>NW_019174382.1:1122956-1259454 GCF_002260705.1 Seriola dumerili | reverse complement strand
GAGAGAGAGAGAGGGAGAGAGACAGAGAGAGAGAGAGGGAGGGAGAGAGAGAGGGAGGGAGAGAGAGAGAGAGGGAGAGAGAGAGAGAGAGAGAGAGAGAGAGAGAGAGAGAGAGAGAGAGAGAGAGAGAGAGAGAGGGAGGGAGAGAGAGAGAGGGAGAGAGAGAGGGAGAGAGAGAGAGGGAGAGAGAGAGAGAGAGAGAGAGAACAGCCTCACAGTGATCACTCGTCCTCCTGATCTCGTCTGGTCGAGGACGGAGGTTTTAACTGTTACCTGTCATTACGTTGGTATTTTAACTCTCTGAGGTGATTTCTTAAATTCGCCTTTTGAAGTTACTTGTATATATTATATAATATCCATGTGTTTTATTTCAGAGTGTTCGGAGCGATCTCAGCTCTGTCTATAATGAAGCTGTTGATTGTCGAAGTTGATTGTCGTGTGAAAACAAACCTTTACTCATGCGGATGAATCATTCCGGTGCTTGACATGGGTTCTCCAAAGTGTTAGGTTCCTAAAAGGAGTGGAATATAGGAACAGAATAGGAGATTAATGTATAGTAAATGACTATAATGAAATGTTTCTATGTTGTTTTTGAGTTTAAGTGTTCACTCTTCTTTCACCAAATGTCAGAGGCCTGCTTATTGGCTTTATATATGAACCAGTCTACAGATTCTGACGGCATTTAAACCATATTTCTGCACCGCATTATCACAAACATATCAATAGAAACAAGACAAAGAAGAATTCGACTACCTACATTCAGCTGATATNTAATAGAAACAAGACAAAGATGCGCTCCTGCGTCCATCAACTGTTGTTTATAATATAAATGGAAATTCATCAGGACAAAGACAAAGAAGAATTCGACTACCTACATTCAGCTGATATCACAACAGCTCTCCTGGTGGCTTAGACCTTTAATATTTAATGTTTAAATATGTTAAAATTTAAATTACAGAAGAACCAGCATGGTCACCAATAATTTAACGATAACATCGGTTCATGTTCCGACCGTCCATCCAATTATTTCAACATCCTGAGAATTCAGATCTGCAACAAATTCAAAACACTGAACAAAACCCATCACCACAGTTAGTGAAGTTAAATATTGATCCAGAATCTGAACGGGAAATGATTTAAAACTGTTGAATATTTCATTAGGATTCTACAATTCTTTAGCTTCAACTTCCTGTCGGCGGTGCGCGCGATTACAGTTTACGCTTGGTAATTGGATGGTTCTCAGTGAAATGAACGTTGGGGGCTGTAGATGATTTCTCTCTTTCCGGGTTTATGTCCAGAGGCTTGTACCTTTCAACCTTTGAGAGCCGAATGTGTTTGTCTTTTGTTTGACGAGTCAACGGGGGATTTTGTGTCCGTCTAAGTCTTGACTGGCTCCAACTGTCTGTCGTCTAAAACCAGGAGAAAATCAACAGGGCTCTTACTTCTGGAAACATCAACACTGAACTGTATTTCATTTTTTTTCCCACTGATTTCTGTAAAACTTTTAAAGACACAAAAAGGAAATTGACGAAACACAAACAGAACTGAGAAAAATTTGCACGAATAAAGTGAAGCGAAGGTTATAAATGACTTCAGGGAATCAGTGAAACTTGTTTGGAAATTAAAATGAAACAAGAAAATAAATGGAGTTCTGCTCTGAGCGTCTCAGTTTGTGAATGCACAGTCCTAGCTGACAGGGAACAGACACACACACTCACAATGAATGACACGACTGCACTTTCTTTGACCCTCTTTCTTCTTTCTTTTTTATCCCATGTGACAAAATCACAATCACACATCCAAAATGGCTCCTGTCTGTTCTCTCTGTAAATATTTATGACTGAGGTTTCCTCGTCTTCCTGCCGCTCAGACGTTCACTCAGCGTCACTGTTGGACCTAAAAGCTCTTCTCACTGTTGAGACTTTCCTCGGACAACTCAATGCGTCTGTCTTCTCTCCGTCTCTATCTTGGGCGTCCGTCTCACTCTGGAGTTAGTTATCTCCCAACTCCAAACAGCCGACAGCCTCCACGTTGAATATCCCCCACAAGTCAAAACATCAAAGATCTGTTGATGCTCGTCTGAAGAACCGACTGTTGACGTGACAAATTCTCGTATTAAACAAATTCTGACAGGTTTAAAGTAAAAGATAATTCCTCCTCATGAAAACCAAAGTTAGATTTCCAAGTGACGTAAATAATGTACCAAACTACTGTTACTTGGCCACTAAACTCCACTTTTCCAAGAACAACTTTCCGAATGAGACACCAACGACACGCTCCATGGCAGTGGGTGGCGGTAGCGTAGTTTGCCAGCCGCCATAAAATACGAGAAAGGACAAAAAGGACGGCGACCACATCGAACACGGTGGAACATATTCACACGTTGGGTAACTCACTAACCCCTGACGAGCGAGGACCCTTCCCAGTTTCTAGTAGGGATGGGCATGTTCAGTCATTTCAATGTTCGAGTACGCTACTGGAATAATGGTGTCAACGACCCATCCCTAGTTTCTAGTCACTCAGAAAGTGTAAAGTCAAGTCTTAGCAACTACATTTTTACAGACGTTTTTCACTCATGATAATCAGATTTGAACATGCTGGCGTGACATGGACGAACAGTGTGGTTGCTGGTTTGCACTGGGATCATTTAGTGTTGGTTATTGTACTTGGAGTCCCCTGAGTCCGGGACCCTTCACCTCTCGGACTTGGAGCTCCTGTAATGACACCCTGTAGCGGCGGCAGAGGCTCAGCTCACCTGTCAGGCGTCCTTGTCTCTCTTTTAGCTGGTAAACTACACACACACTTTCAGCCAGGGGCTACAGACGGTGTGTGTTTTTCTTGGTGACCCTGCCGTGTGTTTGCTATCAAACAGCAGGATTTACGACTGGACCTCTCTCTCTCTCTCTCTCTCTTTCTCTCTCTCTGGTCATTACAGAGGGGAAAAAAAGCGTTTTAAAATACAAGACAAACACTCCAGAGAAACGATTTTACTTCTTCAGAGGAGAAACATAAAATCGTGTAAAGACCAAAAATATCTTGACAGTGAAGTGAGTGTTTTTAAAGCTCAGAGCCAACATGGCAGATAGAAACTATTAACTCCAAAACACATGAACTCTGAAAACCAGGATAAGATCTAAAACAAGCATGGCAGCTGCAATAATACACTCAAGTCTCTCTCTCTCTCTCTCTCTCACATACACTTGTTCTCCAGGGTCATTATTCCTCCAAGGTTCAGCAGTGGGTCAGCATCCACTTTCTTTTTCGTTTCTTTTATTCATCGCACCTCCTCTCTCTCTTTCTCTCTCTCTCCATCCTTTCGTTGATGTGACCTCACTGAACCCTCAGCTATGGATCGATGTGTTGGATGGTTTTTAGGTTTCATAGAAAGGTCTGTGTCCATGTGTAGTGTGATTATAGATCAGCTCTAGCTTCTATATTAATACTGTGAAAGTATCAAAGCCTCAGTCCACAGAGAAATGCACACAGCCTGTATTCAGAAACTGAGCCTTAAAACCAGCCGTCAGGACTTCTGGAACTTTGTGATGTCACAACAAAGCAGTCACCAAGCCCCGCCCACCTGGACCCACCATCCAAACCTTTACAGGATTTGGTTTCTCTGAGTGTTTTTACCTGAAATCTGCTATATTTTTATTGGATCAGTCAGAAAACAGTCAGCCAATCAGAAGAGCGGCTCAGAGCCTCCTCTCTTCTGATTGGCTCACAGACCTGTTGTTACTAGAGCTCCAGAGAGAAGCCTGAGAGAGGAGATGTGAAACTACACTGAGATGGTTTTTATATCTTCTGATGGATCAACACTTCAAATAAAACACAGAAGAAGAAGAAAATATGAAGCAAAACTTGAACATAACAAATATTTAAGTTACATTTGTGTGATGGATCAGCCTCCGTGTATCAAACACATTTCAAGTCTCTACAAGCTGCTTCTTCAGCTGCACTGAAACGAACCAGCGCTCTGCTGCCTGGGAGGACGAGGATCGATCTACCCACCGGCTACAGCTCAGGATGCATATGACCTCATTCTGTTCACAGTGGCTCTGTGTTGTTTACACAGACTCCCAATCCAGTTTCTCTTTCTGCTTCTTTTTAATTATCCAGACGAGCTCGCAGGTGAGCCGCGCCCTGCAGCCGCGACACACACTCTGTTTATGTTAGTGAGACGCCTCCGACAGGCAGAGACCATCACCCTCAGATGAAGCTGCGCTGTGAGTTCACCGTGTGACCTACAGGTTCATGCAAGTTCAACGTCACCAGGCGTACACACACACACACACACACACACACACACACACACACACACACAAAGAAACAGAAATCAGTGAAGATATGCACACACATTCAGAAAAATATATATATACAAAAACAAAGACGAGTGTTTATACACACACACACACACACACACACACACACACACACACACACACACACACTAATCAGCTGCTGCTGCCCCTCAACTGTGGAACCAAAGCAGTGATTAGAGCTTCAACTCTTCACCTCGGTGTCGAACCGGCAGCCGCCGCCAGATCTGCTACCGGGCATAATTACAGGTGAGGAGGAGCTGGGCGGCGGTCCAGCCCCGATCAGCCTCGCCTGCGTCATAGGTGACTCCGCCCTCAGCTCGCGGCAAAGTGCACACCAACACACACACACACAGGTACGATTTAACTGAGCACATGAAACACAAAAACAAAATGTACAGTAGCAACCGCAAAGAAGAAGAGCTCATAAAACTAAGAGATGCAGAAAGTTCAGGTATGTGTATACGCAGTTTGACACACACACACACACACACACAAGGAAGTACAAACAGAAAAACAGCAAATAGTGACAGTGTAATCTGCTTGTTTACTCTACTACACTTATGAGGACCAATTCTGAACCAGACTTGAGACAGAATCAGACACACACTGTGAGTTGTGACCTTATCATTACCTCACAGCTCGCCACAAACAGGGCGAGTGACATGACCGTGACCTCTGGACAGAGAAACACGAGCGAAGGTTTCTGGGTTTACTAAAGTTCATTTTATAGAAGTTCATTTGAGGACAGGTTCATAACGAGGCCTGAGGGCGGCGGTGTGATCAACGTGTTGACGCCACGACAGGAACAGCGTGATGTTAAGTGTTACTCAGGGGGCCGCTGGTCCAGAGCCCCCGCTTCAAGACTGATAACAGAGAGGTCGTTTTCTTTTTTGCTCTGATGCAGATCAGTGTTTCAATAAATATCTGTCAACTAAATCTATTCCTACATTTATTTTTCTTCATTTTTTTCTTTATATTACAGCTGCACAGAAAACTGAGGCTGGGTATCAACAAGCTGAGAAGATCAAACACACAGCGACAGTAGCAAACACATGAAGACACTATAGACAGGTGGCGCCATCTGGTGGTTGAATCTGTGCTTTGCCTCCTGTGACGAGTCAAAGTGTCGACTTCATCTGTCATTATGAAAGTTTATTTCTTTGGGTGTAAAGGGACCTTGAATCCAGCACTGTAGTTATTTATAATGAATGTATTGAGTTTTATTTTATTAAATGTCCTTTTATCACGGAGGAGGAGACGCAGATGAACTCAAATGAAGGAGAATGAAAGGAGGAATTTCAGACGTTCCTACCGTCTTTATGGTTTCATCTGTCGTCAGTTCAAATCAGTTGAATCTAAAGTTAAAGCTCCTCCAGTGTAAAGGTCTGTGTCCATGTGTAGTGTGATTATAGATCAGCTCTAGCTTCTATATTAATACTGTGAAAGTATCAAAGCCTCAGAAGAGGCTCAGAGCCTCCTCTCCTGTGTTACTAAAGGTATTATAAAATGCTTCCTTTGTACAGAAATGAAGCCAAGGTCAGTGTTTGATGTACAAATGTGCGGCTGTTTTTTAAAGCAGCCACAACAATAAGAACTTTATTAAGACATATGAAAACGAACTCTTCCTCCTTTGTTCACAGCAGACTCTGCCCTTCACTTCCGTATCTGAATGTCTCTTTTGTCCTGGGGAACCGTGAGGACACTGAACACAGCTGTAGCCGGATGAGAGAGACAGATGCAGAACATGCTGTCTGTTTATCTCGATCTGTCCCTCAGTTCTCTGCAGCCTCTGCAGCTCTGATTAAAATGACTAAAACCAGCAGAGGGCCTCGTGACCACCCACAGCATCACCTGCCCAACGCCACATTTAACCTACATTAATAACCAACATTCCTGATCATTAATCTCATATTTTGAAGTACAGTAATATTGTCAAATATACTTTAGATTTTTCTATTTATATTGAAGGTGTCCCACCTGCTGAACAAATTCCCTGTGTGTTGAAAACCTACTCAGCAATAAACGGATTCTGATCCTGCTTCAGGTGAACAAGCACCAACAGGATTATTGACAGTGGAGGGACAGATTAGGGTTAGTGCAGCTGATCAATGATCAACAGGAAATAAATCATTATCAATTAATCGTTTAAGTCCGTTTTCAAGCAAAAATCCCCAAAATTTGAAGGTTCTGTGTGTTTTCTAATGTGAATATTAGCTGCTGATTTGATAATGAACTGAATATTTTGAGAAATTATATTAATAATTTTTCACCATTTTCTGATGTTTTACAAAACAATTAATTGATTAACTGAGAAAATAATCAGTGGACTCATGTAAAGTTTCATATTTGATGTTTTGTTGCTTTTTATCTGCAAAAATCATAATTTAAAAAAAAGTCACCAACAGGATGTGAAACATTTTTATTGATCACCATATTATTGATGATTATTGGGTCTGGTCTGTTTGTAATGTAAAATGAATGGAACGAAATGACGGAGCATTTGGATTAACAATAACATACTGTTATTTATAGTAATATTTTATTATCTTTATTATTATTATTATTATTGTTATTATTATTATCATCATTCCTGACAGAAACACAGGAGAGCTTCTCACGCGCTCATTCAGCTGCCAAACCTTTTTTTTCCTCCTCTGTCATAATTTCATAGATTCAGTTTTTTCTCTCTGGAACAAAGTGAATCTAAAAACACTTTTCTCACGTGGACTCGGTTCTGACTGAACCGGGT
This sequence comes from Seriola dumerili, assembly GCF_002260705.1. Lineage (NCBI taxonomy): Eukaryota > Metazoa > Chordata > Actinopteri > Carangiformes > Carangidae > Seriola > Seriola dumerili. The sequence goes on along the minus strand of NW_019174382.1, from coordinate 1,252,386 downwards.
CCCTGTAATCTATTACCTGAGCGGAGCAGCGCGGCCGCTTCCACCTGAGCGCGAGTCTGAGCGCGTCACACTCAGAGAGGGGAGTCCGCTGAGACTCACACCGGGACGGAGACGCTGTCCCCCCGCGGAGGCGCCAAACTTTACCCGGATTTATTATCACCGCTGCTCGTTTATTATTATGGGTTGTCTGTTTTTTTTAAATCTTGAATATTATTTTAATTTCTGAGGAGAAATGTTCTTTTCTGGGATTTGATCCGCGCCTCGTGTGTAGGGAATCAGGAGCAAACAGGATTTTTATTGAATAAAGTCACATTTTTTCTTCCTGTTCTTCCTTCGCTGAGACCAGAGGATGGTGCGTGTGTCCGGGGCAGCTGAGCAGCGGAGGGTCGGTCTCAGATCTGGATGTTAATCTGTTCTCTCCGTGTGGAGACGATGGGAAACACGACGTGGAGTAATTTCACCCAAGTGCTGTCGGAGCTGGACGGGACGGGCGGCGAGGAAGAGGAGGACGACGGCGGGAGCGGCGATGGTGGTGGAGGTGATGGAGGTGATGGAGGGAGCGGCGGGCTGCGCGTCCTCGTCGGCTGCGTCCTCTTCCTCCTCATCGTGTCCACGCTGCTCGGGAACACGCTGGTGTGCGCCGCCGTGGTCAAGTTCCGGCACCTGCGCTCCAAAGTCACCAACTTCTTCGTCATCTCTCTGGCCGTGTCCGACCTGTTCGTGGCCGTGCTGGTGATGCCCTGGGAGGCCATCACCGAGGTGACGGGCACGTGGCTGTTCGGACGGTTTTGTGGCGTGTGGATCGCCTTCGACATCATGTGCTCCACCGCGTCCATCCTCAACCTGTGCATCATCAGCATGGACCGCTACTGGGCCATCGCCAGCCCCTTCAAGTACGAGCGGAAAATGACTCACCGGGTGGCGTTTGTCATGATCGGGGTGGCGTGGACGCTGTCCATCCTCATCTCCTTCATCCCTGTGCAGCTCAACTGGCACCGGGCTGGGGAGGAGGAGGAATCGGAGGAGGAGATGATGGCGGAGGCGTTGGCGATGATGGTCGCCGGCGGCAGGAACTTCACAAACAGCAGCAACATCAGCGCCGGCGCCAAGAGCTGCGTCGCCAACTTAAACAAAACCTACGCTATATCCTCGTCCCTCATTAGCTTCTACATCCCCGTGGTGATCATGATCGCCACCTACACCCGGATCTACCGGATCGCTCAGACCCAAATCCGCCGGATCACGTCTTTGGAGAGGGCGGCGGAGCAAGCGCAGAACCAAGGCCACGGCGTGAACCGGAACCAGCAGCAGCAGCATCGGTCCAATGACGAAGCCTCGTTAAAGTCGTCGTTTAAAAAGGAAACCAAAGTCCTGAAAACGCTCTCCATCATCATGGGGGTGTTCGTCTTCTGCTGGCTGCCGTTCTTCGTCCTCAACTGCACCGTGCCCTTCTGTGACCCGCCCTGCGTCAGCGACACCACCTTCACCGTCTTCGTTTGGTTCGGCTGGGCCAACTCATCCCTCAACCCTGTCATCTACGCCTTCAACGCCGACTTCCGCCGCGCCTTCACCACCATCCTCGGTTGCAACAGAATCTGCTCGAACAACGTGGTGGAGGCCGTGAACTTCAGCAACGAGCTCGTCTCTTACCACCACGACACGACGCTCCACAAGGAGGCGCTGGTCCCCGCGCAGCCGCAGCAACACCCGCGCACCATTGACATCGGTTCGGACCACCTGGACGACATGAGCGCGCAGTTTGACGAGGAGTCGCTCATCTCTAACGGTTCTCAGAGCCACAACCGACTGCTGCTGCTTCCTGCCACCGTCCAGTTCGAGGACGACCCCGAGATCTCCTTGGAAACCATCACGCCGTTCACCTCAGTGGCGGGGCTGGAGAGTGATGCACTGATACCTGGACAGGTGCACCAGGATGAATAATTGGGCTGTAGATAAAACGCCAATTCATTCAATTTCTTCCATGTGACTGTTGGACTGTTTGGTTTCATTTATGTGTTTGAAATGGAATGAGATTTAGTAATTAGACCTACCTGACACACAACGGTTGGATATTAATTAAATGAATTAACTAATTTATTTATTACCCTGATTTTTTGTACTGTAACTGGCTGTTAAATATGGTGTCTGAACCTTTCCTCAAAATAATGAATTGACGAATCGAGACAAGTCGTCCAACCTGAGCGAACGTTATCGGTAGTTTGTCCCTACCCTGGGTTACAACCCGTAGGAGCGTCTCCTGAAATAAGCCCCCCCCCCCCTGCAGGTCCTAGGCCTATACCTTTGTTGCCATGGTTACAATAACAAATATGCACACAAAAACTACTTGGTTAGGTTGAGGAAAAGGTCGTGGTATGGGTTGGAATAAGAACTTCCTTAAAGGTTAGATGTCAGATAATAAACATTAAGGTAAGGTTGTGGATACAACAAAAAACAAAGACTGTATCAAGAGGAAACAGACGTCTCCTGTATCATCCATCCTTCCAAGCCCAACAGTAAAAGTTAACCGTGGGTTGTAATAAGCTTCTTGCACAGACAACCTACAGACTCCTTTGTTTTTTTTACAGGAAGGTTTCCTCAAGGTGAAGTTAGTAGGTAAGATCGATCTCTGAAACAAACGACAAGTGTTTCAGCTGCTGCCTCTGAAGGACGTGTCCGCTGAAGGTCGAGTGTGTGGAGTGGAACGCGCCTTGTCGAGCTGTGATGAAGTGTTTGGTGTTGAAATGCAGAGTTTGAAGAGGGAGAAGTCTGAACTGAGACGGAGCTGCCGAAATATTTAAAAAAAAACAACAACTCTTTCCTTTTGTGTGAGCTGAGATCGACTCCTTTAAATGTCTCAGTCGGTGGAGCGTATCTGGATGTCATGTTACCCCCAAAAAATAAAGGTGATTTAAAGATAACTGTGACTGATGGATGACCTGTTCTGAATAATTATCAAATCTGGTTTTCATAGCTTTTTGAAACTAAGAGAAATCAATGGTAACCCAATTTGAAGAAATCAAATCTTTTGGTTTTGGAGGAATGGTTGGTGGGTGTTTATCGGGCTGAAATGCATCACAGGTGTAATCCTTCAAAATACTGATTAGATTCTTCTTATTGTACGACAAACCTTCAAGAAAGTCGTAGTGACTAAGTCTGTGTCCTCAGAATAATGACATCTCGTCCTCACTGATGCTTTGAAACGTCCACGACTTCCAATAAGATTTGTGTATAAAATTAAACAAAAAAACGGCCACAAAGTTGTCCGCGAACACGTCTGAACAATTAGAGTTTCAGTGAGCTACACCCCCTAGTGCTCAAGTCAAGTAATGGCTCCTACAAAAGTCGTATTGAGACTTTAGTCCACTCTGAACTGGTCTGTCACCTCACCACCCACCCACATTGTTTTCTGGATTAGTCTGTAAAGTCATTAACAAGGATTTAGCGTGAAAGCCGAGTTTTAATATTCGGGAGAACAATGAGCAGAGTGATAAGCTTCATGCTTCAGAAAAGAAAAGGCCATGAATAAGTCAAGTCTGAAAAGCAGCAACAAACCGTTTACATTTACAACAAAGCAGAAGGTTTCAAAGATTTCAGGTAGAACTCTTCTGACAGAACCATTAAAACCACCTGGACGTTCAGCTGATTTTAGGGAAAATTGGCAATAAAGCAAAGAGGTCAAATCATCGTGTTAAATCAGGAGTAAAAGAGACTGAACTGCAGCATCTTCTGCAGTCGTTCTCAGAAGCATGACACCTCCTTACATCTCCCCCCAAAGAATGACAAGATTGCTTCTAACCATGGAACAGAAAAGAAGAGAATTTCTTTTCTTTATATTCTGAGTTGGATTCTGTTTTTTTTAAAAGTGAAGACGATCACTCAGCTTTCTCTCCTGCAGTTTAATGAGGTGTTTCCATCACGACACTCCCTCTTGTGCTAATTAACAAATGTACAGGTTTAAAGAACAATTCACCTGGTACGGGAAAACAAAGTCTGAACAGAGGACACATGTTCATCTCATTCTTATTTTACGCATTTGATTAGGATCAGATTGATTAGCGTTGGTCCTGGAGACAATTTAACATTAAAAATACTCATTTTTTTCACCTTGACATTTTATGAATTTATTTTTTTTTTAATTTTGGGAAAATGACAGGACTGATTTATTTTACAACCTATTTTGTGAAAACACAGAAGACACAGTTACTTAAAGCTCCATATTTCTTCTTCTTCTGTGTTTTATTTGAAGTGTTGATCCATAAGAAGATATAAAAACCATCTCAGTGCAGTTTTACATCTCCTCTCTCAGGCTTCTCTCTGGAGCTCTAGTAACAACAGGTCTGTGAGCCAATCAGAAGAGAGGAGGCTCTGAGCCTCTCTGCTGATTGGCTGACTGTTTTCTGAGTGATCCAATAAAAATAAAGCAGATTTCAGGTAAAAACACTCAGAGAAACCAAATCCTGCAAGGTTTGGATGGTGGGTCCAGGTGGGCGGGGCTTGGTGGCTGCTTTGTTGTGACATCACAAAGTTCCAGAAGTCCTGACGGCTGGTTTTAAGGCTCAGTTTCTGAATACAGGCTGTGTGCATTTCTCTGTGGACTGAGGCTTTGATACTTTCACAGTATTAATATAGAAGCTAGACCTGATCTATAATCACACTACACATGGACACAGACCTTTACACTGGAGGAGCTTTAATAGGAGCTCTAACAGGAATGAAACTAATCTATTTGTCCATGTATAGACCAAATACCATATAAAACCTGGAACATTTACTCATTTGCTGCAGCAACAAAACTTTCTGGTCACTGCAGTTTTTTCACCTTCATCAAATTCACAAACTCAGCATGTGGCGAAGAGAAAGGTCACAACTTCAAAACCTTTCAACACTGGATTTTAATAAGGTCAGAGGAAAAGAAAAATCCTCTGCAGTGAATTTCCTTTAAGAGACTGACGCCTCAGAGAACGAGGCAGGAGAACGAGCTCGGGCTTCACTCATCATGACTGAAAACGGAGCCACCTGCACATTTCTGTTTCCTCACTTACACCAACAGAATTATCTCCCAGTTCTTAAATAATTCACAGGAAACCAATAAGGAGAGCAGGTCGAAGAAAAACCACCAGAGATGTCTGATAGCAAAATAAAATAAAAATTACAGATGGAAAAAAAAAGGAGCAAATGAGGATTCTTTTCTTTTTCAGTTTCCCTCTGTTTGCTCCTTTCATCTTCAGGCAGTAGTGCAGTTGAAACACACTGGGGGCGACACCCTGAACCCCACAGGTGTCCTCCAACAGGTTCAGCTGCTCAGGTGAAATTAAAGTGGAGCCACACAGTGTTTCTGTGCTGGTGGATGAGACCGAGAGAAAGGAGAAATAACGGAGACATAAACCTGCGATGGCCACTTCAGAAAAATCCCAAAATATAAAGAGAGGCTGAACGTAGACCAGACAGCTACAAAACATGGTGGACAACACGCCAAAGGGCAGGATGCGAGATATATATATATATATATATAGACTAACAATCTGATGGGAGCAGGTGTGTGAGCAGGTGACAGGTCAGGTGAGGATCTGAGGCAGGAAGCAGACAAACTGAGAACGGACTGGACAAGACGAACCTGTAGAGGAGGAGACGTGTGATGATGGGAGAAGGAGGGCAGAGTCAGAGTCACATGATGAAGCTGAGAAAACCCTGACAGGAAGTGAATAAGAGGTTGAATGTTAAAGCTCATTCTTCTCATCACATCACCTCTGGTTGAAATTCTGTTAATTCATCTTATTATATATATATATATATATATATATACACAATTTAATTTACACCATTATACACAGTCTGTGAGGCTCTTCTGTTTTCTCTGTCGTCTCTGATTAAACCCTTTCTGCCTTTATCCTTTTCTATTTCTCTATAAATCTGCAGTGTGCATGTGTGTGTGCGTGCGTGCGTGTGGAGAGAAAAACTAAATGTCATGGCAGTAAGTGTAGGACGTCTGCTGATATTTAAACCACAGTCATCACCGCGCTCACATCTCTGCACAACAGGCAATTACAGCCGACACACACACACACACACACACACACACACACACACACACACACACCTCTGTATGTTAACAAGCACAGATGAACCACACTTCAACTTCAACACACGCAATTATTAGCGAGAGGACAGGATGAAAATGTTTCCATCTGCACTTAAGTCTGATTCATGAACCGTCTCACACGCACACGTACACGCACATGCACACACAGACACACACACACACACACACACACACACACACACACACACACACACAGTTTGTGTTTGCTCTTCCACTTTAGAATCATTTGTGTTTTCTCATTTTAAAACAGTTTCTTCAAACTAAAAACAGCACGATGCTGCTGCTGCTTCCTATTGGTTCAAACGTCCGAATATTGTACCTGTGAGCACGCCCACAACTAGTGATGTCACAGCAGGTGTTTCATGATTTTACCAGGGAAATTTCCCATTAGGGCTGGGACGATTATCCGACGTAATCGACGTTGTCGATTATAAAAATTATTCGACGTGGAATTTTAGTGTCGACGCGTCGTGTAAAACCACACAGGGTAAATGTTCTTAGAACAAAACCGGAACTTTCTAATGGGGCCCTTTATATCCATCGTCTTTGGTTCACCCGGATACAAGCGCAGCGCAAAGGCGGGGACAACGCGGTGACGTAATTGAAGTCATTGACTACGTGAATGATTTGCGTCTGTGTAATCTATCTGAACAACATGGCGGCGTCTACCAGCAGTACGACGGAGCGTGTGGAGCAACACGCGGCAAAAAAGGCTCGTACACGGTCCTCCAGAGTTTGGGAATACTTTAATCTTGACACCAACAGTGCGGTAGTCTGCAGACTCTGCAAAGTGCATCTGGCATATCACTCTAGCACGACAGTCATGTCAAGTTAATAAAAAAAATTATCGAAAAAACAATCACTAGATTAATCGTTTAAAGAATAATCGTTTGGGACAGCCCTATTTCACAGTAATAAAATCTTAAATCAACTCCCTCATTAAAGTCGTTTCTATCTGATATTGAACTTTTATTTTGGTTTGTCTCGTTCTCTCCACTGAACACACTGTAAACTGAAGTTCAGTTATGGATCTTCAGATGTTTATCATCTTATCAAGGTAGAATAAAATCAGTCCTGATGAGTCTGAGTGAGACCTGGAGAAATAAAGTGAAAGATGATTTTATTTCCTGATCTTTGCTCCGAGCTCTTTTCTTTTCCTTTCTTTTCTTTCGTCATCTCTTTCTCTCTCTCTTGCAGCTGAAGCAGTGACATTAATAACGTCTGACTTTGATGCAGTCACACCCAAAGGTGACACCGAAGTGTTTCCAGCAGAGGAGAAGTGTGTGTGTGTGTGTGTGTGTGTGTGTGTGTGTGTGTGTGTGTGTGTGTGTGTGGCAGGCTGACATTTAAAGCCACCGATCAGTGTGAGTGTGACAGATTGGGAGTTTGCCTCATTAACCTGTGGTACATTAAGGTTTCTTTACTCTGAGTCTCTTTACAAACAGAAGGATGAAGATGAAGGATGATGAGGGATGATGAAGGATAGAGGGATGATGAAAGTCTCCTTATCATGTGTTTGTGATGTTTATTAACCTCGTGTGACCTCAGACGGTTAAGACGACTGAAACTTCTCTGTTAAAGCTCCGTACTTTCTTCTTCTTCTGTGTTTTATTTGAAGTGTTGATCCATAAGAAGATATATCTGTGGCGTCCGTCTGTGGCCACTGTTTTATTTACAGTTACATAACTTCATACGTCATGTAGAGACAAGCCGAGGAAACCAGTTCAAAGTGCTGATGAGTCTGAATTGTTCATGTTTTTGATGATTTACATGATTTATACTGTAATTTTAGTGAAAAATGAATTGGAATAAAATCCTTTTACATGTAATTAGACTGTATTATAGTTTAATTTCATACATATTTCTGCTGTATTAGTGTGTATAAATATTGAGACAACAGCTATACAACTTTGAGCTGTTCTATTATATTTCGATTGATTATGACCAAACATATGAACATTTTCACCGGTGCCTGTAATATTTCACGTTTCTTGTGTTCGTAGCAGGCTTCGCTCTGATAACAACAGGTCGCTGAGCCAATCAGAAGAGAGGAGGCTCTCTATAGAGTCTCATATGAAGCTATATAAACTGAAGAAAGCTCTTGACAACTAATTGAAATATTATCAATAAAAAGTGGTTGAGGACGTTTACATTGAACCTGGAGACCTCGAGCGTCGTCTAACTCATCACCAACACACGACCGCAGAGTTTCTCACCACATGAAACTCATTATTTTCTTCCCCGGTTGATGCCGCTCATTAAAAATAATTGTGAACAGCCAGAGGAAGATGGTTTCACACTGTATGAACTGACGGTTCACTGTTTACTCTGAAAAACACGTCTCATCTTTTACAGTTTAAACATGCAGCTCTCTCAGCGTTTAATGGTTTCTCAATGACAGACGGCTCGTCCTCGTCTCATCACACTCTCTCACCTTCTGCCTATTGTCCTTTTGACTCTCTATCTCACACACACACACACACACACACACACACACACACACACACACACACACACAGAGGAGGTTTTGGTGTGGTGTCATAATCATCACAATAATCATGGAAGAGGAGGTGACGGCGGTGACGGCGGTGACGGAGCGCTGATTGCGGCCGCCTCTCAACGACCGTTGAGAACGAGGAAGAGGGCCTCTGTTTGCCGTCAAGGACTCTAAGTCATCACTAGCTCATCTCTCTCACACTCACACACACACACACACACACACACACACACACACACACTCTGGTTAAAGAACAGAAGAGAAGGATACAAACTCACAGCAGGTGTTGAAACCAAACAAACCCTGCAGCATGTGTAAGAACATCATCCTCCATGTTCTGAGCCTCTGTAGGTTCATTACAATATTATGAGTTTATTATGGATGTTATGCCTTCCTATGTTGCTGCCTGCTCTTCACAAATCATCAACATTAGTCAAATGTAGAAGTTTGAATTTCCATTAAAAGATTTTAACAAATTAATTATTCCTGCACAACATTTACTTTATGGAACAAATGTGTAGAAGTTTGAGAAGAAGTATTAGATGCTTGTGTAGAAGAACATACACACCATTCAAACTGGTTGTTTCTAGAAACCACCAGTAGGAGGCAGCAGAGTCCCACTGAGCTGTGACGTGACGCACACACACACACACACACACACACACACACACACACACACACAACTGAGAGAACTGTTTTGTAGTTGTTTGTTGTTGTTGTTTATCTCATGTGGTGAGGATGACATAAAGGCGGCTACATTTCCATGTGTCGCCCTGTTTGTGTTTGTGTGTGTTTACATCATTTATTCACTGAGGCCGTTGTTCAACTTGCGCTGCAGGTGTGGAAGCATCCCACTCTGACTGAGCATGTGTAATCTTTGATTTCAGGTTGGGAGGGGTTGAGGATGTCGACGAGGAATTGGGTCAGATCCAGAATTGATTTTGGGAAGACGGTGTGTGATTGGTTGGTTTCAGTGTCGAGCTGTGGGAGTCTGGGGGAGGACAGTGAAAGTCTATCAGCTGAAGAGACAGATATATTTTCTCAGTGGTCAGCTGAGATGAAATCAGAGATAACATGAATTTAAATTCATCACATGGACAAAAACACCACCTCTGATCTGTTTCTGCTGGATGTGATAATAAAATAATCTCCGACCTAAACGACCTTAGAGGTCGTTCGTCCCTCCGATACGACCCTCGGCAGCGTTACCTGGAATGACGACGGTAGATACGTCACAGATAAACAGTTAGTGTTGACACATAAACAACTAGAGCTTCATGATGTAACGATGACAACAAATACGTGGTCAGGTTCGGGAAGAGATCGTTGTTTTTAGATAAAAAGACTTCGTCAAGGTCGTCTTGGTTACAATAATAAATGTGGTTAAGGTTTTTGTCAGTAAACTCTTTATACATAGTTTTTCTTTGGCGTGAAAACCACAGAAAAGTCGACCCATCAAACTTCCCCGACCCCCTCCCTGTTTGGACTTCCTGCCTTCCTTCCTTTCTTCTTTGCTCTCGTCGCAATCCCTACGTCCACCAGAGGGCGCCGTCTCTTTAACGTAAAGGTTGTTTCGGGGCTTTTTCTCCTAAGAAATATTGATGAATATTAAGGGAAAGCCAATGATTTACAATTTAAGGTCTCACATGGTTTTTATTTCATGTGTCTATTTCCTTCAGAGGCTGAGAAATAAAGGTTGTAGTGACAGCGTGGCATCAGGTAAATCTTTACCTCTGGCTAGTGGTGATACTAGCTTACCGATCCTCTCACCCTGAGCCTTAACTAGCTGGTTAGTAGCTTAGCAGGTTGAAATCAGTGTCTGAATCTTCTAAGTGGTTGTCTGTTGTAATAGCTCCCCTCGCTCAGGTCGTCAGGCATCGTCCGAACCGCGACTTTAAAAACTTTTTTGCGGCTAAAACCACTGATAAAAAAAAACCCAAACAAACTACATTTCCCATGATGGATTTCACCTTCCTGACCCGACTTCCAGCGAATCAAAATGAATTTCATCGATCACGTCTGAAAATCGTATATATACAGTATGTATATACATATATATATATACACACACTACTCATATACTATGCGTCTTAATGGGATGAAGGAGGACAGTGTCAGTGATACGTCAGGGATGTTTGAGTTCCTGCTCCTCCTGATGCCGTAAAAACTAAAGTAAAAGATCGACTGCGTTTGATTCATAAAAGAAGAAATAAAAGTTTAAAAAGCAAAAATCAAAACAAACCAAATCAAGACAACTTCCTCGTTTCGAGTCACAAACTCTGACTCCACCAACTTGCTTCAGACAGGACTCCACGCCGCTCCGCCCGGCAGCGAAGTGTACCGACTTAAAGGCTGAAAATAAGGCGACATACTTGTTCCTGATTGGCCCAGACTGGGCGGAACGACGTGTTCGCTGTTGCCGACTGTTGTTTTTTTTTTTTTACTCAGAGCATCCTCTCCTCGCCAAGCAGATTTCTGGCAGCGCCCGCGGGGAAAGAGCTGTCCTCGGAGCTCCACCAATACCCGAAGCTGAATGAGAAGGAGCTGGGCAGCGATGACAGGGTGTCAGCAGGGGGTTAAGCTGTGACCCAGATTCCCGCACGAGTCTTTGTCCTGGAGGACAGAGAAGATTCTCCTCATTCATCTGGCTGAGGGCCCAGTTACTGACTGTTACCAATACAGTGCGGGAGAAAGAGAAACTCGGGCCGATAGAAAAGGAGGAAAAAGTGACTTTGATTTTTAATGTTCTTCCGTGCGACGGGGTCGAGCATGACAGATGATTTTTCTCGGAGCAGCTCTCCAGATATTTGTTAGTACTGAGTTTGTGCAGCTCTCGTTCGTAGATTCGTAGTGTAAAGAGCTGCAGCGGCTCTGCAGGAGTTAACGTCACATTCAGATTCAAGAGGAGCAGTCGGTGCACTTTCCCTGCAGCCTGTTTCTTTACCGTTTCTACCATGAACACCACGACTCTTCTAACATGTAGTCTGGAGCCGCTTCACGCTGAAACACAATCATCTGAACGCTGCGACAGTTCTTTAAAACCGTCTTTCACTGTTCCACTAGATTTACAAACACTTGGTTACAGAGGCTTCAGCCGTGTTACACACACAGTTAAATAAAGATTTAACTGAATACAAATGTTGAAATTGTTATATATTCCTTTATTTGAATAGCACGTTTATACCCCAGGGCAAATTCAATGTGATTTACGGGTGCAGTTAATAAAGAAAAGCAAAAAAAAAACCTACAATTCAAGAGTGTAAAAGTACAAACAAGTGATACAGGGAAGGGATGTAAATAAATAAATATATTGTGTGTCTGGATATTTACTCTTTGCAATAACAGAACTTAACATTCAACGGGAAGATTTCTTCTTCCTTTTCTTTTTATTTCTTTTTTTTTTTTAATCTCCAATATCTTTTGTGGACTGTTGTATTTTTCCCCTTTGACCTTAGTGTAATAAAAGAAAAAAAAAATCATGTTTATCTCTTATTTATTTATTTTTGTTGTTTTAGTTTTTTTTAATTATGTTTAGTTTTTGTGTCGAGTCTTTTTTTGTTTTCTCCGTTATTTTTTTTTCAGGTGAAGCATTTTCTGAGTCACCACTAGAGGGCCTCGTTTTTCTGTGAACGCCCCCTAACGGGGTCGCCTCGCAGCAGGACATAAATGATTTCCTGCTGTATAAATGATTATTTTTATTGTTTATGTTCGCAATGTTTTTGAGACATCAGATCTACATTATTTAGCACAATTTTGAAAACTCCTGCCCCCCCCCCCCCGTGGTTGGTTAAAGGTCAATGGATGACTTCTTCATCAATATCAGACAAACCAGGAAGCAAACAATAAGAGCAGGAACGTAGTTTTGTTCTTCCTTACGTTTAGTTACGTTACAGAGCATGAAACTGATGTGCTGCAGAGAGTTTACAGATGTTACTAATTCTCAACACTTGTCACTAGTTGAGCCTTTACATGTACAGGATAATTAAAATACAACATACAACACACTACAGATGTAGAGTAAATACTGGGGGATGATAGTAAATGTTGTGATACTGTGTGTTTTGTTGATGAAGCAGCTGTTGCCTCCTCTTCCTCCTTCTCTTCCTCTGTGACTGTAACAGGGAGTTTCTCTGAGCGGCTGATGAGGCTCGTGTGGTTTTAAATGTTTAATGTGTGTTTCTTCCTGCTGCTGATTTACAGCTGAGATCAGCTCTGCACTAGTTTACACAGCGAGGACTGTTTCACGTCTCTCTGACTCTTTTGTTTAATACCTTCAGAGAATGATAATGCTTTTATTTTCTATGTTTCTTTGTTTGTCAGCAGGATTATGTAAAAACTACTAAACCGATTTAAACCAAACTTGGTGGAGGGACAGGTCATGGTCCAGGGATCGACTCATTCAACTTTGGTGTCGATCCAGTTAAAGGGGTGGATCCAGGAATTTTCTTTCATCACTTCCTGTAACATTGCGAGGTAGAGCATTTCTCCACATTTTTGTCAATTTCTCAGGAAATAAAGTTTGAATTTTGACGTAAAGAAAAATCAGACACACTAATAGTGTTGAGATCTGTGGGTTTGGAGAGTTTGGTGCAGATCCAAGAAACAGTCTGGATCTGGTGGAAGAAAATGTTCGGCCTCGGCGGAGGTGTGAGCTCTACCGAGAGCAATTCTCGTTTGTTCTGTGGTTGTCAAACCAAAATAAAGTTTACTGAATAAATAATCATTTTGTTACTGAAAAGTGGCCATGTGGCTATTCTATTTATTTTTATTCATTTAATTTAACAAGACAAACTGAAATCAAGATGCAGCAGCTGAAGAGTTTCCAGTGATGAACAAAGACGTGTTTTGTTGAGTGAGTGACACTGAAGCATCCAAACCCTGGAGGTGTCGTCAGTGTCGCACAGAGCAGGAGACCCTGGCAAGTGTCCATTGTCCTGTTCTCTCACACACACACACACACACACCCACACACACACACACACACACCCACACACACACACACACACACCCACACACACACACACACACACACACACGTACATAGGGTTTTGTGAGGAGGGGGGAATGTGGGAGGTGTGCTTGGTTTTTGGGGTGGGCAGTTCTTCGTATAGTCCTCCTTATTCTCCGAACTCCCTCCTTCCTCCTCCTCCTCCTCCTCCTCCTCCTTTATCCCCGTCTCCTCTTTTATCCAAGTGTTTGTGGCCCCCACATTTCCACAGCGACTCAGAGCTGCGGAGCGTCACATGGTAAGAACACCGGGCCTCTGCTCACACTCAACCACCGAACAACAAACTCCGAGCTACTGCATCTCTTCTTCTTCTTCTTCCTAAAACTGTCACTGCAGATTTTATTAGAGCATCAGAGGAGACAAACACTGAGCTATTGATTTTATTGTCATGACTTATTGATGAGGGGTGTGTTTAGAGGGGGGGGGGGTTGTGCTCGGATGGGGGATTATGTTTGTTTTGGTGCTGCGTGTCTTTGTTTATCATCTCAGGCTGTTAAAATGCTGCAGCAGGACGAAGTCGAAGGAAATCTGTTTCATTTCTGTTTGAGTTTTTACAATAGAAACTTTTTTTTTTTAAGTTAAAGATGAACTCAGTGTTTTTGTTCATTCAGTGAAATGAACTGAATGTTTTTATATTTGTTGTGTTACTGATGCTGTGTCCTGACAATCACCTCAGACCTCCTTAAAACCTTCACTGAGGAGATCTTTGTTACTCTGAACATCAACCAGTTTAAGGTCAGTCAGACACTAAAGTGTATTTTATAAACAATGAAAAAACAAGTATAGTAAAAAAAAAAAATATATATATATATATATATATGTTTAAAATCCCTGCAGAAGTGTTAACTGCATGTGGACGGCACAATGAGCTGTTATTGAGAGATAAAGCACAACGCTGCCCTCGGCTCAGCCTCTTTATAGCATCACCAACCAAAATTAATAATATATTTAAAGGGGACCTTTATTTTCTGTAATTTAAATTATGTTATAATGTCAGATATACATTTTAAACGTCGCAAAAGTTTGAAATAAGGAGGAAAATGTATGAAAACGTAAAGAACACCAGGTTTCAAACGTCGTCTTTCTACTTCTGCGACGAGCTGACATCAGCACGTCACGGATTTCTTTATACAGTCATTCGCTCCGAGTCTACTTCAGTAATATTATAGACATTTAATGTTCTCCAGCAGACAAATTACAAACTAACCCAGCAGAATAATATTTTTCACCAGCAGCGTTAGCAGTTCAACATTTTAATCTTTTTTTTTCCTAGAAATTTCCTAGAAAAAAAAAGTTATATACGGACTAAATCCACCGTCATGTTGCACGATAAGAAGAGAGCAGCCGTAACATTCACCAAACAGAGTCGTCCTGTTCTAATCTTTGTTGCTGCCGATGTTCGTCCCGTCCACTCTCTTATTCTGGATCACCTTCAGGCTCGAACAAGTTACTATTTCTAATTAATTATATTCTGTTGCTTCATTTTACAAGGCCTGGGCCGATATTTGATCATATCAAATAGCACAACATTTTCCGCCATATGCGATATTTTCATTATATCAACATGTCATATATCACAGTATTTGGGCTGGACTGGATCCAGATGTTACAGAGAGAAAAACGCTATTGATTTTTCCGGATGTTCGTCCAATCAGATGAAAGCGGGTTTTTAAGGAGGCCTCTTAAGGAGGTCCAAGTTAATAAAGCCTGTTTCAGTCAGAGCTACATAAACAGGCATGCTAAGCTGCTCTGGTGGAGTCCCAGGATAAAAAATACAGAGCTGGAGATGAAAGTAACAGGTCTCCTTTAAATATGAGAATACCCAGTTCTGATTGGTTTGCAGGTGTCCACTAATATACAGTAAAGGTCATGAGGTGACAGGAGTGATGATCCCTTTTTCAAACTGGATTTAGAAACAAAATGTGAGAAATATAAACATTAGTTTGAATTATTTATGACGCTTTTGGTTCATGTGATATCTTATTTACTTGCTGCACAAGCCGTCGGTTTAAATCAGTCTGACAGGAAACGGCACTGAGCTCAAAGCAGCTGTGTCCGTCAGGTTTGTCAGCTCATACCTGTTCATTCAATTTGTGAAATTAAATCTTTTATTTGGGTTCAAACGGTGAAGTTAGAGCTGTTTGTTTGGTTTTATGTTTCTCCATGTGAAAGGATATTTAAAAAAAGATAATTGTCCTAAAGTGCTTCATTGTTCAGGGAGCACAAAAACACAAAAACAGCTCGATGCTCTGGAGCTCCATGTTCTCCTGCTTTAATTTTCCATTTCATTACGACGACACATAAACATTACTAATGGGATTAATTTTGGCTCCACACAAACTGTTCTGTTGTTCCCACCGTGGCCCGGGGGCTCAGCGGCGCACAGGATATGAATGTTTTTACTCTAATTAATCCACACTCACATAATAGACTCACATTGATGCAGGTCGCAAATGGTTTTAATGAAACACACGACGACCTGAGAAACAGGCCGAGGTAAAACGATCTCAGCATTTACATCGACACTCGTCAGTTTCTTTCATTTATCTAGTTCATTTTCAAGTTAAAATTCTAACAAATATTTATCTAATAATCCGTCTAAACAAGAGAGATTAACATATCATTATCTGATGGGTTGTCACAGACACACAGTCTGTGTTAATGTCGACTGAGAAGACACTTTATTTTTATTCGCAGATTTTATTTAACACATCTCACTTCAAGATTAAAATAGTAAATATTAAAATATATATTTCGATATTAGAAATGATAAAAAGTTTTTTCAGTTTAAATAAGTTATTTGATCAACAACATGTTAATTCATGTAAATTAATGTTTTATTTTTGGCTGTATTTTCTTCTTTGTGATAAACTGTTGCTCTAAATCTTAAAGTTTCTCTAGAAGAGAAATAAAATGTGGAACTAAGTGACGGACTCTCCTCCAGCTCTCGTCCCTCCCCGCTCCGTGTGATGGCGACACATCCTCTTGGGGGAGTGTTTCTGACGCTTGGCTGGTTTTCAATAAGCCGCTGACAGCGACTCACGCCCCCTCTCCCTGTCCATTGTCCATTTCTGAAACATTTAACACTCGTGTGTCGTGTCTCTTTGCCGCTCTGAGAAACTGATGCATCAAAAATTCACCAGTCCAGGTTTTCTTTTTCTTTTTTTTTTAAGATTAAATTTGAACAAATTCAGCCAACAAATAAAATGATTTCAAACTAAACAGTGTGATGAAGCTGATTCCTTGTGGGTTCTTGCTGCACTGACCCAGTTGCCTCGCAGGGATCATTAAAATTTCATCGAGCTCTTAGTAGTTCATATTCACAGAGCCGTCATACTTCTCCTCTGACCTCCTGTGAAGGAGCTACAGTGGAGTATTTTACAGATTAAAGGGACGGTACGCTGATTTTAAAGATGTTCAGTTCACTGGCAACAGACAGGAGGTGTCACTCAGCCTGTGAAAACAGTTGTATAACGCTCTGGAGGGAGCTCTGTAAAGTCTGGAGAAATAATCCGGTTGATGTCATCAGGCGTGTGTTTAAAGGACATTGACATTCACAAGGCAAGGAAGGGTCAAACAAAAGACTCTCCTGAGCTGGATTATGGGAAATGAAGGAGTTGGCATTTCAGGATCTCGGCAGATTCCAGAGCATAAAGTCAAAGTATCTCAGGTTTGTCAGTAACTCCACCAGCCTGGACTAAAATATGTCAACAGCTGCTGAACGGAGCGATATGGATATTTGTACATGGACCTCAGAGGATGAACACTGGTGATTTCTAGCGCCACCATGAGGTTTACATTTGTGGTTTGGCAGTAAAGGTCCTCAACAAATATTGAATGAAACGCCACGACATTACGTTCAGAGGCCGCTTGAACAAAACACCTTCAGTTCTCAACTTAAAAATAAAACTTAAGGTTTAATTTCTCCTTAACTGAGGGAGTTACTGTGTTGCATAGAATCTCTTAACAGGTTTCCTTCGTTACGGAAAAGTGAAGGATTTTACAGCAGTAATATTCTACCGTTTCCATGGAGACCGTCCAACGCTTCAATTTATGATCAAACACCTTCCAAACTAAAGACATTCCCAGCCGCAGCAGCACTTTGTGATTAGAGCTAATTAGCATGTTAGCCTGCTAACAAGCTAAACTAAGACATTGTACGTGGTAAACATTATACCTGCTCACCGTCAGCACAGTAACACATGACATGGTGAGTTACGCTAGACCAGTGTAGACCCGGTTCCACGGCCCAAATCTGGCCCATATATGGCATGATGATCGGATGCTGCTTCCACATCTGGAAAATGTGAAAATGAAAATCTTCCGACTGTCAGTCAATACTGGACGATAACAGCTGGAATCTGCCCAGATGTGGAGGTATATTTATTTGTGTCCACATGATCGACTGAAGTCCAGTTGTCTCCTCTGTTTTCATCTCCACCAACTTTGGCTTTTAAGCTGCTTTTTCTTCAGTCTCTAACTCTGTGCGTCTTTTTGCTGCTGAGAGTAAATGACAGTAAATGCGCTTTAAAACAAAAAAAAATGAACTAAAAGAGGCTAAAATGTCGACTTTCAACGCAAATCTCAAATTAAACCCAAAATAAATTCCTCATTTTCTGTGTCCACGTGTCCCTCCCCAGCCAACATGAGCGTCCTTCCATGCAGCTTCCTCTTCCTCCTCCTCCTCTGCCTCCCCGTCCTCCCCGAGGCCAAGCGGCAGCCGGGTCAGGGGAAACCCGACAAACCCCGCCAGCCTCCGTCTTCACCGCCGCCGGCCAAGAGACCCAGAAATCGCTCAGTGCCCGGCTCTGGAGAGCTGAGCACCAAGGAGGGGCATCGCTGCGTCTGGCAGACGTCTGGCGAGGGCCTGGTGAGCCTGCTGGTCAATTGTAGCACTGAAACGCTGGGAGACCCGCAGAGGTGAGACACCTGACCCCAGTCATTCATTTAAAGCCCTTAAATCTGTCTTTATCCAACCTCTTCATTCATCTGGTTCTGGTTTTCCCTCCTCCTCCAGGTATTGGTGTCGTTACGCCGGTAAGCCGGACCTGTGCCAGGCTTACGGGGTGAAGTCCAGCCAGTACTGGAAGCAGCTGGTTGGAAAGCTGAAGAAGAGGCAGAACGCCTGCGAGGGCGAGAAAGTCCTGAAGGCCAAAACCTGCAAGAAGGCGCCGGCCGAGGCGCACATGAAGCTCGCCACGCGCAGCGGCGAGGAGGACAGGAAGGGAGGAAAGGAGGGAGGGAAGAAGAAAGGAGCGCCGGCCGGTAAGAGCTCAGAGGGAGGGAAGGCGGAGAGGAGGAAGAAGAAGGAGGAAGAGGAGGAGGAAGAGGAGAAGAAGAGGAGGGAGGAGAGGACTGGGTTTGAGGAGGAGGGAGTGATGAACGACATGGATCCGGTGCAGAGTTACTGCAGTGAGGGGTGGCACTCCGTCTGCTCCTTCTTTGTCAAGTTTTTTGAGGGTTGATGGGAAATTATGACGCAGAGGCGAAGCTAATTTTTTGATACAAAAGTTCAACAATCTGAAAACAATCAAAATAAATACGTTTCAATCAAACTGGAAGCTCCAGGAAACTCGTTTATGAAAACACTTTTCATTTTATTTTCAACTTTGAGCTTTTTTGAATCAAATTTAGATAAAAACTTTAATAAACGACGGACTTTTAACAAACGAGGTTTACAAATTCACGGTGGAACAATAATTAAAATTCGTCAGTCTGAACGATATAAAAACCTTGAATCAAACCCATTAATCTGCTGATGTAATGAATCCAGTTGTATCTGAGCTCAGTGTTTTAGCTTCGGGACGAGTCGTGTCGTGTAAAAGTTTGTCGTAGATTTTTTCTGTAGAAACGTTGAATAAGATGAAACTGAACAGTTGAGTTGTGTAACGTTGTAACTGACTAACGATCAATAAAAAACAATGTCTTGTTGGAAAACAATCAGTCGCTGATCATCAGTGATGATGATGATGATGATGATGATGGTAGAATCACTAGATGAGTAGGTGTTGTTTATTCGTATTTTTGTGATGTGCAACTAATATTTTCTATAAACTTTGTATAAAAAAAGAAAAAAGAAAAATAAAACGATCTGGTTTGATGTTTGATTTGTGGCAGTTTAGACCTCAGTGACGTTTTTTATATTTTCTGAAGACACGTGTTAACACTGTTCAATTCTACAATAAAAACAAAGTGATTCAAATAAACAAGCGTTTCTCCAATTCACCTCAGAGAGTCACAGAATTTCCTCTGATACAAAAGGTTGATAAATTGAAAATAAATGGGTAAAATATCATTAAATTTACAGCAGTAAATAACATAGAAATTATCTCTCTTTATCAGGGTGATATTCTCCTAATAAAAAACTGTTAAATTCCAGGAAAACATCAGTGATTATAGGATATAAATAGAGATTTCCCATTATCAGTAATTCAAACACTGACTTCTTACCAGTAGAAGCAGATTTGTAGTTCAAGCTGGTGAGAATTCAGACTTTCTGAATGAATTAAAAACAAACAAAAAACAAAACCCCAAACCCCAAACCCATTGGAGACTAAATGAAGACAGACGTGCTGGTGTATATGACCACTTTATATCAAACAGCACAAATGTTGTATTTTGTATTTAGTGTGGAATATCTCTTCATTTCTACACTATTTCTTAAAGTTCTTGCTCATGAGATAAAACCCAAATGTTTTATATCACAGTTTTCAGATCAGTCTCAGCTTTCTTGGCCCAAATGCTGAAAAACTGAAGCCCAGTTTTATGAAATTCTCCAAATCTCTTGAAAACAAACCTTGACTGATGTGGATGAACTGATGATTTATATGGGTTTACCCAAGTCTTCTTAAAAATGACATGTAACATGTAAGTAAGATAAATACATAAATGTATAATCAAATTTTAGAGGCCTGCTTCAAAGCCTTCTAGCTCTGACCTCGAGTCGTGTACGTCCTCACGAGAATATGAAACGCAAAGTGGAGAGTCGACAGATTCTAACAACATTTAAACCACATTTCTACGCTGTGTTATCACAAAGATAATGATGGAAACATCCGTCGACCTCAGAGGGTTAAGTTTGTTTTCCGCTGATCTGTGGCTGCATTTTGCTGCTGCTCTGTCGGTCTCCACGACATGGAAAGAAACCACACGTCACCAAGTGCTACACGACAAGTTATCAAACATATTGGTCGATATTTGAAGACTTAGAAAAACCAGAACCTGGACTGAGAATCTTTACAGACACAAAGAAACCTTGTGTTTTCAGAAAAAGAGAAACAGTTTAAGAAAGGTTCGCTCCGCACAAAGCAGAGGGACGGGGCAGTTAGTCACGTGTACCTACACTATTGTTCTAGTGCATAGATATATATATATGCAAACACAGAAGCGCCACTTTCACCCTGTGGAGAGTCAAGCGGACACGTCACTGTATGTGGCAGCAGGGAGCTTTACATCCTGCCGTGGGTCAGTGAGTGAAGACGCTTCACTGCTTTAAAAATAGAAAAACTAACTTTGACTGGAGCAGTTCCCAAGGACAGAGAGGGAGGGAAGAACTGGGAATGTGGAGAGCCTGGACACCTCTCAGTGGTTACCATGCCAACAACCCGAGAGGTGGTATGTATGTGTGTGAGTGTGTGTGAGTGTGTGTGTTGTAGTCGGACCTACGGCAGGGTACTTGGCAGGATGTATGGTGTAGCCTACAATTTGTTAAGAAGGGCTGCATGATCCTTTGCATGCAAGTGTGTGTGTATCAAGTACAAACACACACACACACACACACACACACACACACACACACACACACACACACACAAAAACACACACTGATGACCCTACGTTTGGTGCAGTCCATTCATCTTGAAGCTAACATACTCGCTAATTATTACCGTGTCACACTGATGCTGTGAAACTAACTTTCAGAAACATTTTCACCTTGTTGTTTTCTGCTTTCAAACTTTGTTTAAAGGTCGTTAGAGGTCAAAGAGCCAGAGCTGAATTAAACTGTTTAGTTGCTTCTTTTGGAGAAATTGTTTTTACTGAGTCAAAACTGTTAGTACGTCCTGATTTAAGTTTAAGCGTCAAGTCCACAGCTCTGCTTATTTTAAATTACATCCACGACCATCATTGGTATTTAAATAAAACATCTGTACTACAATCATTATCCTTTAAATTACTTCATGAATTACATTCATCCTTCACTCCTCAAAAATGTGCTAAATTAAGATTTCATAAATTTGCAAAGACATTTTTTAAAGACCCCTCTGATGAAAATCTAGTGTTTAGAGAGCCATGGTTTCATACAGCACAAACCAAAGGTCACTATTGGTCATCGCCTCCATCCTCCTCCCGTCTCAGACTGTAGTTATAATCTCACAAAGGTTTGTGGCAAACGAAGCTGCAGTCGACACACAGAAAGTTTTCCTGTTAGCTTGTTCATAACCGTGTTATTATTAGCTTATCGCTAGTGCGCTACACTCGTGTAAAACAAACCGCAGTGGATGGAGAAGTTGGAAATGCAGCTTTTCTACATGTTTAAATCTTGTTGAACAGGAGGAGTGATGAGGGACGCTAATTGCTTTTTTACTCGTAAAGGTTGTGATGCGTTCACAGAGCTACGACTGTAGTTGTTGTCAGCTCCAGTAAATAAAAAGTTCACTGGTCACTGGTCTCCACCGCCGCCTCTCTGCTGTCTGCTGTGCTCAGTGTTGTGCCAGTTCACACGAGTTCAAAGTTCAGTTCATACAGATGAAAATGAACTAGTTCATGTTTATTGTTGTTCACTACTCTTTTTCAATAGAACCTCCATCACTTTTCAATAGAACCTCCATCACCAGCCCTAAATCATTGCCACTCCCAAACTAACTGGATTATTGTACCACTGAAGAATCACAGACATGAGTTACATTTAAAATCTGTATATAAAATGAATCCGTCTGAGTCTTCACTTGTTTGTTCATAAAACTGCTTCATATGCTCAAACAAACTGGCTTCAGCAGCGGTAGATGCGTCTGTACCGTCTGTACCGCCTGTACCGTCCGTACCGCCTGTACCGTCTGTACCGCCTGTACCGTCTGTACCGTCCGTACCGTCTGTACCGTCTGTACCGCCTGTACCGCCTGTACCGCCTGTACCGCCTGTCCCGCTGGCACCAGCCAAGCTGTGGAGACGTCATGCAGCGTGCCGTGAATCTGTCGTAAAACGTGAGCCTTTTGTAAACTCATTCGTTCAGTTCGGCGTTAAAAAAAAATATATGAACATGTTCAATGAACGGCTCTCATTAAACACGTTCATACACAACACTGGCTGCGCTGTCTGAGCGGCTGCAGCCCGACACCAACACACCGTAGTTTTCCGGTTCATCTGGCTCCGACGCTGCGCCTTGAAAACCCTGCGTGTGTGAATAAAATAATTTTTTCAGTCAGTCTTTTGCGATGTGTTTATTACACGTGTTCAAATCTCAGTGATGATGAAAACACGATTAATCTGTCAGCACTAGTTGTTGCTCATTACGACAAGCTTCGACTCCAGAACTCCTCTCCCACTTCACATCTCCACGGTGGCCTGGTTGTCCACACACACACACACACACACACACACACACACACACACACACACACACACACACACACACACACACACACACACACACACACACACACACACACGCTCAGCAGGGAGCAGCATGGGTCAGATGCTCCATAGATTCGGACACTAAGACCCCCCATGTTGGACGCTGGCTGTGTGCCTGTGAGGACTCGGGGCACAGCGAGGGTCTGGCAGCTCTCAGCCTCTGTTCAGTTCAGCTTTTATTCCTTAGCTTTTCTCTACCATCTTCATCTTTCCTCTCACCCTTTGGTCACTGTGGGCACACACCTCCATGCACGCTGCCAAACACATCCAGGCTGCAGATGAAGTCACTAAACCTTTCTGGGAAAAAGATTCTTCCTTCGTCTTTTATCCTTTAACAAACTTAGACACTGATTAATAGTCCAGCAGTTAAGATGCTGCTTCCAGAGTTGTATAAATATGTTTATTGTCTCTTGGTTTGAATGTATATTTAAAACTGTAGTCAGGATTTGAACCCACAACCTCTCTGTTACCAAACCTGCTTCATCACCAGATGAACAATGAAGACCTTCTGAGCTCGAGCAGCTCTCACCCAGAGAATATTTAAACAGAAAAGTTAAAATGAGAATATTTGTGACCTTGAAACATAGAAAGTTTGTTATTTATAAATTGATGAAGATGAATATCTGCAGTCTGTGTTGAGAAAAGTATCCTGAGGAAACATAGCTCAGAGGAACATGAACATTAAATATACCTGATACCTTCATTAGCTGTGCTCTGATGATCTGAAGCTAATATACCAGGGGTTTATATTTAAGACAAATTAATATCTGTGCATCTCAATTTATGTCTTGTCAATGTACTGTATGTCTATGTCTTCCATGTCATTATTATACACTTCATTTAATCAGAATTCAGAAAAATATGAACTGAGATAAGACACAACAAAACAAAACACGCCCAGACCAACCCGTCTGCTAGAGTCTAAGTTGCTATACAACTAATCTGCAACAGCAGCTCGGTTTTGAGGGAAACATAATGAGGAAGTTGTATATTTGTCAAGAGGCAAAAGATCCTGGTCAGTTTAATCCAGAAAAAGTTCACTTTCAGTTTATTTACATTTAACAAAGCTCAAACACAGAGCTGCTGCAGCCTAAACCACAGACAGGATGTGAACCTGGTCTGTGCATCCGCCGTCCGTCCCCACCCACCTTCTGCTATTAATAAATGTAGCTTGGGGGATCACGTGATGCTGTCACCCTGAGCAGTCGACCGCTGCTGAGCTCCGCCACTACTGAGCTACATTACTTGTTTAACACATTTTTTTTCCGAGTTACAACCATACTGAAGTTTATCTAACAATATCAAGAACGAAGTTATGATGAGTAAAGCCGCCAAATCCGGAGGGAAGCCTCCCAAGGACCAAAACAAGAATGTGCAAGCTAACAAGGGAACCTTGCTAGCTAGCAATGACTCGCCTGATAAGACCCACGCTGTCGAGCCTGATACTCTTGCGATGGACATATCCCAGACTGTCAGTGAGAAAATATCTGCTATGATGGAGAAGAAGTTTGATGAGTTTTCAGCGTCACTGAACAACTATTATTATTACTGAAAAAAGGTGTTTACTAAAACTGCTTTAAGTGGTGAACCAATTACTGTTTTGGTTTAAGGAAACTTAAATGGCATTTTATTCTCCGTATTTGATTTATATTACTGTACACTGTATGGAATGACATCCATGCACTTCCAAGAGCTGCTGTTCTTCACACAAGCCAGCTGCATTTGTTTGACGGCTACCTCACGAATGTTTTGTATGCAATGCACTATAGTCAATCTAATACGTGTTTTAAATGCTCCCTGCCATGAAGAATGATAGGTGCCGACTTTACTGACTATGTTTACATATAGTTCTCTTGCCATCTCAATATGCCATTGTGGCAAGATTCAATTGATTTCAGTTGAGTTGGTTACTGTTGAATTGTTGAATGTTTTTGGACTCCTTCGAGAATGGACGCTATCTCCGCTGCTCTTTGTGCTGGCGCTTGAGCCTCCAGCTGAGGCTATAAGGCGGCACCCAGATGTGCATGGTCTGTCAGTCGGAGGAGTGGACCGCAGAATTGCACTCTATGCAGACGATATTTTATTATTTCTGACAAGGCCTGAAGAATCAATACCAGCTACCCTCTCCGTTATTCAAGAGTTCAGCTCCTTCTCAGGTTACAAAATCAATTACAGCAAATCAGAGGTGATGCCACTGTGTGAAGCTGCTGGTCAAACTCTACCTATCAGCTGTCCTTTTAAGTGGTCCCCCACAGGTTTCACATATCTCGGAATAAAGGTTTCACCAGACTTGACAGAGCTATGGAAGCTTAACTTTGCTCCAATAGCAGCTACAATAAAGAACGACCTGAATAGATGGCATGACCTCCCATTATCCTTCATGGGTCGTATTAGTTTAATTAAAATGTATGTCTTCCCCCGACTTCTATACCCCCTTCATATGCTACCTTTGTGGATTTCCCCATTTTCCCGATTCATATGGCATGGCAAGAGGCCTAGACAGAAAATGAGCACTCTTCAGCAGCCCTCTGGGAGGGGAGGCCTAGCCTTGTCCAACATAATTTTTTACAATTGGGCATGCCATGCTCGGTTCTTGTGGGAATGGCTGCATGCTCATATTGAATCCAAGCCCTGTATGTTAAAAAGCAATTAAATTCTGTTTAAAAATAAATAAATAAATAAATAAATAAATAAATAAATAAATGTAGCTTTACTCATTCATTAAAAATAAAAACGTTCTCTGAATGTAGGTCAAAATTAAGGTCAAAATTAAGGTCAAAATTAAACGTTTAAATTAATCTAATTTCAAGTATTTCAGTCCTTTGTGATAATATTAATATAATAATAATAATAACAATAATAATTATTATTATATTACCATTCTCCTTTTACTGCGAATTAAGAACAACCGACTTTGTCATATATGATATAAAATGATGAATATGNAAAATAAATAAATAAATAAATAAATAAATGTAGCTTTACTCATTCATTAAAAATAAAAACGTTCTCTGAATGTAGGTCAAAGTTAAGGTCAAAATTAAACGTTTAAATTAATCTAATTTCAAGTATTTCAGTCCTTTGTGATAATATTAATTTAATAATAATAATAACAATAATAATTATTATTATATTACCATTCTCCTTTTACTGCGAATTAAGAACAACCGACTTTGTCATATATGATATAAAATGATGAATATGATATTCATGAACTCAATGAAGCATCTGCAGATTTTCTTCCCACCTAAACGCAACAACAATCTGATATTTAAACTCGTCAAGCTGTTTCATCAGTGAAACCAGTCGCTGCTGCTGCTGCTGGTGTCATATTATGTCATTATTGTCATTATTATTATTTTAACTCATGTAAAGTGTCTTTGTGTGTTATGAAAGACGCTATATAAATAAAATGTATTATTATTTATTATTAGAAAAGCTTCAGACTCTAAAGAAAAGCTCCTGTTTTGTCCATCCCTGATTTAACTTTGCAAGCAGCTGCATCAGATCTGTCAGGTCTCTGCTGCCCTCTGTTGGAGGATATTTGTAACTGCAACAGGTGAGTCAAAGTCTAATTTAGTCAGTTCTGAATGAGGCAAAGATATTCATCAGGAATTATTTTTTTTAAATGAATGAAATGCTACAAATACACAGTAAATATAAAAAAAAGTCAAATCTGATCCATTGAATGTTTCTCATGGATCTCATTGTGTAATATCATCATACTAAACAATTTGAAGTTCCTAATAAGGATTAAGTGATTCTGAGACGATGTGATGCAACTGTCGAGTTGTACCACTAGAGGTCGCCACTGGATCACTGAAGTAAAAGCTCCACATAACGTGAGAGAGATGACAGAGAGAAATAATGCAGACAAAGTATCATAGACAGACATATAGAGAAGATAAAAATAATAATCCATGGCTGACATCACTCCTCATCATCCAATCAGCAACTGACAGTAAAAACTATCACGTCTAGAGAGAAGCAACATTTTGTTTGTAAGAGAAAAGTTTAATTTTGTTGAATTTTAAACTCTTTTATTAAAGGTGAGTTTGGTTGGTTTTTCACCTCGTTTCATCACTTGTCTTATCTCTGTTCTGACTAATAAGCTTGTCCTGTTGAACTGTGAATGTCCGGCTGATAGCAGCCTGTGGGCTACAAACTGCTAATTGAGCATTTCACACAGGTGCTGCCTCTTACATCACAACACGCTTTCTTCATCCAAAGGTTCAGGCATGAAGCAGAAGATTTATTCTGGCCTCGTTCTCACGGCCGACTTTGATAAATGAGCTGGACGAGTCATTTACAGGGTAACTCGTTTACTTTAAAACACACGCGTTAGCTCCCACACCTCAAGTCAAATCTACAATGATACTGTCTGAGAAGAAGAATAATATAATAATATCTCTTATATACATTACAAATACTTTTAATTTTACAGACACATTCACTGATACAGAACTAGGATATACTGGGACAGTCAAATTCTTCTGAGAAAATTAGTTCTTTACATAATTTGGTGTTGTGGATGAAACCATGTACGTCACAGTTGTTTTTCTGTGTTTAATCCTAACTCTATGTTCAGATGGGAAGTGGCAAGAGTCAAAAAATTCCACCAAGTTGAAGTTCATAGGCGCTCTAACGTGGACGACGTAGACGATATAGGCAGCTAGCATTTTTGTTCAGAATGCTTCGTCTTGTAAACTGTATTTAAACGACCCGAAAAAGCAAACAGACGTCAACCAGTATCTTTGTGCCAACTGACCACAGGTAGTGACAAAGTTAACTGCAAGAATTAGCAAGATTAACGTTACGGGCTGATGTCAGGAAACACTGTACTGCATGCTATTGAGCTAGTTAGCATGTAATTACCTCCTATTTTCACAAAATATATTACAGGCTACATTTCAGCGTCAGACATCTTTGTCCACGCAGCATTTTATTTATTCTTTATTTATTTAAGTCCCTGTAGCACACAAGGACTCGCCGTAAAGGACGGGGAAACACACCACCGCAATTATCAACTTCTCCTCCATCGTGCTTGGGAACAAAAGTTTACAAAGCTCATCAACATAAAGTTTCCTGGATTACAACTTTTTTCTTTTTAAAAGTAAATTCAACACTCACTTTCAGAAAGAGAGAAAAACTGTATGCTAATGAATGCTAGCTTACTGTTAGCAGTTAGCGTGCACACTGCAGCTAAAACTGTCAAGAACGCACAAATGGTGAAGTCCTTCCTCTCCAACACAACTGCTAACAAAAGTTTATGTACAACTCAGCTGCCGGCCGCTGCTCGATGACTATTGGTTGTCTGGTTTCGTCATAGCAACCGAATAACCAATAGGGAGATACTTCACATTTTCGCAGCTTTAATTTTACACAAATGAACACAACTGAAAGCCATTTTTATGATTTGTCAGTTTACGCATTAGAGCTGTTTAACTACAAGGAGGTTCACTGCAACAGGACGAACAACAACCTTTTAATATGAACTCTGTTTGAACTATCTTAGAGGTTTAAGTTTATATATAGATTCAGGTTTGTCTTCATTCACCCCCCCCCCATTCAAACTCCTCTCTGACAGCATGAGTGGAGACGATCTCTCTGACCTTGCGTTGTCCTCCAGTGTTGAACTGGAGTGACTGCTGGACTGTTTCCCGCAGTGTGAGCTGTTCAAGCTGCTGTCAGGATATTTACACAGGCTGCAGCATCAGTCAAACATCAGTCAGATCACAGTCCAGCCCCAGACGCCTGCTATTTCAAGACCAGCCTAGCCTGAGGTGGCACAATGCCTGTGTGTGTGTGTGTGTGTGTGTGTGTGTGTGTGTCAGAATGTGTATGTTAACATGACTTACATAAGGACAAGGACAACGCTCCAACATAATGTGATCCTGTAAATAACACTGTATACGTGTCACTCTCCACATTCGGTAAGAATGGGTGTGTGTGTGGGTGTGTGTGTGTGTGTGTGTGTGTGTGTGTGTGTGTGGGCAGGCCTGACCTCATTTCCCTCACAATGCCTGAATGTGCCAGGCTGCAGGGTTAAATAAGAATACAGAGCTCAGCATGCTGCAGTTGCCTGAGTTACAGAGACTCGCCTTTAACTTTCTTTATGTTAAATATGAAATACATACATATACATACATAACATAATATTTTTCTGAGAGAGAAACAAACAACCAATTTATGAAATCATTCCCTTGGATAAAAATCTGCGTCTCATGCCCAGCAGAGACAGGGAAGAGTTTATCCTCATCTATGCAAAATTTCAGACTACAATGCCATTTTTGTTTAATTCCCTGCTGCATTATTGACTGTATGCATGTCAACTAAAGTATGGTAAAGGTTATGGAATGACTGTGTATGTTCACGTTACACTATAGGCAGAGATAGGCAACTAAAACACTAAGTTAGGACTAGGGAAAGATTGTGGTTTGGTATAAATGAAGCAGCATCATTAACTGTTGGATTGGGACTGGATTCAGATGTGCTACATGCCAATCTACCACTCTGACTTCCTGGAGAGATCAGCCCTGCAGAATTAGCTTGGTAGCTAGGAAATAGCTAGCATGTTTTCTGAGCTACTTCAACACCAACTCTGGGGAATAAAACACATCTCTAACCTAATGCATTAACCTGCGTGGAAAAAAAAAGGCCAGAAAATGTGAAGTGATGTGTGCTTCCATCCATTACTGTTATACAAATGTTATTTTTTATATTATTATTTTAATTCTCCAATCAGGCGCCGTTAACCCACTGCAGAAGAAGAGGGTGCAACAGGATGAGGAGCGTTAGAGTCTCGTCATCGCTGCACAAACCTCTGATGTTTATCATCTCCTCAGTCGAGCAGAAGCTTCAGTCCTTCATGTTTGTCTTGATTTATTCCTTGAGTCTGTTTTCACTATAGTTTGTTTTTCCACATCCAATTTTTTATGAGCAAATGTGAACATGTGCATAAAAACAGGGGGCTGGAAACACACCTGTAGAAACCGAGAGCTGCAGGTGTTTTGACATGAATGAAGAACAAGATCTACTAAATTATTTGACATGAATAATAGTTTCTATTTGCTAAATATGTAGTTTATAATCTACTGTAAATAAGATTAGTGGCCATAATGTGCAGTAACTTAGTATCTTGTGTGACGCCTGTTTCTTTGCAGCCTGTAAACAGCCTGTAAAATGCCTGTTGACACTGGCAGAGATCTCCTGTCTATTTCTACTGGCGTCATGTTTCCTGCAGCCTGCGGTTACTGACTCAGTGGGCCACGGTTAAAAAGAACTCGTGCCAGACGGTAAGAGTGCTCATCGTGGCTCTGATTCTTCTCTCGTGTTGGGTTTATTTTGAAAAGGCAGAGGAGCAGTGATCAGGATAACAGGATAACACCATTTACGTGATAAAAAACAGCAGCCAATAAAGACGCGAGTCAGAAGAGTCGTTTCTCCTGAATGACCCAGTGAATCACCTGCACAGGTGTTTCCACTTATTCTGCCTGATCGGACCTTTTCAGCGCCGACATCTTTTGGATGTTTTCTTTTGTTGGTCGTCGGAGCGAGACGGATCACACAGAACAGCTAGCCTCACATGACGTGATTGATCCTGAATTCTACACAACGACAGATTCAACTCCAGGAAGCATTAGGGCCGTCACGTTTTCAAAAGATCAAGATCGATCTAATTCGAAACGACCCGCAATTCGTTCGAATGAATTCAAACAAAAACGTAGCAAGGTAGAGCAGTCCGACCTCATTTCTCATATTATTTGCCAAAAACAAATCTATCAACATGATCCAGATCAAGTTCGGCTCTTTTTTTTATTAATGGTGTTACCTGCCGATGGTTTGATGCACTTACAGAGGCTGCAGCTACGTTTCCAACAGCTCATCACTGCTCAAATATGAACTTTTCACCCCACGTTCCAATGAATTTCGGATTACAAATAAAAAGTGACAGCTCTGGGAAGCATAAAAAATGATTCTCAAAGGCACGGACTGTTCCGCTTCTCTGATTTCAGCTCTTCACAAAATCAAAATAAAACAAACCCCTGACGGCTCTCAGGATATTAATGTAATAGTGAAATAAGTGAGGCAGAGGAGGAAGCAGATCAGAGGATACAGGGAGGGAGGGGGCTGTTGTTGTAGAGATATAATGTGTATATACAAACCAACAGTCTATAGTCCACAACAGCTGGTTAATATGTTTTTAATAACGTCCCCCTTAATGCCCAATGACACACAAGTAGGTCGCAACCCAGATTTTAAAAAAACATTGGTGTACAGTGATTAAAACCTGGACCTGGACCTGGACCTGTCCTCTACAGTCAGACTCAGACCTCTCCAGAGCTGTAAGGGGTGGGGTGGGTTGACCTGGGGTTACATGAGGTCGACTCGCTGCCCAGATTCACAGAGCTGCAGGCCGGATCATGCCGAGGACACACCCTCACCTCCGTCTCACCAACACCACAGATTTTAAAGCAAAGACAGGTGTGTCCTCTGATATTCACCTGTGACCTCAATCAGGCAGCGATTTGTAGATAAGCAATAAAAACACTGGTTGATAACGAGTCTAATGTCTGAAAGTGCAGCACCTGTTTCACCTGCTATGACGTGACATTTATGCTTTTATTTAGTTTTTACCTGCTCTATTATAAGAGGAATAGCTCTGTGTTTTTATCATGAAATCAATACAAATTCCAAATAGTTTCTTACTGAACATTTTGCATTTTTGCATATATATATATATATAAGAGAGAGAGAGAGAGAGAGAGAGAGAGAGAGAGAGAGAGAGAGAGAGAAGAAACCTATTGGTGACAGATTCACCTAAATCATGGCAGGCATATGCCATATGGTTGGTGTTAAATGCATATTTTCTTTTACTACATATTTATATATTTTAGTGATTTTAGTCTTTGATTATTTTAACATATGCTGCCAAACTTAATTGTTTTCAATGCAACGACATTTAAGAATCAATCTGTTATCACCTGCTTCCTGACTGGAGCCACACTGAATTTGATATGGCCTTAGCTAAAAACTGATGATGACTAACTGATTTAAAACCTAGTTAACAGCTGTTTTCAGTGTTTAAACAGCTACAAGTTGATCATCTGTTTTTAAATTATATTTTTATTGTAGAAACAGTGAGAGAGAGACAGGGACGTCGGGGAGAGAGAGGGAACAACATGCAACAAAGGGCCACAGGTCGGATTCGAACCCGTGGCCGCTGCAGTAAGGACTAAGCCTTAATGGTACGCGCTCCACCAGGTGAGCTACCGCCTCGCTGCGATCGTCTGGTTCTCTGGCACCAGATCAGATGACTGTCTGAACGTGGTTTTCACTTCCTGTTTGTCCCCTCGCAACCAAAGGAGCTCACACAGCTGTTTGGGAGTTTGACTAATTAGACCTTGCAGTTAAAATACAACAACCTTCTCCTTCCCTCAAACGCTTGTTACCGCCTCCTTTAATGTCTCCATCACCAAACGCCGACAGTAAACACCTCGTCTCACTCGGCGGTCCACTGGTGTCGAGCATCGTCAGTATCTGACCCGTTTGATCCGGCTGCACGGCCTAAAACCTGTTTCTATTCCTGGAGCTGTGAAATGTGGAATGAGGACACACTGCATCGTTTAAAGTACATCAGGTCTTGAACACACTATGAGGAGAATTAATATATATTTAGACCAGTGAACAAAACTGCCCAGGTACCGCCAGTGTCAGCGTTCAGGTGCTGGTTGGATGTGGGAACATCTTCAAAACAAAATGAACCACGGCCCGGCAGAAACGTGTGACTGAGATTAAAAAAAAATCTAAGTTTTTGCAAAAAATTAAACTGATCTTCAGCAGCCAGAAAAAAAGCTGGAGACACTTTTGCATTTCACTTTTAAGTTTAATTTATTGCTGATGATTTGGAGTCTTTCCCACCAGCGACCATAACTCCATACTTCAAAGTCCTCAGTGAAATCCAGACAACATGCCAGTAATGTCACACGCAACCCCCCCAACCCCAGAGACAAATCTAAAATACAAGTACAAACTGTGTCACTACACACAGTACCAGCAGTAAAGAACACATGGTACATAATAACCTACAGAAGTTGTGAATAACTAAATGGTTCAGACCCTAAAAAATTCTGTAGTGACATTGAAAAGCCGATCATCAGAGAAGTAACTCTAACTTTAAAATGCGACAATTTTAACGCAAAATCACAAACAACCCTCAAAAGTTATGAGTGTGTTTGAAAAGTCATGGATGAGGCAGAAAATGAAGTAGTTATGCTTCCCAGAGAAATCAGCAATAACCCTGAGAAGTCAGAGATGAAGCCTCTTGGTCAACAGTGATGGTAACTGTGGATAACTGAAGATCCAGCAGTAAAGATATTTCTGAAAAGCTTGAAATATTGGTATTGACTGGACAAAACTGGGTCGAGATGTCTGTCATGGGCAGATGTGTGATTCTATAAACAGTCATACAGAGTGAGAGATAACGGTCCCATTGTGTGGACAGTGAAACAGACCCGAGTCTGCCCTCCTTTAATATCAGTCCATGAACTTTCCAGCTGCTGACACGACCCCCTGACAAATGCCAGGCAGCGGCCGGCGGGACGCCTGACGGCAGCCAAGACGCAGAGGACCGGCACGGCAACTGGGCTCTTTACCATCTACATTCATGACCAAGAGCAGGTCGATAATAACTGCCAATCCCATTTGTCTGCAGATTACACTGTATTACATGCAAATGAATACACACATAAAACTCTTAGTCATCAGTTTAAAGCTGGTTTTAAATAAAGAGGAAAATAACTCCAAATCTTTCAGTACAAATAGAGAGCGACCGTCTATCTGCTCTCAATGGTTTCATACTGAAAATGTGCACAGGGTTTCAGGTTTCTTCTCCAAATACACACATAAAGGGCAACATCATTACTCCACTCTTGTCTGAGCTGTCAAATACTTAAAAACTAGAATTACTGTCTCATGGTCGTCATCCCCGTTTATCCAGAGTCATAAAATATGAACCACTTGTGTGAAAAAAGGGTTTTGTGAGGTCATGCTGACCTTGACCTTTGACCACTAAAATCTAATGAGTTCATCCTTGAGTCAAAGTGAATGTTTAGGCCAAATGTGAAGGGATTCCCTTGAGGGGTTCTCGAGATATCGCGTTCACAACCTTTAGCCACTACAATGTAATCAGTTCGCCCTTGAGTCCTAGTTCTCTCAGGGCGTTACTGAGATATCGTGTCCACGAGAATGGGACAGACGGACGGACAACCTGAAAACAAAACGGCTGCTGCTCTGGCTGTCGAGGAATCACAATTTAAAGAAATTATCTTTGAAAATTTAGATGTGATATGGTTTTGCTCTTGACCACTAACTGGATCCTCGTTACTCTCGTTACAACTTGAGTAAAGGAGGAAGGAAAGGAAACATGGAAGGAGTGATGACTATTTTTACCCTGTGCTCTCACACAGGTATGGCTGACGCTGCATTCTGCTCTGCTGTCCCGTGAGATACATAACCTGAGAGCTATCAACATCTTAAGAGAAAATCCAAGTCATGTGACAGCTGTCGGCCAATCGCAGCGCCCGATAACCTCTCCTGATCCCTTTTGTCTGCAGGCCATCGAGCGGTTGCTACGTGAACGGTAACTGTGCCAACTGGCAGCCTGGAAATTACACAAAGAACCAGTGGTGACACAAGGTCTCTCTCTCTCTCTCTCTCTCTCTCTGTGTGTGTTAACACATCTCAACCTTCCCGTCATCTTCAGATCTGTCAACTTTCTGTTGCAATGCTGATATTTCCAAAAACACACACACACACAGTTCAGACAGTATCCTCCCCTCTTCACTGTGTTGGAGATTTAACTTTATCTATATTCAATAATCCATAATGTCAGAGTTGTTTCATAAAGTCTTCGGAGCGTCTGCTGTGGTCAGCTACATCCTCTTTGATCTAATCACCCCTGAGAGAAGTCTAGAAGTTGATTGGAGGTAAATTAGGACGAAGTTTAGAAAAGCAATAAATAAAATTCCACAAAATCAGAGGTGTAGTTCTTGTTTCAGAGGTGATGTAACCACTGTTCCTACGGTGACAAGTTCACATCCATTCAGAGGTGAAGCTAAGCTAACAGGCTAGCTTTCTGTCCAGGTGTAACAGACTGTCTTTGTTTCTGGGTAAAAGCATCACGGATGAAGAAACTGTCAGAAGAGTGGATGATGAATGAAAGGAAGTTTTCTGTCTTTTCATCTTTACTCATTAATCATTTAATTCACTGAGCATCCGCCATCTTTTAAGGTGGAATGTTTTCTTGCGTGTTACTCAATGCATGATTGACGTTTGGAAATCAGTCAATACACCTTAAATGCCAAAACTTTGACCATGTAGTTTTGTTGTGGATGGATGGATCTTGTATTGTGGAATGACAATCAGCTGCTTCTGTTTGTTGGTTTTCGATTCCTCCCTTTTTTTCTAAATTCTTTGAGCAAGAGTTTCTGATAAACAGCCATGACCACAAAACTGCAATAGTCTCTCCCACATATATTGTCATTTCCCCCCGTCTTTCGTAATTCATTTGATTTACCCTTTCATCGAGTCATCCCAACTCAGCACGGCTGCAGCTTCAGTATGATCCTCTAACTTTGTGTTTACTTTGAAAACTCAGACTTCTATCTTTGGTGTGATCACATGAACGCTGCGTGACACTCGTAGATCAAAGAGAGTCAACAGCTAAAATTGGAAAATCTTACATTTCTGTCGAAACCAGAATTAACCACTGATCCTCGTAAATTCTTTCTAGCCAAAAGCTTTAAACGAACTTGTTCGCATCTCTTACAAAACGAAAAGACACAAATGTCTTTGTGGGAGATGCACATAATCAAATTATAAACCATAATATTTATCTATTTCTCTTTTTATAAACCTTTTTTTATCAATGTTTTATGACTTTTACAGCATCTCTTAATCACTGCTGACTTCATTCGGTTGTAAATGTTTTTGCCAAATAGATGATATCTTTTTTTTTTCCTGATGCAATCTTGAGGCTGTGTTGAGACTGAGCTTGGTAACCCTTAGACAAGGCCGTGATAGATACTCTCTGTTGTCTTTATGACCATGTGAAAGTGGCGTGGTCGCTTCTCCGAGTCCAAAGTCTCCCTGCAGATGATGAAGAGGTAGACAGAGGCGTGGGGCATGAGAGGGGGAACCCTTCAGAGGTATCTTGCCCTCTGACCTGGAGGTCTGTTAAGGTCAGGACTCTGCTAATCTGATCCAAAGAAATCAATCAATTACAGTTCAGATTTGTAACTATGAAGGTGCTGCACATACAGGTGAACGACTTGAGACTGAATACAGATGTTCCAGATGTTGGACCGACCTGTTAAGTTTGTTTTTGGACTTGAGGGCTCAGCGCTCTGAGGACAGCCTCGGCTTTCAACTCTTGGGCTTCTTATTGAATCAAAAAGCAGATGATGACCTTCAATTTACAAAAATTAAAAGTATAATGGAAGAATTCAGTTCACCCATTTCTGCCTCCCTCCTTTTTTCCAAATAAAGTCGACTCCATTTGATGTTTTTGAGGATAATGTTTAACCCAGGGCTGAAAATCAATGAAGCAAATAAGCTTTAAAAATAGAATCGGTCAATATGTCCAGAAGTCAAAACAGCAACAACTGTGACGGAGAGGATTCAGAAAACCTTCAACCTTTACGGCTCACTTTTCAGGTGTATTTTGGTCTGATATGACTCGACAAAGACTGTAAGAAAATCCTGTGAGTTCAGTGTCATAATGAATTATTTCATTTCTAGCTAAGGTGTTAAAAAAGCCGTCAGATAAATCACACGTGATCCACTCGTGGCCCTCATTACATCACACTGATGAAAACACTCCAGAAATTGCAATGTCACAACGTCAATATTGTCTATTTTACACATTTTCAAAGATATTTCTTCACTTATATAATTAAAACCTTTAATAATTGATCGTTTTTGGACATTAAAAATATTTTTTTTCTTCTAGTGGGTCCAACAAATGTGTCAATCCAGAAGAATAGGATGAAAAATTCTAATTCAAAAGTGAAATATCAAACACTTTTCATTATCATCATATAGGAAAATATAGGAAAGGTTTATTAGTATTTGTAAACATGTTTAATCAGCTCAAATCATCATCAAAGTGAGAGGGACTAAAATAATCCTGCTGTGATGTGTTATGGGAATCCCTATCACAGGGAAGAGCCAGAGGCTCTCTGCAGCACTGTGCAGTGACTAATCTGAAGATCATCTCCAGCACCAGCAGGGGTCCATAATGTTTCTCAAATAGCAGCTGAGGCAACAGGCTGAGGCATCCCAACCATGAGGCCCATGCAGGCGACACTCCCCTATCAGCTGGACAGCAGCCAGGTCAAACCTGCTCTGATTGGCTGATGTTGAACTTCTCTAACTTTCCATTGGCTGTTTGAGGAACCATATGACAGAATATGCAAATTGTCTCTATGTGGCAGTTGAAATCCCTGAGTGCTGAGCAACCCCCGGCACTGAGAGGCAGCAGGAGAGCGAGAGCGAGCAGGAAGAAGAGGGGGAGTGACGACAGCATGCACTGTTAGAAAAAGCTGCTCTGTAGATCTCGGAAGTCAGACGGACCGAACACTTTTACAACACTTTTCTCTTGGGACTGTTTATTTCTTTTTTCCATGAGTGCTGCAAGGTAAGGATCACAGATGACAGCTCGGTCAAGGTTTTGCAAAAGTGACGCACGTCACACCAGAATGAATCTGTTGTGCTTTTTTTAAGTGGATGATCTTAAGTCAGATCAGGGTTTATTTGTGTATAAAGTCTGTGCAGCTGAGTCATTGCTAAACCCGATGTATATGCCGTCAAACTGGGGCGTTTCACTGGGCTGATGTTGCACAGTATTGGTGTCATGCTGATTGCAAAGGTGATGAGTTTCATCAAACAAAAGAAAAAAGGGAAGTTGTTTTTTTAATTGTTTTTTTTAAATTGCATACAGTGCCTGGTGTTCTAATCTCTCCACCTTTCTCTCTCTCTGTCTCTCTCTCCACCTCCCTCAAATTTTCTCTCAATTTCCTTCTCTCCCTCCTTCTCTCACCACCTCCCTTCTCCTCTTCTCCTTCCCCTCCCTCAGCGTGCTCAGGTCTTTCAGTCCATCAGCGATGCCTGGCCCAGTGATGCCGATGGATGTGGCTATGAGGTTCTACATCAGCCACTCTCCGCCGCCCCTCCGAGGTTTCCTCAGCTCGTACGAGGAGCTGCAGAGGGCTAAGAACCGGGTCAACCAATCCACCGCCCGCTGCCACAACCAGCAGCTCTACAAACCCCTGCGGCCCTGCCTCAGCAGCCAGCAGAGAGCGGCGGCCGACGGTAGCTGCGTCACCTGGAACAACAACAAGGCAGGCAAGAAGAGGGTGGTGTTCGCCGACACCAAGGGCATGTCACTCACCGCCATCCACGTCTTCTCCAAGTTCGATGACGAGCCGTATCAGAACAAGCGCTGCGGGGGGATCACGGAGGAGCTGCAGTTCGACATGACGGACCTGGAAGCGGCCACCATGGATCTAAAGATCAGCTCCGTGCGCAGCCTGGCGCTGGACTTTAAGCAGCCCTCGGCCGACTACCTGGACTTCCGGAACCGCCTGATTCAGAACTCGGTCTGCTTGGAGAACTGCTCGCTGCAGGAGCGCTCGCTGACCGGCACCATCAAGGTCCGGAACATTGGGTTTGAGAAGTCGGTGCAGGTGCGTGCCACCTTCGACTCGTGGGCCAGCTTCAGCAACGTCGAGTGCACCTTCATGAACAACGTCTATGGCTGCCAGGACTCTGACACCTTTGCGTTCGTGCTGGAGCTGCCCACCTTCGTGCCACCGCAGAACCGGGTCGAGTTCTGCGTCTGCTTCACGGTCCAGGGTCAGACCTTCTGGGACAATAACGACGGCAAGAACTATGTCCTCAAGCACGTCGGCCTGAACGGAGAGGACCTGAACAGTCTGACGCCCCCGACTTCTGTTGAGCAAAAGAAGCCTTCGGAGCAGAAAAACGGGGGCGTGAAGCTGCTGGAGATGGAGTTCGATCAGTTCGGCAGCCCACGCATGTCCAGCGGACTCTTCCCCGGCTGGCAGAGCTGGGGTCAGATTGAAAACACAGTGCCTTATTGGTGAAAGCATCGAGGGGTTCGCTAAAACAGTACTGAAATAAGTTCAGACACTGACGGGGCATTCAGTTTGAATCCAGCGGAGGACTGGCTCTGGGCCAGAGACTAAACTGAAGCAAACAACCTTGAAGTAACCAGCAGAGGAAGTGCACAAACCAGACAGAAGCCTGACTGTATCGTGTCCAACTGACCTGCTTTTTTTTTTTGTTGCTGTAGCGTGGTCGTCAGGCCTGAGAGTCCTGATGGACTGTGGTCGGAGAACGAGTCATTTATGGGGGAGATCTGTCGTGTTTCACATGTTCCTCTCTTGTAAAATATTAATGTGCCTTCTTTAGAGTGCCTGCCCACTAAAATACAGACAAATGTTAAGCCCTGTCTGAGGGCCCGATGTATCTGGTTAAATATGCACTGATTGAGATGTCCCTCTCAATGTGACGTCTGTCAACTGAAGAAGTGGAAATGGAGCTGATTAAGTCCTTCATATTGAAGGGAAAGTACAGGGAGTGCATGGCGACAAAATGCTTCTCTACTACAAGGAAATACAGCTGATTCATTTCTAATGAAAAAAAAATGCACACTAAACTTTCGCACCTTCTTCAAATGAGAAAAAACTTTTACGTGATTCAAAATTGCCTTCATTTTTAAAGAATTTGAGTCATGCAACCCTTTCTTTCCCTCCACCTGCCTGAAAGTGCACATTTGTGTGATGAAAACTGTTTGGATGATATAATTTTGAGGTACGTTTGTCAAGGAACCGAGCTGCTATCAACAGATGTGTCAAAAGAGAGACTCTGCATGTGATTGTCTGTGTTGAAAGGGGAGGATGTTTGGAAATTTCTGTGGTTACGGTATGTCAAGAAAGAAAATGGTGTAAAGAGCGAATGTTTTTGTTTTGCTTGTTTTCACAAGTGCAATTCAGTGATGAGTGTACAGTACGTGTGGCTGGAAGTGATAGTTATCTTTGAAACAATCTATATATTTTGTTTTTTCTCACTGTGAAGAGAAGAAAGCATTTTGTGCTTCACTTGAAGGTGTGTGTTGCTGACATGCACCATGTCAGTCATGTATTTCCCTTTCTGAAATAAATTTCTATATTTGTGCGAAAATATTCACGACTCCTGAGCTCTTTGTTTGCGATGTTTCGGTTGTTAATTGTTGATGAACAACTCATCAAGAAAAACAAACAACAAAAATATGAGGCCGCTCTAAAATGTGCAGCTTTATTTTGAAAAAAAACAAAACAAAAATAAACATTTATTAGCTCTAGAAGTTCTTTCTCACTCGGTCTGTTTTACTTATACAACACTGTCCAACTGTGCAATTTCAAAATAAGGTAGTAGGAGTACATTTACAGTGAGTGATGAAAATATACAAACAAGTAAACAAACACGTACTCCCCACAACAAAAATAGAAAACACAAAATTGGAACCGCCTACACGCAATTTGACCGAACCACACGTCAGACTTCAGATGTCTATATTCAGTGGGAGGGTCTTTATTTACCACAGCGAGAGAGAAAACAAAGCCTGAGAAATTAGACACAGGCCTTTATTTTTAAACTCCCTTTGATTATGTATTCTCTTTAAATATATTATATGTGCCTGTTTGTCACTTGTCAAGCTCCTGTTAGTTTAGCAGAAAATAAACACGTCCACCTCCATTAACCTCCATCTGTCTCACATTTAAAGCCTCACAGCTGTTAAAAGAGGAAGTACCGCCTAACCTTGAGGGCTTTTACTGTGAAACATTTACAGGAAATTATGATTTTTCAGAAAAGGCTTAGCATTTCAGTGCAGTTAAGTACAAATGAGTAAAAACATATATCTATTTCCAGACAGAGTGGTTGAGTCTTACATGACAACACAGAACTGATGGTAAGAAGGCAAGAAGTGTGTTACTCATTTTGTTCACACAAGCTACAAGCTACTAAGCTAATATTAAGACCCTCCCTTTACTTAAACAGGTGATTTTATTTTATGGTTTTAAAAGTGCAAACACACTGTTTATTCCAGGAGTCTTGTAACAGAGCGACCAGTCACATCAGTCAGTTTATCTTGACCTACACTGATGCACTCATGAATGCAACAGCCACCACTAACAGACACAAACATGTATAAATCTCTCAAACACCCAGTTTCTACACACAAATACATCCTGCACACATAATTCTACCTCATGCACACAGAGTATTTGTCTTTTTTTCCAATTAATAATGCAAAACCTTCCGTTTATTGTACATTTGGGATGAGGATGACTACAGATAAAAAGCCCCAGTTGCCTGCTGGTGTTTTTTTCTGAACTCATTTCAATTCCTGTTCATGCTGGACTCATATCCAGCAGGAAGAGCGCTCACTCCCTGTGTTTGGCATGCACAAAGGAAAGACCTCAGGCTGGACCAGGATGACCCTCTGAAGCCTGAGCATTCCTGCTTTTATCAGAGTTTTAACTCTTTAAGTGCAGGCTTGTTATGTGTCTTATATGGGAAGAATCTTTACTCAAAGCACTTTGCAGGACCATGAAAATTTCTCAGGGTCCATATCTGTGAGTTGAATTACCTCTGCAGATATCAGGAGGTATTTTTATTTTGTTGTTTATGTTTGAGCCTTGAATACAGTTTTGTTGATGTTTCTAAAACATATAGATTATAAGAAACAAATGATATTTCTCCAAACATGGAACAACCTGCAGAATTTGAAAGATCCCATACATTAAAAAAAAGAAATAAAGAAGAGAAGACATCGGTGTATTTTGGCAGGTTAATAAAATCATCTTCTCTGGTCCTGACAACAAACCGAACTACCAACATCTTAAGTAAAGAGTTAAAGGAGCTATTTGCAAATTTTGGTATTAGCATTAGCATTAGCAGCTGTTTACTGACCAGTCTTGCCAAGAGCTTCAGCCATTGTTGCGTTTACAACACGAGGTTATAATACGTCCTCGGAGCAGCACTACTTCTTCGCGGTAATCTGGGTGCTACAGTGACGAGACGGGCTAACCGGGGCTACCTGGTTAGCATGCTAGCTTCAGTAGAAGAAAAGACAAAACAAAACAAGTTTCTTCTAGACTGATGAGTAAAACAAGCTAACGTTGGGTTTATTTTGAAGAATACAGTTGGTGTGAAGCCTACAAGCTACTGTACGGGTGCGTTTCAACTTATAACGGCACTGATCCCGCTTTGATCTTTAGGGGTGAATTTGACCTGGAGGACTTCTTACACATCACCATACTGCTCCTGCACTCCTCACTGTGGGGTTTATGGTGGAAAATTGAAAAGCTGATCCCGTATCAGCTTCAAAAGACGGCTTCATCCTGAATCCGACCTGCCCTCAGGCCTCAGCTCATCTCCACCTGCTGACTGATGGAACCACATTCCTTTAATACCTTTAATTTCCTGACATATAAACAACCCCTTTCTCTCCCATTCCGTCTTTCTGCTTTTCATTCCATTCGCATATGTACGTAGGTATCTGTTTGTACAGTAGCATTCACTGTCTTTCTCTTTATTGCAGGGTCTTCTCTCATTTCCTTTTCCCCAGTTGTTTTTCCTGTTTACATTCCTTTCTCCGTTCTGCCTATTGAAAATCAAACAAATGCACCTGAACTGCACATACATGTTTGAACCTTGAGATTTCTTCCACCAGAAACCAATTGCAATCATCCAAGTGTGACTTGCCAACATACAAAAATTATAAGGGGAGGGTAAAGAACGGCACAGGAAAGTGGTTTTCCCATTGAACCCACTGTTTTTCTAAATTAGGTGTGCATCACAGTGTTTATATCATAGCAAAGAACATTTGGACTTTCAATTTAAAAAACACAACAATCATTAATTGTTAGGCCCCATGTTCTCAAAATGAAAGTTAATATTTTTTTGAAGATAAACAGCAAAATATGATTTCAACTCAATATTGAGACAATCAGACAATTTTAATAAAAACAAGAATAACATAAACAATTCAAGTTTATACTGTTGTGTTTTCTGTCGTCCTGACAACAGACAACTTCTGTTCAAAGTCAAATTTCACTAAAATCTAAAAGTCTAAAATCTGAAAAGTCTTTCATCCATCCCTGCTCTCCCTTACAACAGTGTGGAGCATCAGTTGTTACTATGGTTACCGGTCATGTAATGTGCAGTAGCTTAGGTGTTGATTTATTGCAGAACACTTGCCAATAAGAAAGTGATTCACCAGAAATTATCATCATTATTCGCATCAGTTAAAGTATCACTGACTCTAATCCTCCCTCACCTGAAACATCAAAAAGGTACAACATACCTAAGAGATTTGTTTGCAAATTTGTTTTTTTTTTTTCATATAGTTTCACCTCCATCCAAGAAATGTGCAGCCGGAGTCACGTGTAGCTCACAGTCCACTGCTGGTCAAACATTAAGAGAGGCTGGGCTGCACTCAGAGAAACACTGGACCGAAATGATGCAATGAGGATGCAAAGACAGAAACCTCCCATGCAGCGACAGTGAGGTCCCAAAAACAACAAGTCTGTGAGATTTAAACAGGTTCCACACAGTCATTTAAGGACAATCTGCCAAAGTTATTCGCTATAATATGCTGCACAGGTGAGATTTTCATATCAAACTGACTGAGGATGATTAAAAAGGGGAAATAAATTTGGCGACAACAAAAAAAGGGGAAGTTGTTTTTGTGTTGTAACAAGCTGAATTAAAATATGGTCCTCTTTGAATTTTAATAAAAAATTTGCCTGTTAATACCAGTGTTGATTGGGTAATACCCGGAGAAAGGAGAAGTTCTTGGCTTTAAAGGATGTAAGGAGTTGAAGTCTTGGATTTGTGACCAATTTAGATGATGTGATTTGATAAAGATGGGGATGAACAGCATCAGGTTCGTGCATCTTAAACAGTATGTTTGTGAGGAAGAGAGACAGACTCTGAAGCGTGAAGGAAACCACAAACTACAGGAAAACCAAAGCTATTTATGGTTCATCAGCTCAGATAAGACAT
Organism: Seriola dumerili; assembly: GCF_002260705.1. Classification (NCBI taxonomy): domain Eukaryota; kingdom Metazoa; phylum Chordata; class Actinopteri; order Carangiformes; family Carangidae; genus Seriola; species Seriola dumerili. The sequence continues at coordinate 1,208,016 of NW_019174382.1, read as the reverse complement.
TTCCAGCAAAACATGACTAACAAGCATGTCTGCATAGTTCCCCGAAAAACGGATAAACGGTTCACATTCTACATCAGAAAAAGGCCCAAAAAATATACTTTAAAAAAAGAAAAAGGTCCATTTAGTTCTACTGTCCTCCAGCAAAGCTATCACGGAAAATACTGGGAACTGTAAGTCTATTTTTACTGTTACTCAAGGCTAACCAACAAGTCATCCCGAATGAATCATTATTGATCCTGAACTGTTCCAAGATTATTGAGACGCACACTTAAAATAAATCAAGTTCATGCTCTGTAGTTCAAGCTTACGCAGATAGCCCGTTAGCATGTAGGCCTAAAGGGATAACGCAAAGCAGATACAGTCTTTAATAAATTGATGATTGATCGATTGATTGATTGTCATAGTTATTCATTTTGACACAGCCTCCCTTCTTTTTTCTTTGGTTTAATGGACTTGGCAGGGGGACTTTGACCACTACACTGGTTTTTTGTTTTTTACCCTAATCAGCCAAAGCACCAACTAAACACGTGTTAGCTATAAGCTAAGCTAGCAACATACATGTGTGATGTGTGACAGCTCAAACTCTGACTCTTAAACTCAAATTTATTTAATTTATTTAACCTCCATTTACAGACAGTCCCCTTGAGATACATGATCTCCTCTACTAGAGAGACCTGTCAATATTAAAGGGGACTGATGATGATGATGATGATGATGGCAGCGTTTCAAGATGAAGTTTATCGTGTCAATTAGTCTAAACTATGGCGCATAGTCTGAAAACAGTTTTAACAAGTTTAACGAGTTCAGTGACACTAAAGATTAGACAGGTACAAATGTAAAGAGGAAGTTTACCAAGAATAGATAAACAGGTTGTGCACACATGAAACTTTCTCTATCTTTTCAGTCAATCCAGTTCCAGTGATGAGAACAAAATAAAACGTCCACATACAGGGTATCGATATCATCTAAAGACAGAACTTGTAGTAAACAGAAGACGTTCTTCTGTTGCTGGAGTTTTGACCTCTTTGGACTGTTTTTCCTTTCTCCGTGCAACTTGGAAGTCAGTGAAGTTGTACCAGAAACCTAAATTAATATCATCTAAAACAGTTAGCAATGTGAACTTTCAAATTCACGTTCCAAAGTTTAAATTTTCGATGTCGTCCTTTTCTTGTTTGTGAGCATTTTAGGTTAATTTTAATTGGTGAATGATAAACTGGAGAGTGTGAAAGGCAGTTCAGTAACAGCGCTTATAGACAAACATCGACTGTATACATTACTGTGTCATCTGCATACAAACAAATCTTTGCTGACTTTATATGTAACTGCACTGCTTTTAAAATTCACATCCTAGCACTGAATTTCAGTTTGAATCCAGTGGTCCACAAACTACCCAGGATAGTGATGATAATCAGCACGTAGACACTGCCTCACTTACTCAGAGCTGAATGAACAGGTTGGCACAGGTGAGAGACAACTGTTGTTGTGTTCAGTAACACAGAGGCCAGACAGACGGACGAGCCTCAGCAGAGACACAACGTGCAGATCAACATGAAAATAACACATCAAAGTGTCTGAGCTGGACAAACAGACGTTCTGTCCCCCAAAAACAAACAGAACCGACGGCTCTGAACAAAAAGAGAGAGAAAAAGAAAACTGGGTGACCAGGTGGATGATGGCTTGTGTGTTTACCTGCCCTTGATTTGTTTGTTTTGACGGGAGGTTAACACAAGAAGCCGAACACTAAATATTGAGATACATGAATGTGTGTATGTGTGTGACTGTGTGTGTGTGTGAGTGTGTACTTGTACAAATTAACCGTCTATCGATGTTCTGTGTGTGTGTGTGAGTGTGTGTGTGTGTGTGTGTGTGTATGTGTTTGTATCCAAGTTGAAAGGTCAGAGGGGTGAGGAGATAAAACAGATCTTTCTCTGGCACGTGACCAGTGGTTGTGTGTGTGTGTGTGTGTGTGTGTGTGTGTGTGTGTGTGTGTGTATGTGCCATTGTTTGTGCGTTCATTGTGTTTGACTTAGTTTTACTGATTGCCCTGTATTGATCCTTGAGGGGTTTCCACCAGGAGGTTAGACACACGTGTGGACCAAAACACTTCTCCACATGCTTCAGTGTACATGTGAACACACACACACACACACACACACACACACACACACACACACACACACACACACACACACACACACAGCCAGCCATCCAAACAGAATCACAGCTGCATGACCGCACAAAGAATGACTAGAAATATTTTTCCTGTTGTGCTTTTCGACGTTCACATGTGTGATTTTATTCTGAGTGACAGTGGGTGTGGCTGTTTTCATGAGAAACTATACACCTGGAAAATGATTAATACCTTCTGCGTTCTAGCTCCTAGTTAATGTAGCAATAAGCAAAATATGGAGATTGTTTTCCACTCTTATTTCCTCCAACAATGCATGTACTGTAACTGCGAAACCTGACCAAAACCAGCCTGAAAAAGAAAAGAAACCTGGTCCAGGGCTTAGCCAATCATGTAGCATTTTCTTAGACTAGTAGGAGTGGATCTACATCATCTACATGCGCATACACCACCATGAAGCATGTTAATTAGACAAAAACAAAACAAGACTACAAACAAAACCTTGTTTATGTCCATGGAAAAATGCTGAAGGTTTGTCCGTAAAGTCACTAGATTTGTCACTAGGTGCTAAGTCGCTAAAGGGTCTGAAAATGAAAACTCATGCATCTGATGTAAACGCCACTGATTATATAATAGAAAATGTTCCTGCCAAAGAAACTGCACAGGCCAATGGGACAGGATAGCAGCAATGTGCCAGAAAAACTGTAAAACCGCTCCAAATACTTAGTAACTTTCAATGTTAGCATCTCGATCTAAGTCAGTGATGACACCCGGACGATCAGGGGCCTGATTGAAAGCGCCAATCGTCTAGTTTAAGGAGAAAAAATGGCCTCTGCACAAACAGTCGTGGAGCAATAACACTCTACAGACAACATGAAATTTGGAAGCATATATGCTCCCAATGGCTTAAGAGGGTTAGCATTAGAGCCCAACCCATTTTATCAGCCGATCAGAGATATATCAGTATTGGCTCATATATTCTCCGATATGCGCTAATATTAGTTATATAGGCAGCACTTTATGTATAGTTATCAAGTTAAAGATATGTATATAATATATACACATATTTGTCCTTATGTTTTTTATTAATAGTTATTTTTACAGTTATTTTATTTAATTCCCAGCGAAGTTTACCGTTTCAGTGCACTGATGTCATTTTGGACAATAAAGTTTATTGTTAAACTATAAAATATCCTGCTTTCATTACATATCTTTTTTTACATATATATCGGCCAATATATCGATATCTATAATTATTTTACTAATATCGGTATTGGCCCCAAAAATCCAATATTGGTCGGGCTCTAGTTAAAATACATCACTGTTAGCATATGATCCCAACACTTCAGTGAGTAATGGCAAATTTGCTAAACAATATGTTGAACAAGTTCAAACTGTAGGAAAAGCACAAGGAGTGTGTCACTTTACTGTGTGCAGAGTGGTATACGCAGATAAAACACTACAACTTGCATCTGTCCAGGACACACATTTAGACTTTTACAGGTAAATTACAGTCCTACGGCCCAGTCCTCTGCACTGTCTCAGTACAAATGCTCTGTTCTGCTGTGAGGAGGAGGAGGGGGCGTGTGACGGTGGTTAACCAGGATGGAAATAGTGTGTTGAGTCCCCGTTGGTCTGCCGAGGCCTAAAGAGCTGCCTGATGTAACAGAAGATCAGTGTCTGAGCTGGGAGGTTGTCTATACATGACAGAGGCACGTACGCATGTAGGGAGCTATACGAGCCAGAAATAAACGCACACGCAGGGGAAACACTATAATTAGAGCTGAGATGTGACTCATGATATCAGTCCGCTGACAGGTGAAGCTGTAAGTAAAAGTCAGGAGGAGTCACGAATGAATGAAGTTTCAAAATTAAATTGAATGTTAATTGGCTACAATAAAAAACTTGACTATGATAATCAAATGTTGAGTTATCCTCATGGACCACGATCCACATCGTTATTCATTTAAAACTGTATAGTAGTTTAGCCATTAGCTGCTTACGATATTTTGCTCTGTGTTCTCAAAAATGACAGATATATCGACAAACTCTGTCTCAGGTCTTCCTGCTATAAAAATTGTGATGTTTCTATACAACTTTTTAAAATTAATTTAACTGTCAAATGATGATTTTGCTAATTAATTCTTCATTTTATTCATTATTGAATTCCTACCCCCTTTTTAAAAGGGCTTAAGTCTCCAATGGGTCTGAGGATGTAATATAGTTGACAATTTTACTTAACCCATGATCTACTGTTCAGATGAATCGTACAGATTACGTCATTAAAAGTTTATATATTTAGATCTTTAATTTTAGAAGTTAAATCGCAGCTAACCAGCCCAGCGAGCTTGTTGTAGCGGCACATGAACCAGTTCAGCACCTGAGCAGAACAAGAACCGCCGTCACCAGCTGCAGTCCAAGATGGTGGAGCTGCAGGCACCATATAAATAAATAACAGCGCTGTCCAAACGAACACTCCACATGAACTAAGCAAAAAGTGAGATTAGTTAGTTAGAAGACAGCATTGTGGCCGAGGAGTAGCAGCGAACGGACAAACATCGGAAAGAAGCGTCAAAGCGGCGGGAAGATACGAATCACAACTTCTGGTCAGGACTTTCAGAATAACATCAGAGAGGAAACAGGAAGCAGATTGTGGATTGCGATTCTACCCAAATAGATTGTAATGTGACCTTTTGGCCAGACCGCCCACCCCCGCTCAGAAGTACAGCATTAAACCAAGACCTGAAGCCATATTGAATGTACCAGAAATCTGAAAGAAAAAAAAAACTCAATTGGCAAAGACAATTAAAAAAAAGTAAAAAGAAAAGAATGCACAGTTACAGAAGTCGCTCTCTGTGCTGCTCAGGTGGGAATGTTTGCCAAAAAAGTAGCAACCAACAACAAAGACCTTCTGTTTCCATCCTACCACTCCTGGTTTCCCTGCAGAAGCCGCCTGGGTGTTTTCTGGGGCTGAGCTTTACGGCCTGACTCACCACACGACCTTCACAACTGCTGGGAACTGAGGACTGAATCAGGGAATTGCCTTGAGATTTAAATCTTTCAGAGAGAGTCCTGCAGTGTTTGCAGACAGCAGGAAACAGGAGAGAAGTTTCAGGTTCAGGTTTTATGGCAGATTTGTAGAGCTTTACGTGGTTTGTGGTCTCAACCTCAACACCAAATTTGGGTACAAAGTGGCGTTTCAGGTCCCAGATTAGCGCTGAAGGACTAAATGTTCCTCAGGTTCTGCAGAAAAAAAAAGAAAAGCCTGATGTGAGAACGAGCCCCGTGGCAGAGTTTTCACTGTGCTGGGAACTTTCCTGGCTCGCTGCAGCAGATCACACGTCATAAAAGAGCTCTGACTTTAACAAGAATCAGTGGAAACTTATTTGTTGCACAGAAATAACTGCGAATGTGAATGTGATGCATTTATAGCACAAAGAGCTTGATGAAAACTGCCTCGCCTCTTATCAACCTCTATATCTGACACAAGCCTTTTAGCTGGGGCTGTTTGTGCAGCAGATGAAAGCAGAATCAGAGTGGACGATTGTTGCCCAGTAGCCGGTTACTTCTCCTCAAAGAGCTTCTTCATAAAAGTTCAGTTACATAATGCTGCAGAGAGAATGTGCAATGGCATCCTGTGTTTAATAAAGCTCACTGCCCCAAAGACCTGACGTCAGCCGATCAGCAGCACTTTGTTAGATGGAATAAACAGACCTGGAGCCCGGGAGCCATTTATTCCTGTTCCTGCTTGTTTTGCAAAGACAGAAACATTTTTCCTCTACAGACTCACATCTGATTTACAAACAGAAAATGTAAATTCAGATTCTGTAAGGTACATTTAAATATTAATATCACCAATCATTGTAGGAAGAAGTGTTGTACATCATAACTATAATAACACTGTCACAGAGTGTAGACACAGCTCTGTTTAGACACAAACTAGATTTATTGTGTTGTCAGCAGCACAAACTGCCAGCATCACTGTCAAAGCAGCTCCTGTGTCATTGCACACAACCATCACTTCCTCATAGTTTCTGATTTCTGCTGATTATCTGAGCCCAGAGAGAAACGAGGAGCTGGAGATTATGAATGGCTCAGTTTATTGTCTATACTGACCACATGCTGGGGTTGTTGTTAAAGTGACTGCAATCACTAGTTTTAAGTCTCACTCTTTTCTTGTTTTTCTGTTCTAGTTCTCTCTCACCGCTCCCACAGCAGCAGATGTTTTCAGAGAAACATCAGTACATAAAAGTCTCTGTCCTCGTAAGTGAACGTGGAGCCAGATGTTTCCCGCAGGAGCTGGTGGAGACCAAACACAGAGCTAAAAGAAAGAGAGGGAACACTGGACTGAGATCAATCAGGTGACACATTCACATGTTGCTCTGTAGTTGCTGGATGATAGTACTGTTTGATAACAAGTTAGCTGTATCAACCTAAAAGATGATGACATGTAAAATCTGGGGCAAATTTGGGGCAAAATCTGGATCAACTTTGAAGTTAGTCGAGACAAGTCAAGTTGCAAATCTTCATAAAAAACTTTCACTTCTTCGACATCTCTAAATGCTGACTGCGATGGGGGATGGGTCAGGGAAGAACCCATTAAAGTTTTAGTGAGGATCCGGGTAAGGAAGGCAGATCCAGGTAGGACACTTCTCAGGAAATAATGTTTGGTTTTGGATGTAAAAAATAAGACATATTTATGGTGTTGAGATCTATGAGTTTATGCAGTTTGGTGCGGATCCAGATAACAATCTGAATCTGGCAGAAGAAATCCTGAGTTGAACTTATTATTAACAGTAAACAACAGTGCATGCAGCACCAGCAGCATTTAGGAACAATCACATCAGTGTTTCAGTCAACATGCAACTAATAAAATCACACAATAACACCAGCGCAGCTACGACATAACAATGAGACAATTCATACAGCTCTAGAGCTGATGACATCATTTCACTTAACAGGTAATAAAACCATATATAAAAACAATAAACAAATGAAGCTACAGAATAGAAGTGTGGGATTGTTTTGGTGCAGGTCTGAGTTCTACTGAGAGTCATTCTAGTTCCTTTATTTAGCTGTTTCTTTCTAATTTCCCCACAATTATATCAGGTTAAAACCTGAGACGTGAATATTTTTTCTGTCAGATCAAGTTGAGTGTTTAGTGCCAGTCACTACAGACAAGACAGACGCAATATCTGAATTCTCCTCCGACCTTTCTGACCCATATTTAGGTTGGTTTAATGGTGTTATGGCCCTGGACATGTTTCCTACCCTGTGACCAGTTTTCTCCTGAAAAAGCTAAAAGAGCCTAAAACATCAATGTTGTTGCCGTGGTTACCTGCAAATAAATATACCCTGATATCTGATGCCAGTCAGAAATGCTATTTCAAGTTGTCATGACATAATATAATTCATTGCAGCGAGAGTTAAAACAAACAACGACCAACTTTCTGTCTGATGTTTTCTTCCTTCAGCTCAGTTCATGTGTGACTACTGTACGACATGCACACACTCTGCAGCATGTAGGGCTGCACCTGTCAATCACACAGTGTGATCTAAGGGGCCAGGGTCAGGGGTTGAGGTCAGGGGTCAGGGGTCAGGGGTGCTCAGTCTGTGAGTATTGAACTTGATGAACTTGCTTCCTGTCAGGTGATAGCAGACTGTAAACACTGGAATATAATCATGTGTTAAACTCCTATTAGAGAAATCTGTATTAGGGTGAGGAAGATGAGGATGAGGACGGCGATTCCTCTTCATCATCTGCTCACATCAGCCCTGTCCAGTCGACGCTCAGCTGCAGCGTTGTTTGATGGTAAATATTGTGAGCTGTAGACTGCTTTGTTTATGAGGTCACAGACTAAAGTAAGTTTTTACCATAAACAGAACTGTTGCTGTGTGTGCGTGTGTGTGTGTGTGTGTATCATGTGTGGAGTTTGTGCGTCACTGTGTGTATTTGTGTCTGAGTGATGATTCTGGCTCAACACAAAGGTCAGAAACAGCTCTGAAATATTTGGTCTTCTGAACTCAAAAAGCAGAAGCTCACATTCCCCTGTGACAGAAATATGTCTCAGTGTGTGTGTGTGTGAGTGTGTGCATGTGTGTGTGTGTGTGTGTGCGTGTGTGTGTGTGTGTGTTTAACGTAAACAAAGCTGAGCAGGACCTCCTTCACTGTGCAGAGGGACTGCACATCATCTTTCATGAACCACATCAGCGTTTTTGTTTATATCCACTTACATTATCACATTAGCCTCACATGACCTCTGACCTTTCTCCAGGAGCAGGGAGTATGAGAAGAAGAACATACCAGATAGATTTAAAGCTAGTAAGATATTCACTGTGACAATGTCAAACTTTTCATTTATGACCAAATACACTTCCCATCAGACTCAGCTGCAGTGGTTAGTGCTAATTAGCAAATATTAGCATGCTAACACTCTTAACTAAGATGGTAAACATACAGAACATCTGCTTAATGAGCATGTTAGCATGTTAGCATTTAGCTCAAAGAACCACTGTGCCTCACTGACTCAGTAGCAGGGCTTTAGTCTCTCAGTCTTGTTCTATTGTGGGTCACAGTGTGACTAAAGCAGCAGTTATGGATGATAAGAGCTAAACAGACTGATTGTAAGGCGTCGATAAGAGAAGCTCAGCAGATAAAAACTCTCTGAACAACGGGTGGAGACACTGCGATAAAAGTAATTTCACTGCTACAAAGACGTCTCTAAATCACAGCTAACAGGAGTTCACCTGATTTCAAATTATCTTTTTCCATCTTATCTGTTGTAGGTCAACTTATTGGAGATGATAACAGCTGATGGGGGTCACACACCTACTTGTAATTTCCTTCTATAGCCACCACCTGTCTCCTATACAGTCCCCAGGTACAAGGTATAACTGATAAGAGTGAAAAATGCTCCCATTCAGCTTTAAAACACACATTTCTGCACAGAGGAAAGTTATTAGTGAAGCATAGAACTTAGTTTCTAGTAGTAAGCTTTGGTTTTTATGTTTCCTGCACTGTTTAAAACTGAAATATTAGACTTTTTAGCTCCTGATTTGACTGACAGCTGACATTACTGGTCACTTTACATACTCACATTTTATATTCAACATGAGATCAGGCTAATGTCTGTTGAAAAGCTCCAAAATTCCAAACATTTCAGCTTCTTCTACAAACAAACATTATAGATTTTAGACATTAACACTTTATACTGAGCTTGAGAAAATAAATTCACACATAAGGATTATTTACTCAGTCATTCTTCAGATGATCTGAAATAATTAATCTCCAAAGATAATGTGAAGTTTTCACATGATGGCAAATCTAAACTGCTCTTCTTCACTGTACAGTTTAATTAAATAAAAATATGAAATGCAGGATGTGTAGACACTAAAAAAATCAGTTAATGAGTTTAAATTTTAAATCAATCAGACAGGAATTATTCTGACAAACTTGTCCAAAACTCTAACCAACTCTTAGTAACTAATTGCACATGCATACTACTACATTTGTAGAGTTTGTGCACATTTCATGTCGTCTATAAAATCCTGCTCATCAGTCTCTGTGTTGTCAGCTCCTCTGATCAGTCACTGTGTCTCTGCACCGACTCCCTCATGGCAACTTGTTGCACCTGGTGCCATTTAAACTCTTAGACATGGACACTTGGCCGACACAGACCAACAGCAGCAGTTTCTGAACATCCTGCACATCCTCGTGCGCGGGGCATCAAACCATTTACAGTATAACACACAGTCAGCTGGGCTCACGTTCAGGTATGAAGAGCAGCTATTCCTGTCGAGCAGCGGCCGCCGCAGGAGTGCACAGCTGTAATGTGATGCCACGCTAGTGCCACCACGCCGGGTCCACGCTGTGAGAGCGTGATCAGCGAGAGAGGGGGAGGAGGAGGGTGGTGAGGGATGACAGAGACAGAGAGGAGGAGAGGGAGTAGAGGGGAAAGGAAATACAAGGAGAGGCAGAGAGGGAGAGAGGAGGTGATGCAGAACTAAAGAGCCTTTCAGAGCCCTGACCTCAACCAGACCTTGTCCAATTCCAGACTGAGGCCCGTGTGTCAACAAAGCCTTCATTTTCCATGTAAAGCATCATGTAGAGCAGCAGATCACAGTTTGTTTCATTCTTTTTTAATGATGCCAACCCTCAAATAGATTCAGATCAAGAATTATAGATTCTTATGATCAGATTTTGCCCAGAGGAGAATATTATTATTGTTAATTGAACCTGATTTAACATATCTTTTAATCAAACACTGCACTCAATCACTTTTCAAAGATGTTGAAGCGCACTAAAAAATATTTCTAATGGATAGAGGAGTAATATTTTAGCACAAAATACAGACTGTGCATTTCCATCAAAAGTGTATTACTAATGAATTTTCAAATGCCTTAAAAATACTCAGGAGACTGGATTTGGCTGCAGCCTGCTCTGGAAGCCAAGCTGGACTAAATACTGAAATGGATGGAAAAAAAATAAACATCATTAAATACCCCCAGACGATGGAAACAATCTCCATTAGCACCAGCAATGCACGTGCAGGGAGGGCAGCGCTGTGGTTTTTTTGTCTGACAGAGGATGCTAACGGGGTCTTGTTGTGTCTGCTGCCAGAGAAATGTGACGAGGACAAACCGAGTCCACGTGAGTCCGAACAACAGAGAGTCTTTCTAACTGGACACAGAGGAGACAAAGAGAGCAGAGCCCTCATCAAACCACACACACACACACACACACACACACACACACACACACACACACACACACACCCTTTACTAACAAGCAGTAAAACTTCCACACGTATACACACACACACACACTGACACACACACTCTCAACACATAAGCATGTCATTACAAACTATGTCCTCTCATGAATCCAAACAAAGACACATACATGAGGAGTCAACAGTTGTCGTCCTTCGACTTTACTTCCACTTGACAATCGTAGGAACACATACACTGAATTAACATTGCACCAAGCAGTTTAGTTCTGGACTGTCTTAAGACAGACTGTGGTACAATGAATTCTGGGAACCTTGTCCAACTGCTCAGCTCTGTTTACCCCAGCAGAAAATGTTTGCCTTTAGGAGGAATTCAACAGTTTACAACAAGACGTTTTACTTCGGGAATTCAGTAAAGAGTGAAACAAAAAAACAAGAATAAAAGGATTAGCTCTAAGCTCTAAGGTTATGCTCTCTCCATAAAAATGTTAGCAAACCTCAAACTATGAGGCGTGTTTTCCTGTTTTTGGTTTAGGTGCTACTACTCAGTGCAGGTGTCATTGATTGTTGCTATAGTAACGTTGGTTTTAGGCCTGAGTTAGCCTGAAGGTAAGGTGTCTAATGTTTCTGGCTTGAAATGAGCAATTCTACTATAATGAATTGTTTTAGTGAAACAGTTTGACTAACATTAGACTGAACCAACACTACAGACCATTCACAGATATGATTGTGTAACTGGCCACAGGTTTTAACCCTCACACAGCCCCTTTAACCTGTGTGGTCCAGCATTCTGGTCCCCAAAAGTATAGCACGAAAACAGTAAACAAGCCCATAGACACACACGTATTGTGAGTAAACGCCTATTATCTCTGACCTGTCATTCATGTCTTCACGCAAAATAAACACAAAGTATTTGGAGCAGAAAGATTCACAGAGGTCAAAGGTGAAACGACAAATGAGGCAAAAAAAATAAAGGACTGGGAGATGAGAGGTCGACTGTGTGAACTAATGAGGCTGCTGTATGCGGCCTGCTAACACGCTAACGATGCTACCGTTCATCAACACCGCTAAACCTTCACATTAGCAAAGCACCACTCTACACAACACATGAAAGTGTTTGTTAGCTCTGAGACACAAGAAACCAACACGGCACGACACGGCAACCAGTTTACTGACATACAACATTTTTACTAGGTTTTCATGAAGGTGTAAACGCTTGTCAATATTGACATGCTATACCTGGCTAGCTCGGTTAGAGTCTCCACAATTCAAATATCCAGTTCATTTTTCAGTAATCACAAGCACATAAACACAATTCACTCATCTTTACCAGCATGGTAAACAAGCGAGAAGTGTTGAGTCCCTACCTTAGAGGATGTCCCGCCCTGTGTCCATTCCTCCGTTAATTACAGTCCTTTAGTCCGTAACGGTCCACAGATCAAAAAATTCGCATCATTTTTGTCAAAATTTCATCCGTTTTCCCTCCTTCCGACAACATGTGAGCAGGTGTGCTTGTTTTCGTTAGCTTACTGGCTAAAAAATGGCGCCCCCCCCCCCCGTTTACATTTCACTCCACGAGACTCCGGTGAAGAGAGCGAGCGCGAAAAAGAAAAAAACCCGATGCATTTCTGTGAGTTAGAGGAAGTGCTGCTATTGGCTACTGCCTCTGTCAATCATTCTAGCTCGAAGACCGGCACTTACCTTGTTTCCCGGGAGGAAAAGTGTGAGAAAAAATACGATCAATACTGTTTTGAATGATTTAAAAACGTTTTTTAGTTATCAACATGCTCCGGTATGTTTTATATTGTTTCACATTGAATAGTTAAAGCACAGTTTTCCTTTAAGAGAGGTTCAAGGGCACCAATAAAAATAAACAAAAAAGTCCATAGCTCTGATAATATTAGACCTAGAGACCTGAAACTTCACTCAGATGTTTTTGACAAGACGGGAATTTGGTGATCTTCCTACTTCTTGCATAAAGTATATTCTAGTTATGGTTATCAAATATCAATTTTTTTTTTGGCAAGAATAAAAAAATTAAAATTACATCTATGAACTGATGTAGTTTAGGTTGGGTTTTAGTCCCATGCTAAACAAGCAGATTTTCATTAACTAGATGTTACCTTTCCCATAATGTTTCATGAAAGCATTTTGGCCTTACAGTTCTTCAGTTATAAGATTTTTCATTTGAATATGCAAATATATGCAAATTATATTTTTTAAAAAAGGGTGGATGTTAAGAGGCTAGAGAGACATTTCTGTGACACAATTAGCTTAGCATTGACCAAAAGTACAACTGTAGTTTGAATGAGTTTGATTTTCAGCACTGAACCACTGTCACTGATTTCTGAAGTTTCCACCACTCTGATTGTTTTATAAACACCTGCAGAGTTTAACGAATGATAAACAGGCGAACACATGAAATGGATAGAGGTCATTCACTTCATTGTGATTGCTTGGCGTTTCTATTCACAGAGAACAGCAGGTGCAAAACCAGGTTGACAGGCTGATTAAGTGGTGTTGAAAGTAACACAACACAGTGCTGACACTGCTGGTACGGGACAAAATGTAACAGGAAGCCACATATAGCAGGCAGCAGCGAAGGAAAGGGAGTGACATTTCAGTCAGTTTCAGCTAATCAACTTAAGATCTAAATTACTCAGGATCAGTTTCTGTTTCTGCTCCTGGAAGAAATTGCCAGTTCATCAAACTATCAAAATATTCATCTGCAAGAACAACAGGCTTATTTCATCAGATGGTTACAGAAGAAAATTGTCCCAAAAAGACTTGATTGTTTTGTGGGGATGGTTATCGTCGACTGTTCAGTGCAGTTGATCTCGTGTTTTCCTTATTTCGGGGAAGTGAAACTGACTCCAGCGTGGCAGCATTGATCATAGCTGCAGATTTATAGATATTTTGTGCATTTTTTTGCACAAAAATGTCACAAAGTTTTACCAAATCATATGATAACCATGGTGTAAATGTATTATATTTTAATCATGTGACACTTGGTTCCCTGCAGCTTCAGTCCAAGTAAAATGAGATAAATTCACATAGCAACAAACTCTTCTAAGACATTAAATGTGCTCACTGTCAAGAGGTGATGAATTAGAGAACAAGAAGTTCAGACAGTTCAAACAGGTGGACATAAATGGAAGGTGTCAAGGGACATGTGAGCTGGAATGAAGGACAAGTGCTGCAGAGGGAGGGCGAGGGTGAGAATAGGTAAGGTGAAGTAGGGAAGAGGTGGACAGGAGAGAGATAAACGTTTGGGCACAGAGAAGTACAGGGTGTCAGGACGGATCAGGACGTCCAGAGTGCAGAACCTCAGCGAGTCCTCGGCTGACCGGGAACGTAACCGTGACCAGAGGACAGAGAGAGAGAGAACATAAGGTCGGCCTCTGGTTCATTTATGTATGAAATGAATATTAGATTTCAATTAGATCGATTACAAAAAACAAATACTCTCCGTATCTGAAATTCAGAATTTATAGTATAATTTAAATTTAATGCATTTATTCAACATTTTCAGGAGCTTCTCACTGAAGGTGAAACCTGAGGAAGTTTTCTAAAAGTAATTTTCTGTTTTGTGTACAAAAGTGTGTAAAATTACAGAAATTATCTGTGAATTAACAGCCAAACTTCTGTTTTAAGCATTATGCCAAAAATAATGAATTACATAAATCTTATTAGTTTTACATTAATGTGACTTCTACATTCAAACTTAAATTCAAACAACTTAATTCTGGATGCAAATGTAGCAAAGTTTTTTTCATCACATCAAACCTTCAAACTTCAAACAAAAAAGTTTGAAGTACTGGAATGTATCCCAGCATGCACTGGGAGGAAAGCAGGAAAATGGTTTATCACACAACAACACACACTCACTCAAACGCATGGACAATTTAGCGTCCTCAATGAATTAAATGTGCATTGTCCGTCCTTCAACAGTGACAATACAGGATCTAGAGACAGATACTAGAGTTTGTGCTTTTCTAATTTGTCTTATGAACTTACCAATTTAAATAACAATGAAAACACTAATTCACCAAAGTGACTGTTAGATTCATCATGAGGCAGATGGTAAATATGAAGAAACACTCAGTAATTTAATCACAGGTTTATTTATTAAAAACTTTTTCGATCACAACAATGAAGTTCTGAATAAAACTAATGAACATGAGCTGTACTACACTGACAACTGCTTCACAATCTGAACTGTCAGCGTTCAGTTCTCACTAAAGAGTGTGTGAGGTGAACACATCCGTCTATTCATATATTGTTTTCTCAGCCGATGTCCATCCATCCACTGCACCACAGCACATGATGTGAGCTGCAAGAATAAAAGAAAGCACACATTACACATGAATCCTCACATACAGTAACAGCATTGTGTCCAATGGAAACTATTTACAACATTTTTACCAGGGAAACAGTCAGTGTCCAGTCTTTGCACTGCGCCATCCTGAATGCAGTTTAACAATATCATTAAAAGAAAAAAGACCTGTGCAGTAAAATAATGATTCAGTTACCGTCTTTGTCATCTTTGAATATATAAACTCCTTGGGCCGTAGCCACTGTCCACGACCTCCTCAGCAGCAAACAGCAGAGACACGGTCCGACAGCAGCTGCTGAACATATGGAGCAATAAGAAGCTAAAGAGACGGGTTTCCCTCAGGAGCTGGTGGAGACCAAACACAGAGCTAAAAAGAGAACACTGATCTGAGAATCTCATCATGCAGGACATCAGCTGACACAAACACCAACTCCAACTGTCCCAACTAATCAAAATATAACAATTATAAATAATGTCTATTATAATGAAGTTATGTAAAAGAAGATAGACCTCAACAATACTCAAACACTCCGTTTTCCCTCCACTCCTCCACAGTCTGTCACCCAACAAGTTCAACAGTGTACACACCTGCAGTGTTGTGAGCGTTCAGAGTCAATCCTTCTGGATATGTTGTCCACACTTGCTGCAGATGCTATAAAGTATGACTAGCCCTTTGCAGCCGGATGGTTTTTCCTCCAGGCAGCGGCCTCCCTCGCCACAAGGCAGCTTCTGCAGTCACCTTCCTTCTTCTGTGCTATGTACCTGGGTACAGGTAGTCCAGGCAGAGGAGGTGGAGGAACAGAAGAGGGGAGTGGTGCTGGAGCGAGGGGAGGACCAACAGCACTGGATGAGGGGCCATGCTGTTCATTGTCTGGAGGAGGAGAAGGAGGAGGAAAGGAGGAAGAGGAGGAGGAGACCCCTGCTGGAGGGCCAGGCTGCTCCTCCAGGACATGAAAGTTAACGGTCTGTCCTTGTCCCACCTGGACCAAGGACAGACCCTTTGTCTGAAGGAGAGTCTGGCCAGCAGCTGGAAACAAACAGACAAACTGACTGTTTTAGGATTTTCATCTTTCATTAAAAGATAAATCACAGAACAGGTTACAACACACCAACAGCTTCATGACAAACTCTTACCACTGAGTCCTCAATTCAATTCAAAGAGCTGGATGTTGGTCTGAGCCATCAACCTGGGGTCGGCCAGCACTGCCTCTCTGATGCCACATAATCCTTGAGACTGAATGACCAACGAGTCCTCATGGTCCCTCTGGACCACGTGGCCACCGGGTGAAGACGCAGAGCTGGTTGCAGACGGCCTCCACCAGGCGGCTAACACTGGCCCAGTTTGCAGGGCCCGAGTTCAGTCCAAGAAGACAGCTGAAAGATAATCAGAGAGCAGTGTGTGTTAATATAGATCTGATATTCATTAGAGGAAACAGTGATATCTGAAGTGACTCTCACCTCTGGAGACTCTCCTTCTCAAGACAGGAGGTGTTCTTCCCCGTCGCTGCCTTGAACTGTCACCTGGGCTGCATCTCCTGGTCTCTGGGAGGGAAGACACCTCGCTCTTCCTCCTGCTCTGTCTGGCAGGTGTTGCCAGGAGCTTGGAAGTACTTGGCACTGGTTTGAGGAAAAAGGTTTTGGATCAAGAATGAGCATCCTGTGCTTCCCCTCCAGCTCAGACCGCTATGCCTCAATGAGACAACAGGCTCCTCCGGGGGTCCATCTCGAAGATGTGGCGTCATCAATCCGGTCGCCATCCTGGAAAGCCAACACACCAACATTGGTAACCAAGGCAACTGTTTCAGAAGCAGCAGCAGCAGCTTCTTTGTCACCTGGAGAGAGACAAAAAGGTTTCACATGTTAATATTAATATTTGTGTGTGAATTTAGGACACACACAGCAGTGGTGTGAAAGCAGCTGTAAGAACATAAACTCTGCCTGAATTACACCTCATCCTAGAGAAACTCCCTGCTGGGAAAGAATATTAGAGATGGCTGCTGGACAGATCAATCAGTTAGACACACAGTGCATTTACAAAGTTCTTACTTTTTTACATTGTATTATTTTGAATAATCTTATAAATCGTTAAATTCATTCATCAATGACCAAAGCCAGCAAGCTAGCTGCTAATGGTAGCGCTAATGAAAATGGGGGCAGCTCTATGTACTGTACGTGCACATGTTCATTGCTGCCATTATCATCATTATCATTTATTGATATACATCACTGTTAGCATAATAATTGTTATCAATACTCATGATTGTTATTTTTACAATTATAATTATTATTTTAACTATTATTGTCATTATTATTATTATATACAATCAAACAAAATGTCACTTTATATAAACTTTGTCACTTGTGTATCGTGCTTCATGGTTAAAATGTTCTGCGTCACCTTGTTTGTCACCAGTGAAGATGCTAGCTATCCCCCCACTTGTCATTTGCATTCTTATGAAATTGTTAAATGCAGCATGCCAGCTGCTAATGCTAGAGCTAATTAAAATGGGGGGGGGGTCTATATACTGTACACGCACATATACTGTATATTGCCGCCATGTATATCATTGTTAGCATTATAGTTGTAATCAATGTCATTATTGTAGACAAGAAGCTAATCCTGATGATCAATGCTAATGCTTGACCCTTCTCCCAAACACAGACACAGTGTCTTATATGATAATATAGTATTTTTTAATGTAACACTTGTGGCCATAACATTGTTCAGTCTGATCAGCTGTGCTCTTCCTTGTTCCCGACACCCTCACTGTCGTATTACACTCTCTGCCCCACGTCAGACATACAATCACATGACTTCTGGACTCCACTGTAGCTGTAACAAACTCAATAGTTTAAAACATTAGATTCATATTTCATAGTCTTCAGCCATTATAGTTAATATCAGTGCTGTTCCAACAGCGTCACTTATTTAGAGGGAGATTGTTACTGGAGCAAATAAATATGAACTGTCTCACACATTAGGACTCATGATGGATAATGATTATACTTGTTACTAAAAATTCTGTTGCGCTGTTGATTCAACTACTTCTTTTTATTAAGCAAACTTAATAAAATTCAGCTTCAACTTCATCCACATCTATCTTTTGATTTTAAATAGTTAGTTGCTTGTAAATTGTACACTACAGTATTTAATTAATCCATTTATTATTCTTTTATACATGTTTCCAGTGTTGCTAATTGTTTAAATTAACGTAGTTTATAATGTCCAATAAAGTAACGTCGATTAAATGCACCTTTTTATTGGGCGTTGACTGAACACCTCCACAGGCTAACGCAGGTTGGCACAGGTTATCAGCTAACTCTAGCACTAGCTGGCTAGCTTGGTTAGCAAGGTGCATCTTCACCTGAACTGTGATATTAACAGGGATGCTAATTTTGGCTAGCAAAGAAATAGGCTTAAAACAAAATGTACTTACCGGAAAACCGCTGAAACTTTAGTGGCATCCCTTTATTGATGGTGTTTGATCATAATAATTTAGGAGAAATCTGTAAAATAACAGTTTTTCTCTGTAGAAATATTAATGAAATTCTCTGTAAATTTATTGTTTTTACACTTTATTTGAATTAGGATATTTTACTTTCATGTTATGGTGTCATTTGACCGTTACGATTTTCTTTTTACAGTGTGGATTAAACCAGTTCCCCATCAGTCATGTGCAAAGAGGTTACCGAGCCAATAACCGGCTCATGTTTCAGCCCAGTGAGCGTTCGGGAATGGGAACCTAATTTGGAGCTTTATTGGCCTGTAGAGTAGAAATAATCATTAAAACATGTTCACGGTGAACTGTTACAACAGAGGTAGCTGGCACACACTGATGCCAGTGTTTGGGTAATTGGGAAATTATTTAAACTTTTAAATTATTCAGGGTGAACAAACAGAAACATGTGTTGAACTTTGACTGAAGTTATTAGATTAGAAATTAAAATAAAAGATGCAGAGGGAGCAGGAGGAGTTCTGCAAAGTCAGACGTGCTGATGCTGTAGGAGGCTCTGGCCCAACAAATATGACTTTATGCAACCTGCAGGCTACACACGCACACGCACACACACACACACACACACATGCGCGCGCGCGTGCATAATGCATGCACACACACACACACGCGCACACACAGCAGTGATAGCTGGTTCTCACACCTCACTGCCAGGACCGGTTTAGTCTGGAGCCTCAGACAGGTTGTGACATGGCTGGTGAGCTGCTGCCTCATCCGATCACGTTTTAGCAGTATGTGGAAACAGGTGTTGAAACCTGCTGTTTGTGAAGGTTCAGTTTCTTATTTATTTATTTATGTGTTTTATATATTTTATATATCTTATGTGTCTGTTTCCTCTGTGTTGCCAGATTGCTGTAGACACAATTCCACCTCATGCAAATCTAATGGACAATAAAGTTTTTATCTCATCGTGTCTCATCTTCACTCTGATCCTGAGTCTGATTTATGAGACAAAAATTCCTTGATAAAATAAAATAACTCCTTCATGCCTCTGCTCGTCCTCCACATTTGAAAGGTCTCACTTCCTGTTTCCTGTGTGAAAACAGATGAAGAGATGCGGCGTCAAAATACTGATTAATTCTGACTGACAACACACTCGTCCCACTGAACTGAGTGTTGTGGGTAAAGTAGGTCAAGACTCAGCCGGTTATGTAACATGCTCAGTCTATCCATGGTTGCACAACACGCACACACACGCGCACACATGCGGCCACATACCGATCATCAGAGAGAGTGAGAGTGGGACTGACTCCACTGAACTGAACTGAGGGCGGCCTGATGATGAAGCAGAGTCTCTTCCTCAGGAGCAAGATGAATCCTCCTCTTAAACGCTGTAAAGTCACGTGACACTGTGCTCTCTGGTCATCACGCTGAAGTTACTGTTAGTCATTCCAATGATTTTGACTTTCAGGACTGAAAACCCAGAGTTACACCTGAAGTTACCTCGATAACCTCAGACCTCAGGTTGAGTTTCACCTGTTGCATCGTTGCTTCTCTTGTTTCTGCTCGATGGAACAACGAACGCTGAAGCCTGT
This sequence comes from Seriola dumerili, assembly GCF_002260705.1. Classification (NCBI taxonomy): domain Eukaryota; kingdom Metazoa; phylum Chordata; class Actinopteri; order Carangiformes; family Carangidae; genus Seriola; species Seriola dumerili. The sequence continues at coordinate 1,187,773 of NW_019174382.1, read as the reverse complement.
GACATGTGGAGAGCAGCAGAAGTGACACAAACAGCACACTACATGTGTTTCTGTGGGTGCACAGCTTTATTGTAGCTGCCTGCGTGTCTCAGTGTTTGGTTGTAAAAGGCCGAGTTCAACGGGTCGGAGGACTCGTCTGTCAGAGAGACGTCACTTCTACAAGGAATGTCCTCGTCTGAGCAGTATGTCCTGTAAGGAACGCAGGACACATGAACGGAGACATGCAGCAGTCTGGTTTAAGTGACATAAAATGGGGCCTGAACTGGGTCAAGAAAGTAAAAGTAAATTAAAAAAAATTTGATAAAATGTCATTAACACAGTGCTACTGCAGAACTAATGTGATAATAACAAGGAAAAAATAATCAAAATTCACTGACAATGGGCAGTAAATGAACTCACAGTTTCTGTTTATCATAATGACAAAGCTTTTAAGGAAATAGAGAGGAATGTTTTTTTGTTTTTTTTGCAATATTTCTTCTCTGAAGAAACAAAAGTCTGTGATGCAACTTCGAAATGCCACAGAGCGTCTTCACAGACCGACACACGAAAGCGCCGACTCACGTCCTCCTGCTTTGACGGAAGTAAACATGGCCGACCAAACACACAGCGACTAAACTAACAAAAGAACCTTAGTCCCTGAAAACCAGAATCAGCTCTTCACCGATCCATTAAAGTGAAAATAAAGTGAATATTGAACCTAGTTGTGGTTTGATTGATTTGAAAGTAAAAATACAGACACTGTGACAGAGAGCGAGACAGGGGTAAGAATGGAGAGTTTTGTTTTTGTCAAAAGTTTAAAAATGTTCACTTCTGTCTTTTCATCATCACCTCTGAGCCACAGATTCCTCCAACACCAGCGACTTATTTCAAATGAGCATCAGCGTCTTTCTCTACAAATTCAGGAACTTACTGTGAAACACACATACTACATCTGTGTGTGTGTGGTTCAGGTATTACTCATGTTGTGGGGACCTAAATCTGATGACACAGTCACATTATGGAGACTCCGTATGATGTAAATCATGAAATTTTAAGGTGACGAGTTTTAAGGTTAGATTTAAGTTTAGGTTTAGATTAGGTTTAGATTTAGATTACATTAAGTTAACTTTAGATTGGTTTTAGATTAGTTTAAGGTTATGTTTAGATTGGTTTTAGATTAGTCTAAAGTTAGTTTCAGATTTGGTTTAGGTTTAGAAAGGTTTTAGATTATGTTAATGTTAACTTTAGATTAGGTTTAGGTTAAGGTTAGGTTTAGGCATGTAGTATTTAAGGTTAGAGTAAGTCCCCAGGAAATGAATGTAAGTCAATGTAATGTCCTCTGAAGTCATCGAGACACGACTGTGTGTACTGTGAAGGGTAAAAGGCTGTTTGAAGATTAGGTTTCAGGGTACACAGGCAAACATTTCACAATAAAATAAAAATAATTGCCAAAAGAAAATACAGTGAACAAACTGTACAGAAACACGAAACCATGGGCCATAAACGCTGGACACAGGGGGATATTTAAGTTTTACAGATGTCCACAGCTGATCACTGTCATTAAAACTTTATTCTCTCCACCCACCAACCAGCTTCTGTCAGCTGATGGAGGAAAAAAAATAAACACAGGAACATGGAGTCCCGATGAAGGGACATGAAGTCTCTGTTTGATCTGACCAGTGACTGAACCTGTGAATGTAGGTTACAGCAGTCACAGTGTGAGCCACTTTAACAGGGTCACTTCATGTCATATACTTTAGATTGTACACACACACACACACACACACACACACACACACACACACACACACACATAGTTTAGGCCTTTGATATTCATCATTATAATTTTAACATTTAATGATGGACAACAAATCTGATTCAGTGGCTGCAGCTTCATCTCAGTGGCATAACTGGATGTGAACAGCAGTCTGCACTTTATTTTGTCATGCTCTACTTTCCAAAATAGAGGAATTGCTTCATCTCCTACCCATGAGCACTTGCAGTCACTTTACTGTAGTTGGCTCAGATTTAGTTTCCTCAAATGTACAGTTCTTTTCATATTACAGTTTTAGCAACAGTACAAATGGCGCCATTTTCAACCTGGATATAAAATAATGTCGGATTTTACTGGAATTTGGTGGAAAGTTTCATCATTTTCATCATTCGTTTTGATACATGCATAACTTCATAACAACAAGGCGTAGGTTCTTTATGATTAATCAGTAAGAGACAGCCTGTTTTCAAAGAGGCTTTTCGGCCATTTTGAATACTTTGAAAAAGCAGTTCCTCTCCTCCTCCTGCACATAAAGAAACATAAAGTTAGATGAGCCAAAAATATAACCACAGACTATATAAAGATGGCCGTCGCCTCTGTGATATCACCCGCAGGTTTCTGAAGCTCAGAGTGAGCTGCTCACCGTCACCATCTTGGCAGTGTCTGACTCCGCCCCCTAACTCCCAGCTAATACAAAAATGGTCAAAGAGGAGGGACGTGTGTGGAGCTGGGACTTCGGTGCATGTCGGTTTGTGGCAAGTATACGCTCACCCACCTGTCACTCAAAGAGGCCACACCCTCAGTCCTCCATAACTGTAGTCCTTAATAAAATGTAAACAGGTGAGTTATATAAACAGGTGTCATGAAGGAGGAAATTAGCTCCAGAGACCAAAACAGTTTTTGTTCCAGGCTGTAAACATGTTGATTTCTGCTGTAAAGTTGGACATTTTAACATGGGAGTCTATGGGGACTGACTCACTGTTGGAGCCAGACTCTAGTGGCCATTAGAGGAACTGCAGCTTTTGGCCACTTCCCCTGGAGGATGTCCTCGTTCCATACAATTTCCTGATGATTCTTCTTCTTTGTGACATGAACTCTTGAATGTATTGTGCATTTGCAAGTAAATCTAGATGACACATTCACATGCTGACTCAGAAACATGCATTAAAAAAAGCAGCAATATAAATATGTCGAGCAGCATCAGAGGTTCAGCTGAGACGCTTTGAGAAAAAGAAGGATTTTTTTTTAACTGTTAATCATGCAAATCTGCTTTAGTCCCAGAATAAGAATATAGAGCTGGAACCTCCTTTAAGCTACGGAGTAATCATGGTCACGATTCATTTCCTGGTCGGAAATGGTTTCCCATCTACGTCTTCATGCAGTGGTGGTCCTTTTTCATTACACCCCACTGCAGGACAGGTTATGTTTACTCCTGATGTTTGGCATGTGCATAATGTTTTTTTACATGCTGGGGGGAGGGGGTGAGTCAGATGACTTTCCCCTGGCATCAAATGGACATACCGAAGATACTAGATATCCACTCGTGGGCTGACTGGGAGGGTTTGGTGACCAGTAAAGGAGTTTGAGCCAGAGAAAGATAATTCAGGTTTGAGAAGAATCAGATAAAATTCTCTACTCTACTCCAAATACACTGTAGATAAGAGATTTTCTTCTTCTTGCAATGAATTTGTCACAGCGTTGAGAAAGAGACGAGGGTTGTCATGAGAGTCTGGGCGACAGCCTGAGCACCGGAGCCAATTTTACCTTGAGTTATGAGCTAGCTGAGGAGTTGATGCTGCCTTACAGGCTTTCTCAGGTTATAAAGTGTCTTTTTAAAGCTGCTACATGTGTCAGTAAATCATTACTTCAGACAGTAGTATGATTAATGGAAATAAGATCACTGCCGCAGGGCGAGCCTGAATTTTATAGCTTACAACTGGATCATGTTTGGAGGGAAACCTGCTGGACGTCTTCGTGGCATGAAGCAGCAACAGGACGCTGAAGAGAAGAAGAGGAGATATCAGGCTGATGGACAAAAAATTGGCCTTATGGATGACACTATTTCATTTTGTGTTCACTGACAGTTATGACTCAAGTTCAGCTCTGGTGAAATCTGACGTGTAAATCTTTACTGTAGCGCAAGACCCACAGTTCAATCTTCTTTTTTTAGAGGCACATAGAGCTAATACATACCCAACTGCTAACACTCGCTATCACCTGCTAACACCTGCTAACACCCACTATCACCCGCTAACACCTGCTAACACCTGCTAACACCTGCTAACACCCTCTATCACCCGCTATCACCCGCTAACACCCGCTAACACCCGCTAACACCCGCTAACACCCGCTATCACCCGCTAACACCCGCTAACACCCGCTAACACCCGCTATCACCCGCTAACACCCGCTAACACCCGCTATCACCCGCTAACACCCTCTATCACCCGCTATCACCCGCTAACACCCGCTAACACCCGCTATCACCCGCTATCACCCGCTAACACCCGCTAACACTCGCTATCAGCCGCTAACACCCGCTATAACCCGCTAACACCCGCTATCACCCGCTAACACCCGCTAACACCCGCTATCACCTGCTAACACCCGCTATCACCTGCTAACACCCGCTAACACCCGCTAACACCTGCTAACACCAGCTCTGGATCCGATCGAGTCGTCTTCAGTGTGAAGGGAGTCAAACACCTTTTTTAGTGGCTCTACCCACGTCTAAAATACCTGCTTTTACCTGCTAATTTTAGTGTAAAAAGAGTAAATGTGAACCCTGGACATTCTCTTCTTCTGTGGTGAAATAAAACATGCACTGTAAGGTCCTGTGATGTCAGAAAAACTACAAGTCAAGGTGGATGAAACAACAATTTAGCTAGTAGCATAGATAACACAGTGTCTATAGCATGAACAACTCTCACTGTGAAAATACGTAGGTGTGTTTTGGTGGTTGACTCAGCTGAAAGAGGAAACTGTGTGTGAGGAGGATGTGATGGATGAGGAGAAAGTGGAGGACTGGAGCAGAGCTCTGCATTACTCTCTCTCTCTCTCTCGCTTCAGTGTGATGAGGGAGCAGTGACGAGGCTAAAAAAGCTGCTTGTGTAACGCTTCTGTCTCTCTGCCAAGTTTTTTTTTTTTCTCCATCACCAAACCAGGTCGTTAAAGTCTGTAAATCTGTCGTGTCGAACTCTGACTCTCGTCCAAACCGCGGCCGGGCTGAGACTCTGCTGCGCACAAAGGCTGCTTCTTCACATCTGGAGCGCAGACAGCTGGAGCTCATATAGAGCTGTGTTTAAAGACGGATTTTAACCAGAGGCAGAGAAAAGCATTGTGGGAACAAATACCAGGGAATTTTTTTTGACTGTATTTAGAAGGATACAAAGTTTTTTTGTTAACGTTTCCAAAACAAAAAAGGTGCTTGTGAAACTATTTTAAAAAAAGGAATTGAAGGAAATTTTACATTAAGTGTAAAACAGTTGACAAAATCTTTACATTTCACAGATTAGAAAAGACTTTTTGTGCAATTGTTTCCCTTTAATTACAGTGACATTTAACGATGCATATAATTGCAAATGTATGTAGTTAGATTTCAGGTTATATTTTTTAAAATGAAAAAGCTTTTTTCCCTTCAATATAAATATTTACAATTTTAATCCTATTTGTATTTGTAGCATATTTTTTTTAAAATAATACAAAAAATTTCATAAAAAACACAACAAAATACATCAAGCTGTCAATATCAATTTCATACTTAATTTTAATTATTTATTATTTCATTTATTATTTTATTATTATTCCATCTCATTTTACATTCATGTTTTTCATTTTACATTAATATTTTCAACATGTTTTTATCTTCATTTTATGTCTTTTCATGTGAAGCACCTGGTGCAGGTCATTTCTTTGTTGTAAAGGAATTTGTGCCTCATTATTATTATTATTATTATTATTATTATTATGCATGTACACCTATGATGCATGTGTGTAGCATGTACTTGTATGAACTTTATGTGTAATAAATGTCCATATTATTCTCTGCAGGTTAGTAGCAGTCTGTTTTTATTTTGGCTGATACACTCCTGCTTTATGGAGCCAAGACTGCAGGAAGAAGCCACAGGGGTGAAGTGAGGACGGCAGCCTGCAGCAGGAGGAGGACCTAACCACAGCAGGAAGATTTACTTCAGCTGTACAGATGGGAGGATCGGTGGTGGGGAGTGTACGGCCTCTGGTTGGAGAAGTGTTTCCATTTCAGGTCAGAACCCACTGACCCTTTGCACCTGATAACTGTCTGTGATTCAGAATTTTTGAATCTGTGTCACAATAAACCAAAAGTGCGTTTGGGAGGTTTTATATCTATGACATAACATCATCACCTGTTGCTCTCATCATCACTGTGGGAAAGCAGTTACAGTAACAGCGACTGTAACATGAACACACTTCCACTCTGAATGTGGGTGTGAGTGAACTTGACAGCTGCAGTTTTAACCATTACTCTACAACACACATAATACACCATCCAAAACACAGTGATGAACAATTTTTGAGGAAATCTATAAATTATAATCTAAATAATTTTCTGCACATTTTCATATTTTTATTTAGTTACCATGCCAACAGTAACCTGCGCTTATTTAGTTTGACCCCTTTGGCCTGTTGCTACCTGATTTTACATACGTCTGATTAAAGGAGCTATATTTGTTGTTTTCTATCGCTACATAGCCAACGTTAGCATTAGCTGTTTACTTAACAGTCTTGAACAAACGAGTTCGGCATCAAACTTTGTTCCTTTACTTGCCAAGAGCTGTCTCTGGTGGTGGAAAGAAAATATCAGCTCTTATTTTTTTTCTTCTACTGAAGTTAGCATGCTATCCAGCTAGCTAGTCTTGTCACTTTCCGATACCGAGTCACTGTAGTCTGCCTGAAGGAGTAGCTGCTCAGAGGAAGTATTATAACCTCTTGTCTTGTAAACGCAACAGTGGCTGAAGCTCTTGCCAAGGCTGGTCAGTAAACAGCTGCTAATGCTAACATTCGCTATGTAGCATTAGCAAAACTTACGAATGGCTCCTTTAATAGTTAATAACTGTTTATGTAAACATCACAGAACCATGGTAAATGGCTTAAATTGGAGAAGACACGTGTGCAATTAAATGTATAAGGATAAATTAATGAATTCATCTGCAGAATTTAACTGCAGAAAGTTAAATAGAAAAATTTACTCTATCGATGAAAATAATTATCTTCAATTAATACCCAGAAAACTGCAGAGTAAGCGCAAAGTAACTGCAGAATGAGCAGATTATGCTTTAAGGAAAGTGTTAATTAATTAAATTTAGTTTAGAAATAATTTGTTTTATCAAAATTAAAATGACATGTTTTTGGATGTGGTGATCAGTTAAAGTGCAGATCCGCTGCCAGGAGGTGATGACTCATCATTCACCACCCAGCCACATACATTGTTATGACATTAACAGTTGAACTGAATCATCCAGATGATGGGAAACTCTAACATTACGCTGTGAGTTCTCAGTAACCTCCATTGTCTCTCTACCTGCTCAGCCCGCATTCAACACCTGAGTCAACCTGGATTGGGAAATATTGTTTTTGATTTGTTTGACCAAGCTGGTGTCAGGTATGAGGTGTGATAACACGGGACAGTAACAGGAGTGTCAGAGAGTTTTCTTCAGTCAGGGTTTGGTTCGCAGAACACGTTTGTTATTAAAACAGGTTTATTTTATTATATATTATTATTACATATACGTCTAACCCGACACAAAGGAGGGAAAATCAAATTACAAATCAAATATAAAGTTCTGCCTTTTTCTGATTAAGAATTAAAGAAGAATATTATAAACAGAAAACATACTGGTGTGGTGATTGGATGGTTGCTGCTGGAAGTATCCCATCATCGGATCTGAGCCAGATGGCACTGAATCTGAATAAATAGATTTCTGCCAGTGTTGAAAACAACAAGTCGATATGAGTGCTGACCAGACTGGGCGAGTCTCGTTATGTAACTCAGATATAACCCATTATTTCACACTTTAATCTTTTGTTAAAAAAACAAAAAATAACTTTATATCAACTATGGAGAAATATATAAAACATAAATATCAATTATTCAAATTAGCAACTTTTATTTCAGAAATCCTGTGTCACTGCCGGACAAATAAATAATATGATGAAATATGATGAAACAAGGTCAGTTATACAACTGTTAGAGCAGCTGGACACTTTCCAATGTTAACAAATATGTGGTTCCATCCATGTGTTTTTACCTGCAACAATCAGTGAAAAGTAATGTTTTGATCAAAGTATAAAGGCATTAAATGATCAGGTTGCTGATAAACACTAATATTCTGATATTATTTTAATATATTAATTCTTTAGGTCCCAACATGCTGCAGAAATGAGTTCGATCTCTAGAGGTTGCATTATGTGTGTTCAAAAACCCAAGTCCCTGTGAGCTACAGACACGATAACAAGTTAGAAATGGAGGGAAAAGCGGAGGCAGTTAGAGGCCGTCAGCTCTAGGGGTGTGGTCACACAATCCACAAGGAAACGACAACAGATATAGGTCGACGCCTACAAAGAAAAATGAGAAAACTGCAGATCAATGTTTTTAAACTTCAGCATGAACCTGGAGTTTACTTTTCCCGTTTATTCACATGTTTTTGGATGATGAAAAGTTTATTTAACTAGTTTGATGTTGCCAAGTTTCTGTTGAAACAGGATTTGAGTGACACCACGTTGATCCGCCATGTTTGTTGGTAGCTAGTTATGTAAAGTCTTTTCTGCTTGTTGTCAGCAAACAACATAGAAGCCGTGTCCCAAATCAATTCAGAGGCTGCATCTGAAGAGCGATGGCGTCACAGCGGCGAGACTCGAAGACTTCTTCAAATGTGTCCTTCTCCTCCTGGACTTAAAACATCTGGTTTTTGAGAAAAAAAGTTACGTGTTCTCAAGGTTGCTAGGCGACAGGAGCCACGTTTTGCGACGCGACGGTAAGGGCGGGAACAGCTGGTGATGCACAGCGAAAATCCTCCGTATACCAGACCGTCTGATTGCAGTTCGGCCCTCGTGGTCGACGAAGGATGCGCCGCCTGAATTGACTTGAAACCTTCAGCTCGTGTGTGGGAACATATTTAGACTGGCCAAGATTTATGAATGTGTGCACGCACTTATTAAATAATAAACTGACAGATGATGTTTATTTTCTAGTTATGTGTGAATCGGAGGACACAGAGAATCCGGTTCAATAAATTAAGGAAAGAGTGGATTTACAGACTCTGTGGATGTAGAGAGAACTCACAGCTTCAGGTGGTTTTTGACTCTTTAGAGTAAAGAAAATTGAATGAAGACCTTTTATGCTCTGCAGCATCTACTTGCTCTGGATGCTTGTGTTACATCAGGACAGGTAGAGAAGCAGACATGGTGAATTTGAATGTTCAAATTTCAGTTGATGTGTTTCTTAAAAACCGACAGTCCCCCCACATGTTCAGTGTCCACAGGGAGACACAGTTAGAACTACACCCTGCGATCCTGAGTCTGTGGTCTTACATTAACTCAAGTGTCAATAACAAGCCACCAATAAGTACAGTAGCGCTCCCACTCCTCCCCCGACGTATCTGCAGCCATGTGTGCATATGACAGTAGCAATCAATACGAGGACGGACTATGTGACGGGATTCTGAAGAACTCCGTGATCCACCAACAGCAGCAAATAAAAGGAAAGACCAACTTAAGGTCATTGTCCCGACACTTGGCACAATGTGTGTGATTATTTTTGATTTTTAATAGGGTGAAAGCGCTGAGTCGGCCAGAAAGCTCTCCTATTAAAAAAAGATAATGGCGGCCTGTTGTTGGCGGGTTACTGAGTGACAAAGCAGCGCCGGCCATGGCCTACATATTTCTGTTTGTTTAATAAACGATAAGATCCCTCGTTCCCGGCATTAAAGTAGGACACCTCAGCTCCACAGAGACGGACGGAGGGAAAACAGAAAGTAAACATGGGAAAAAATATTGTTGGGCATTAATTGGTGTCTGCAGTAAAGGAGAGAGAAACACTGGATACGAGTGTGTGTGTGTGTGTGTGTGTGTGTGTGTGTGTGAGGTAACAGCTCTTAGTGTCTTTAACTGTGACTCTGCTTCAGTGTCAGGATAATTAGTGAAATGAAAACATGAACCCGTCATTATTCTTCTGTGTTCACTCACACCACATGACAGATCGTCCCGTGCTGCTGTTCTTCCCGCCGTTTGTCTCACTTCAAAGTCAAAACACGAGCTTTACATCTCTGTAACAAACTGAAACTCAGAGTCAAAGTGTTTCTGTTTGTCTCGGCCGTCTCTTTGTGGCAGAGACAGTGAATTTAAATATTTATAAAAATTAATTTCTGCCGCTGTAATAAGAATATTTAATGTTTCAAACAAAAATCAACTTCTTTCAAAAACTTTCTGGAATAATAACAAGTTGATTTTCATTGGAAATCAGTGTCACTGCACGAAAAGATTTTGTTTTTACTTTTTCTTTTTAGTCAAAGACCTCTTATATTCACAGTATAGAGTCTATTTAATGTAAAGCTCCGTGTTTTCATCTTTTCCTGTGTTTTCTTTTGAAGTGTTGATCCATAAGAAGATATATTTATGGTCTCATCTCGGTGTCAGTCTCATCAGTCTCATCTCATAACAACAGGTCGGTCGGCCAATCAGAAGAGAGGAGGCTCTGCACCAAGCACAAAATTATTCTGACAAAATTTCATACAAATGTTTAATATTTTCTCCGACTCTGGATAAACAGGATGTCACCTGAGACCAGTCTGAGTGGCGGAGGGATACGACCACGAGGAGCTGACAACAAATCTACTCTCCCTCAGTTTCTCCATGTGTGTTTTCTTTTGTTTGTTAATGTCGTGAAACGAACACAGACACAAACACCGGTCCTCTGAGCTGTAAACCAGCAGCTCTCAGCTTCCCAGGCTGTTCTGTGCAGCTCCCAGTGTGAATGTGAGGAAGAGCATGAACTCAAAGGATCTAAACAAAAGAAACAAAGAGAAGAAGCAAAGACGGAAAAGGTTTTTTCTAGAGAGGAATGACCCCTCGTCAACTTTTACTGTAAATACTTGTGGAAACACGGCAGTACGTACAGTATTATATAAGACTTGGGCAACAGAAGCACGACAGGATTCAGAAAATGGGTCATGTTTGGTCGACTCAGAGTGTAGAGAACATCTGGACCTGAAGGTTTGCAGCTGTCAGTACGTGACGTTTCTCTGCTCTTACATTTCAAACACCTGACAAGTGAAAATATTTATATCTCATCAAATCCTCTGAATCCATCTGAACTATTTTCAAACAGATTTTCGACAAGGTCTTTACTCCGCCGTCCCACTGTATAACCTGACACAGTTTGGTCCCATTAACAAACAACAGACCTGGGTCAGATCAACATTAAAACAACAACAACAACAAAACAACAACACTTTGACATTTACATGATCCCATTTGTCCGAACACGAGCTGCTCCTCCGACATTTCCCTCTTCCTCTTTGTATTCAGCACCAGGATGCTGACATGTTTTTATCCCCGTCAGCAGCTCCTTTTTCTTTTTTCTTTTTTCCGATAGTTCCGACGTGCCGTGAATGCAGCATGAAGTCCTCCTCAGACAGATGCTTGGACTGAAGCGTCTCCTGGCTCCAGCTCCTGCTGACTTGTCGTTAACCGACAGAAAGAACCCGCTGTTGTATCAGGATCTTTCTCAGACCCTATAGACGCTCAGTGAGACTGGGTGAATGGGTGAATGGGTGAATGGGTGAATGGGTGAATGGGTGACCCAGATCTGGCTGGTGTAAGTCTCAGCGGTGCAGCCATACAAGCTGCTTGACCGTTGCTTAGTTACTTGGTTTTCTTGCCAGATCGTTTTTTATTTTGGGGACTTTAGACGTGTTACCGTGGCAACCTTACATGAGACAGTGATGTCCCCGCTCTGGACGAGACAGACAGAGAGAGAGACATCAGTGGCACGAAAACCATGAGAAGCTCCAGAGAGCTTCATTAGAGGCAGAGGGTTTGGATCCCACCAGAACTTTGTGGCACTTAAATCGTGTTTGTCTGATTATGTGCGATAAGCTGTTTCTCAACTCAGGGGCCACGTCCTTCAGAGACCTTCAGGGGCCTCGGGAAACCACATAGACTACGAATGCCGAACAGAAATGAGACGGTTTGGTCTACAGAGTTCACCTTTTTGTAATAGACATAGACTGTAAGGAGCGCTATGAATCTTGGGATATGTTGTCCCCCGAACTGAGACACAGCTTTACAGAGCTGCAGGGACGATGTATTTTTGTAGGCTAACCCGGAAGTTAGCATCACCCTGGTTCGCTCAACAAAAAGCCAATGAGATTTTTCCGTTGTCTTTTGTACTGCAGAAAATAAACATGTTTCTGATCCTGACAGGTTTAGTTCAGCAGGATCATCTTCACTAATGAACCACTTTATGATGTTTGAAGCCTCAATGCAATCAGAAGTAAAATGCTAACGTTAGCCTATAAACCAGCTTCACCACGGTCACATGACTTCAGTAAACTTCATAGTGTGATTCAGCTCTGACCTTCTACTGAAGCCTTTCCTCTGAGAGTTAGTGACAGTTTGTAGAAACACAACGAGGTGACGAGGGAGCGATTCGTAAGTCTTGCTATTGCTACCTAGCTAGCGTTAGCATCAACAGCTGTTTACTTCAACAGGTTGTGAGTTCATCACATTATGATTCCTCTATTGAAGTCAGCATGCTAACCAGCTAGCTGTCACTGTAGTGTCCAGTCTGCTATGAAGAAGTACCAACATGACCTCTTGTATTGTAAACGCAATGATAGCTGCTCTTGCTCTCTGCTAATGCTAACGCTAGCTATGTGGCAATAGTAGAACCTACAGATAGCTCTGTCGTCTCATTTAGACACTCGTTAGCAACCGGCCTTTTTTTTTTTACAGACGGAAAGGCTTAAAGAAATCAAGACTTACTGACATATTTTATGTCGTAGAATAAAACGTAAAAATGTCTCGAGCTTGTGTTAAACACAGAAACTTCAGCCATCTAACTAAAAACACAGAGACTTCAGGACGAGGGAACCAGAGGTGCTAAAATGCTAATTTACTTCCAGGTTTTAGGAGTCTTTACTTTAATATTTTCTGATCTGACAAACAGGAAATTGTGATGAGAATTAATGTTATGTCCACAAATTCTGCTACAGGATAAGATCGCCATTACTGAAGTTTTGTTTTTCAGAGTTGCGCACGGTGCTGCCTCTGGTGGCCACAAGTCATATTTCACCAATTTATCAATAATATTTTCCATTTGTTTTGAAAAGCAGAACATTTAAATTATAATTTAATGAATATTGCTAGAATATAATTTCTGACCACCAGTGGCAGCAGTGAGCACAGGGCCATTATGAGGTAGACATGAGTTATTTTGGATTTTCAGAGGACGAGTGGCGGGTTTGTGTTTCTGAGATTTGTCCGATAATGTCATCTTAACTCAAGCGTAGTGTGTGAAGGCTTTGCCACAATAACCGGAACATATCAATATTCAAATAACCACAATGATTATCAACATGTTAATAACAGAACAGGACTTTTCTACTCTCATCCTGCTTCATCTTCTGTTCTACACTCGAGCTGCAGCGTCTGCTGCTCGTTTCTCCGTCTGACGGCAGCAAAGACACGACATTAAAAAAAAAAACAACCTCAAACCAAACACTGATCTATAAATCAACAGCTCTGGATCAGCTGTGTCATAATATCACAACATTCAAAACAACATTAAAACATTTGTGCTGCGGCCTTTTGTTCAGTGAAACAGGCGGCAATGTCAAAAAAACAACAAGAAAACTATTCACAAGACAATCTACATCTCATGATACACAATATTATTCTTCTCCCAGCAAAGCTTTATATCCTGACAGTGTGCTGCAAACAAAGCAAAACCATATAAAACACGTTTACTACGTCTTCATACAAATATATTTAAACAGTCACCGAAGCGCTGACGTCAGAAATATCAAACCCATCACCTCAAAACTCAGATTCTTAGATTTCAGTTCATTTACCTTCATATTTTACTCGCACTGGATCTTATTGCTGCTCACAATTAAATTCAATTCTTACTGAATACTCAATGACGTAATGTTGGTGATTAAAAACTGTAGTTTGAGCATTTTTAAGTCTGATTTTTCTGTTTAACTCACAAGGGTTAATGTAAGAGGTGGGAAAATAATTGATATTGATCTTAATTTCCTGAGAGAACGAGCAGCATTTTATAATTTAAGAATAGTTGAATTACTTTGGTGATATAAGTTTTAGAGAGCGAGGACTGGGGGAACGACCTGATCCAGTAGGAGTGATATGTTTTCAGTGGTACGAGAGCAGAAATATTTGAAATATCATTTATGAATTTGACCCGTAAAGTTTTTGGAAGGTGATCTGTCACTGAAATGAGAACTTCTTCTTCTTCTTCTTGGTTTATATTCCTTCAGTTCTGTCTTACAATCGACGAACACAGTCCGTGTGCAAATCAAAGAATTTATAGTGTCAGGAGGAAGCTCCCGTTTCACCTGCTGCAGATTTGAAAAGTTCAACATCGGCAAACTGACGAGTCCGACCCCCGATGTACCGAAACAAACCGCATCAATGTCCATTATCATGATGTCTGACGCTAGAAGCTCCTTCCCGCTACAGAGATACATAAGGCGCATTGTGGTAGCTGTGGCGGACAGATAGCTAGCGTTTGCTAATAGTGCGAATGAGTGAGTGTGTGTGTGTGTGTGTGTGTGTGTGTGTGTAGGCCGGTCACTCCAGGCCGAAGCCCTCGGCGTTGGAGATGGCGATGGTGAGTTTGTGTTTGAGCTCCTTCCTGGTTCGGTACGGAGGCAGACAGATCTGATTGAAGCAGGTGTGAGAGATCGGCAACCTGACGGAGAGAAAGACCAGACGACAAGTTACAAAAATAAAGTTAACTATCAACTCTTAAAATTTTAAATAAAAGTTAAATATTTATGATTCTGAAAAGACTTTTTTAACCAAAAAAACACTTTAAAACATCAAATCACTGAAATTGGAGCTAGTTTTTCATTTGACGAGCAAAAAAGTAAATGATCCAACAACAGTTATTTATCCTGTCCACCTTGAAATCCTCTTATCATATTGCTGTATATTGTTGACTAATAAAAGAATGAATAAAAACTTGTCTGATATGAACTTATACCCAAACAGATCGTATGACTGATAGAAAAACCTCCTGCATGTGTGAAACCACCGCCTTGGAGCAGCTGGTTCACTTTCTGACTCAGTCTTATCACACCTCAGCCTGTTCAGTGCAGTGTTAATGCTTCACCCGCCTGTTGAGCAACTCCAACACTTTAATAATCAAACTGTAAAACTCTGACTCAGCTGAGGCTCAAAAGACTTCTGGTGACTTCTCGACTTCTCGTTGTTCTACTTGTGAAACCAACAATAAATTTCAGCCGCTGCAAGTTGCAGAATGTTTGGATGGAGGTTAATGTGTGAATAGTGTTTCTGTCTGGACGCCATTAAAGAAACAACAGTCTGTATTTGTATTTATTAAAACTTCCTCCCCAGTCTCTCCAGGTTCTCACCAGTCGGTCGGAACGTCGATCTTGGAGATTTTGAAGTTGAGGTCGGCCATTCCTCCGACGGGGACGCGGTCGCTTCCTGTGGCGAAGTGGAGGAGCTTCTTCTGCAGCTCCAGGGGGAAGGCCAACACCACGTCCCAGAAGCACCTGGTGCAACACACAGATACAGCTGTCACATGACACGTATGAACAGTGTTAGTCAGACGGGTATTTCAGTAGATGAGTTATAGGTGTCGGGGCCTCGTCGTCCATCACATTACTCAGTGTGAGCCAGCTTGTTTCTGTCCCTATTCGACCTGGATGTAGTGACGCGTATTAAATTTATCAAAAACTGTCAAATAAGAATCAAAATGTGTTTAATAAAATTATACTTTAAGTATTTTTTCAGGTGTTCTGATCCTGTCAAGTTCAAATATTGTGAAAATATTCTGCAGAGTGGATGAATCTGGAAACGCTCGACTTGGTCTGTGGTGTGGACGAAGCTCTGCCTGCGCAGAAACGAAGCTCTGCCCGTGCAGAAGCTCTGCCACGACAAACGTACACACATCTGTTGTAACACAGTGGGACAGACAGTGGTGAAGTTGAGTAACAGGCCTGTCGGGCCTTGTCGATGGATGGCTTCAGTATTATTGTTGTTGCTTATTTGTTTATTTAATTCATTTTATTGTAATATTCTTCATTTATTATTAGATAATCTAAAGAAGAAAAGAAAAAGATAAACTCTGTTTCTCGTTGAAACAAACTCAAACTGATGTCAGACAGCAGCTTCACCACGGCACAGTGGGTCTATTGAACAGCAGCTTCCCAGCCAGTGAGGTCAGTGTGTGAACAGGAAATGTGAGGTGCTTGGACGCGCTATATGAGCAGCGAATAGGAAGTGGAGACGTCTCACCGGACGGTGGAGTCAGTCTTGCCGTATCCTTCGTACTGAGCGGCTTTCTGCAGGGCGCTCATGTCGAGCTCTGGGCTGCCGCACACCAACATCTCCACCTCCTCCGGCCGCAGCAGCTGGAAACACAAGAGAGAAACACTCAGTAAACACACACACACAAATTTGGTGAACAACTGAACTCATGAATCATTTCCTGTAAATCCCTGAACAATCCTGAGTTCATAAAAATCTTAAAGCTCCATGTTTCTCTGAGCCTCTCTTCTGATTGGCTGACTGTTTTCTGAGTGATCCAATAAAAATATAGCAGATTTCAGGTAAAAACACTCAGAGAAACCAAATCCTGCAAGGTTTGGATGGTGGGTCCAGGTGGGCGGGGCTTGGTGACTGCTTTGTTGTGACATCACAAAGTTCCAGAAGTCCTGACGGCTGGTTTTAAGGCTCAGTTTCTGAATACAGGCTGTGTGCATTTCTCTGTGGACTGAGGCTTTGATACTTTCACAGTATTAATATAGAAGCTAGAGCTGATCTATAATCACACTACACATGGACACAGACCTTTACACTGGAGGAGCTTTAAGGATACTAACTTTGACCTGTGTTGTTGGTCTCCTCGGCTCATTTCATTTCATGAAAACAGCTGTGCAGATGCAACATCAGCCTTTCTGCAGAATTTCCACTAAGATACAACAGTGGGCGAATGCAACACCCTCTTCCGCTGATGTAAGATCATGCAAGTGCAACACAACCAGTAAACCAGCAGCAGAAACAGGAAGTTCAGCCTCATCAGAGCAGCTGATAATGGCAAAATGTGTCAAACTGTCAGAAAGTCAGTGGTTCACAGCAGAGAAAGTTTCTTACTAACAACCAGACAAAAGTGACATTACATAATGGACTTTATGAGCTTTATAGTCATGAGTCTGACTCTGCAGGTGACTGATGCAGGTCACAGCAGGAAATTATCAAGATTAGAGACGTTTTCAGAAAGAACCACAATAATAATGTGACACTAATCATTTAAAATAATCCGAATATATTCGATAGTTGCACTGACGAGATGATATAGGTCATAAAAACACTTTACGTCCCGCATCACTGATGTTGCAGTTTGACTCTTTACTGACCTAAAAACCCTGGAAACTCCACGACCACAACACACACACACCAACATCAAACCACACACACGGCCACAAACCACAGGCCTGTCTCATCACATCCGAGCACGTCGCACAGTGTGGACGTGACTGAGCAATCGAACACAGTCAGAGAGAGAGAGAGAGAGAGAGAGAGACAGAGAGAGAGACAGAGAGAGACAGAGAGAGACAGAGAGAGAGACAGAGAGACAGAGAGACAGAGAGACAGAGACAGAGAGAGACAGAGAGACAGAGAGAGACAGAGAGAGAGACAGAGACAGAGAGACAGAGAGACAAGCAGAAGAAAGATGCTGTGAAAGGGTGTCACACTTTGTTGCTTTGAGTGTGAGACAGGTGCGTCTTTATTTGCCCCAGGTCACAGGTGATTCTTCACTTGTTTCATCCAGAAATATAACATTCACTTACTTTGAGCCTCAGACCTCATTCAAGTCACAGCGTACAAATCGTTTTAATTTAAAATAAGCACGATGAAACGTCCACGTCAACAGAAAATCCACAGATACCTGATACACCTCTCCTCTGAAGCCACTCAGGATCAACTTTACATGTTCACCTCCACTGCTGTTAACAGCTAAATCATCAGTATCAATCAGAAATATGGCTGTTTGTTCTGTCTCATATAAGAAGGGCTTTAAGCACTTGGACAATCAGGCGTAGAAGAAGAAACAATGAGCAAAAACATTGTGATTTCTAGTAGTTTAGATTTTAAAAGATGCTACAAAAAGTTTCCAAAGTTTTGTTGCGTTGTTTTTCCGGACTGTGGGAAACGGAGGAGGCAGCCGGGGGAGAGTTTATCCCAGGTTGAGATCAGCCTGTCTCTCCTCTGACCCAGATCCAGACTCAGCTGAAAAACCGCAGTCTCTCCCTCCGTCTTATCTGAGCTCCCACAGGTATTTCAGACAGCTGTTCCGACACTGCCCCCTGACTGTTGCCGATAAACTGTGAGTCAGGACCCACAAGGTCAGAGGTCAGAGGTCGCACAAAAACTATGAGCCACTGCTCATACAACAACAACCTTAGACATCTGAGTCTCTTGTTTAGACGTTTAGACGTCCGCAAAGAAGATTCCCACACAGAAAGTAAATGTTACTTAATTATATTTAAGTTAAAAAATAATAGTTATTGAAGCTTATTAGGAAAATTCTTCTATTTTATGACAGTTAGGAACGTTAAAGTTTAAAAAACAAAGTAAATTTTAATATTTATATATCTGTTATACTTACTGTTATGAAGTAAATACGTAGAATTTATTATAATTTCTTTCTGTTTGACATTTTCAATTTATTTATTTCTTTTATCAAATACAATAAATGTAATAATTTTCTCTGTGTATAAAGTCTTATATTATTACATATATACATCCTCTGGATATATGAAGATCTAACATATATGAAATACCCATAGTAAAATGTGTATGTGTACATTTATTAAAAAATATCTATTTGATGAATCTTTAACTAGTATAACATGTTGCGTACTTATTTGTTAATTATATATATTTAATTTATATATGAAAGTTTATCAAAACAACAAATTCTACATGTTTATATGTTTTAAACATGCATCTCTTTCTTTTATATTTAAATATACAATATCACCATCCTGTATGTCTACAATATAAGCACACATACATCAACATGTGCTAGACATACGTATATGTGAATATATGAAATTATTCCAATTTCTAAAATTGCACATTGTACATATTTGTATTGTTTTATATATATATATATATATATATATATTTATATATATTAATTGTTATTGTAAATACTTTATTGAAACTTTATTTTTTAATAAAATATTTAAACTGTTTCTGATTCTGACGTGGTTACACATGTTTTTACTTCATATGGATGTATACTTCATTACATATGAATTATTCGTTTCTTTTTGTGGTAAAATGTGTTTATTTTCATTATAACTACTTTATTATTATAATCATTATTATTTAATTCTAACTGAAAAATTGTCCCTTACTATACCACAAAATATGGAGGCAATATTTAACAGTACCCCCCCACCCCCAATGGTCCTGGAGCTCTACAAACAACAACATGATCAGGTTTGAGTCAGCAGCTCTTTATCAGGGAGAGCAAACATTTGGCTAAGGAGGAAGTCAAACAGAATTCGCTGCCTCGCCTCCATCTATGGTCACATTTCTCTCTGTTCATGATGGAGACATTCACAAGCTCAACTCACACTTGTGAGGTTTGTTCTCGGCTCTAAGTTCATATTAAAGCAAACAGTGATTCAGGAGATAAAGTTTCAGTTCTGTCACTGTTGCTGCACAGGAAGTGATGACTTCTGCATGACTGATTTGAAGCGTTCTTCCAGTGAATTAAGGTCCTCTGTTTATCTCAAGTCTGAATCACTACATCCAACGTCTCACTCAGTTCGAGTGAAGCTGAGTTTGGATCAGCTGATGTCGTATCTGATCAAACAAGAGATGATTGACGTCTCTTCATCCTCAAACTGATGAAACACTCAGATCCAAAAATAACTGAACAAAGAATTCAGAAGGTTTGAATGACTTTTTAAGAGATGGTTGATAAACTGAAGAACGTCACATTTGATGGACTGTGAATTATTTGAGCAAGAACAGGAGTGAATCTCAATCCTTTCCGTACGATCGACCTCTGAATCCACATCAGAGAAAGTTCAATCAACATTTCTTCTTGATTAAAAAAATGTTGTTTTGAAAAAAACTGGAGGGAAATATTACAAAACAAAACAAAACAAAACAAAACAAAACAAAACAAAGATACATGATTAAAAGATGTGAGAACACTGACAGAATTCATGCTGAGGATTAGAACAAAGGTTTTATCACAGCGTGATCTCACTTTCTCTTTCTGTGATTTCTAAACAGGTTTTAGCTTGTGACTTGTTTTGTATGTGTTGGTACCGGAGCCTCTGTCAGTGGAAATAACTGAGTTTTTAAGCTGATTTGATTTTGGCTTTGGAAGTTCAGGGTGACCCGGTCCGACCCGTCTCGTTTGGTGATTGTGCGTTCGACCTGTCTGAGCTAACCGTCCGGTTTTCTGTCGACAAGAGCGTCACGGATAAATGTGAGAAGGCTGGGTGTTAATGTCGTACTGCGTGTAATGTTTATGATGCTGAGAGACATAATGTGACCCTCACACACGCACAAACACACACACACACACACAGTGGACTCACCATGAGCGCGTCAGAGGCACACACGCTGTGGAAGCCGTGGTAAAAGGCAGAAAACTGCTTATAAATGGATTTATTCAGCAGGAAGTCGACATAGAGCTGGACGTACTCTGTGGAGAGAGAGAAAGATTTTCAATATTCCATTACACACTTTTACAACATTCACCCTGCAGCCCTGGCTCCTGTGTTTAACACACACACAGGGACGTCGGCCCAGAGCCGGGCCGGGGTGGAAAATAAGGTTTTAAGAGGAGAAATAAAAAGTCATCGTCTTCACAGCAACAATAGCAGCTTTTTGGCCGAGCCGGGTTTGAGTGTCGCTGCTCACATGATGCTCCACATTTAAACACCTTTTTATTTGTGTTCACACTGAGCAGGTTCATGCAGGTATGAACTCTGAGACTCTGAGCGCTGACCGTCCTGCAACTCATTTCTCCTGCCGTGACTCTCGGCGTGGACTCACCCTTCCTGTTCTGCTTGGTGACAGGAATTTTGTCTCCACCGGGCTTCAGGTTGTAGGATTTGACGACGCCCATCTCCTCCTGGAACACCTGCAGCATGCACGCACGCACACACACACACACACACACACACACACACACACACACACGGGTTATGATTATAGAAGAATTTAACCCTTTTGAAAACACTGTTAAAAGACTTCTGGAACTTTGTGATGTCACAACAAAGCAGTCACCAAGCCCCGCCCACCTGGACCCACCATCCAAACCTTGCAGGATTTGGTTTCTCTGAGTGTTTTTACCTGAAATCTGCTTTATTTTTATTGGATCACTCAGAAAACAGTCAGCCAATCAGAAGAGAGGCTCAGAGCCTCCTCTCTTCTGATTGGCTCACCAAATAAAACACAGAAGAAGAAGAAAACGCAAGAGCTTTAAAATCAATTCTAAGCCGGACAGGGAGCCGGTGAAGAGGAGCCAGGCCGACATGATGGGGATTTAATTAGTTATTTGATGCTATAAACCAGGAGTCAGACGTCATGATTGACAGCTGTGATTGACTCGTGATTGGGTGGAGCAGGCATATGGGCGGGACCTCCACTTCCTGTTCGCTACAGCGCAGAATCTGGCTTTAAATGATGTCACCGGAGCAACATGGCAGCGCTCGTGCGCGGGAGATTCTGGCTTCATTTTTGAACAGTGACAGGAAGTGGAGACGTGTCGGCTATCTTTATCTACAATCAATACATTATGGTATTTTAATAAACTCTGGGTTTAAGTATAGAAAGGTGTGTGTGTGTGTGTGTGTGCATGTGTGTGTGTGTGTGTGTGTGGACACTGGAGTGTATAAATACAGTGAAGGTTACACAGTGATGAACAAACACACAGAGAAAATATTGGGAGTGACAGCTGGTGGTGGGAGCTCCAGACGTGACGGACAGAGAGGGGTCCAGTGTTGGTGGGTCAGCGGGTTCGTCAGCACCGCGGTGGTGTGACTGTGACCGGCCTATAGCTCACGGTCGGCTCACACACTGGGGTAAAATAACACCTCCACTCAGGCCTTTACATAATGCTGCTGCCCACATATGTTCCTGCTTCATACATAACCCCCCCCCCCCCCCCCCCCCCCCACACACACACACACACACACACACACACACGCTGCACAAAGCCCCCATTATATGTGGTTACTCCGCTCAGGAGCAGCGAGCTCAGAAACCTGCTGATGTCACGTCATGTAACGCTGAGGGCGAGGAGCTGAGTCATGTTTCAGATCATTACTGAGCAGCTTCTACTCACACTGCAACTCACCACTTCATTTAGATGTTCACAGGAAATGTGTTTTCAGTTAACTACAAATTAAAACACATCGTTGACACACAGATAATGTCCTGAAGTAGCTGATAAAGAGTCGTTAATTATCGTCTGAACAAAAGCAGTTTTACAAAACGTAGCTTGAATAAAATACAATATATTTAAATCAGGGAACTTATTGATTTAAAGAATAAATCTTTATTAATCTCAGCTTTTGAAAGTTTTCATCCTGCCCCAAACATGGTCATTACTTCCTGTTAATCGCTTTGTGAGAACATGTAAGATATTTGGAACCACACCCCTCGTAGCGACTGAAACTCTGACTCCTGATGGTTAAACAAAAACAAATATCAGATCCAGACCTATTGATCCGCATCACATCCTGGTCTAAATAAAGCTGCACAGCAGAGAGAGCTGACTGTCAGCAAGTCATGCACGACATGCCGAGACACTTTAATCATGACATCTGTGGAGAGAGTGTGTGTGTGTGTGTGTGTGTGTGTGTGTGTGTGTGTTGTCCCTGTAGAGTTTTTAAATGTACTCATATCCTTCTCACACCTGTGATCAATAAAAACCAATAAAGTCATTATTTACAGTTTTATTTGAACAGCTGATCACACAAACTGACACACTACAGCTGTTTCTTTTTCCCTTCACGATTTTAAACAAGAGGAAGTAGAATCGCCGCCTCGTGGTCGTCTGCCTCCGCTGCTCAGACTGCTTTCAGATTAAATATAAATATTATTTAATATATATATATATATAAATATATATATATATATATATATTAACCCTTTGTGTGAAAGTTTGTCTTTGTTGCTGTGTGAAGAGTTATGGTTAAAAAGCCTTTCGTGTTTCCTCGAGTCTTGTGCCAAATGTGAAGGCCAAAACTTTGTTTAGCGAGGTCACTGTGACCTTGACCTTTGACCTTTGGCCACCAAAATGTAATCAGTTCGTCCTTGAGTGAGTGAATGTTTGTGCCAAATTTGAAGAAGTTTCGTCAAGGTGTTTCTGAGATATCGTGTCCACGAGAACGGGACGACCCGAGAACAAAATGGCTCTGCAAGCAGCGGAGTTGAGTAACTCCTGCAGCTTTACTGTCAGTGCAGTTTTTCTCACCTGGAAGGTGAGGTAGAAATCCTCCTCCACGTTCCCCTCGTAGCTCAGCAGCTCTCCCAACCCGTGAGCCAGCTCCTGCAGACACACACAGGAGGCAGCGTCAGATCTGTCGGAGCAACTGGCAGCAGGAAGTTACAGAGACAGAAGAAGAGTTGACAGGAAGACGTCCATCCCCTGGTGTCACCGCCAAAGCTCCTCCTCACACACTCACATCTGAAGGTGCGGAACTTTAAACAACCTCCACAAGAGCTGGACGGTGAGTCTTCACCTGCCACTGATCATCTTCATCATCATCATCATCATCATCATCATCATCACCTGAGGATCTTTTCATTAACATTTCTCTCTTCGCAGCACATCTGTATTAGTGAACGCAACTTCTTAGATTAAACTTCATTCTGTAAATCCTGATTTAAAGTTTTCTTAAATATCCATCCATCCATCCATCCACTGTTTATTCCCTGTTTGTCTAACTGCACTGTTTCAGAGACCATGTGACTGCAGTGTTAAACATTCTGATGTTTCTGAAGCAGAGCCACTGGATCAGATTCATGTTTGAATGGAGCTTGTTCGTGTGCAGTCACCAGAGTTCTGGTGCCGCTGCCAACTGCAGCCTCATATCTGGTGTCCTGTTGTTACATAACCAGAAGGCCAGTTATAGCACCTCCTCTGTGTGTGTGTGTGTGTGTGTGTGAGGATCTTTCTCCCTCTGCTGCTGCATGACACTGAGCTGTTGCTGCTGTCACACTGTGAGCTTCCTGCAGCAGGTCTCTGCAGAGTTTAAAGCCTTGCTCGAAGGCCCCTCAGTCTCTTTTAGCAACTGCATGTATGATACGGTTCATCTCTGAATGCAGCTTCTCTGTCAATGTGAATGAAAACAGGCTCCAGCTGCTTCAACTCACAGACGTCTCTGTTCACCGTGCTGTGGCTGCACAAACAGCTGCGTGAAAGAACCAAATAACAACACTTCAGGGATGTTATCATGCTCATATAAACCTCGGCACACAGGAGTCTCATGGAAAATGTAAATGTGTGTGTGTGTGTGTGCGTGTGTGTGTGTATGTGTGTGTGTGTAGGCTTCACATCTGGGAACACTCAAACCACCGAAACTCGACTTTCT
Organism: Seriola dumerili; assembly: GCF_002260705.1. Lineage (NCBI taxonomy): Eukaryota > Metazoa > Chordata > Actinopteri > Carangiformes > Carangidae > Seriola > Seriola dumerili. The sequence goes on along the minus strand of NW_019174382.1, from coordinate 1,163,137 downwards.
AAGTCGTCGTTCGGTGTGAATTTAACCGGAACGCATCATCTGTGGAGAAAAACCTGGACGAGTCGAGTGTTTGATGCGCATGGATCCACAGGGGAAAGAACATGGTGTACTTTTCACATTATTTCAAAAAATGTTTACAAAATCAACACAGAAATATGCATGAAAGAATATACAATGGAGAGATACAGTAGTATGGTAGAAGTGCAGAGCAGTGTATCATCTAACGATGGTGATTAAAGGGATTAGCAGGGTGAAAGAGATTAAAGGTGTAACTCTGGCGCCCTCTAGTGGCCGACCAGGTGAATGCAGGTGTTGGCAGGAAAGACTCAGACATGAAAAGAGTTTAACACAAGTGAGTGTGTGTGCAGGTACAGAGGATATAAAACATCGACACGCTGCTGTTAAAAAGAGCCCAAGATAAATCAGAACTTTCACTGTGAGAAGAAGACGTCAGAAAAATCCTACGAGAACAGCTGAGCTTCAATTCGTCACTTTAACTGACAACACGTTTGTACTGACTACTAATTAACATGAGTGTGAATGTGATTGGATAATTGTGAGCACAGTTAGAAGAGGGTGTGCACACTTATGCAACCACATTATTTTAGTGTGTTATCTTTATTTCCCTCCCTAAAGGACTTCACTTTGTTTCCATTGAATCGTGCAGGTTAGAATTAAACTAAAGTTCTCTCTCTTCAGACTTTAGTCTTTGTTTCTAAGCTCGTATTTCATCACAGTGGGGGGGGGTTTAAGACACCTACTGGCATGATCTGCTGCAGGTCGTCCAGGGTGGCGGTTGCCATGCCAACAAGGGCATTCTGGTCACATGGTACAGTGGGTGGAGTGAGGAGTTTCCTGCGAGGGAGGGTAAACATTCAGAAATAATTAAACTAAATTACAAGTTGCATTAAATTCGAGATAAACGTTCCTGCTGCTGCTTTTTAGACACACACACACACACACACACACACACACACACACACACACACACACTCTTACCTGTAACAGTAGAGAGGGAAGTGGATGTCCAGAGCGATGCTGTTGTAAACTGCTAAGCCCATCAGCTGGACAGAGAGCAGGTTAAGGACGTCACTGCTGTCAGCTGTTAGTTTCTATGTCGGTACAGATGTTTGAATTTACAGCGTCCAGATGTGAACATGAGAAAGTCTTTACTACATTCACTTTGACACATATAGTACACATAGTATAATTATTACAAACAAATAAAACCCTCACCAGGAGTCTCTAACGGCCTGTAACAGCTGACATGATGTCACAGATTGACCTATGACCTCTAACTGTCAAATCCTTTCACCGGATATCTGGTGAAAGATCTCCATAATGGCCGCCATGTTGTTTTGTTTCAGAAATCAGAAGCAACGACTGAAGGTCTGACAGGTTGACAGGTCACCTCTGAGCTAAGGCTCATGGGAAACATTCAGTATTAATTGACCGTAATAACATAATCTTTGTTTTTATCTTTGTCAAAATGTTTTTTGAATCTGGATTAAAGAAACTTCAGAAACGTGATTCAGATGTGAAATAAAACCTCAGTGAAAACACAAAGTGACTCAAAGCTGGAGGAACAGAAGCTAACACAGGTTCTTCACACAAACATGGAGCTGGAAATCCAATTACAATGCTAACGTAGCTAACGTAGCTAACGTAGACTTCAGCTTTCATTCGACAGACTGCTGAGCCACTGTGTGTGTGTGTGTGTGTGTGTGAGAGAGAGAGAGAGAGAGTGTGTGTGTGTGTGTGTGAGAGAGAAAGAGAGTGTGTGATTGTGTGTGTGTGTGTGTGTGCATGTACGTGAACTCAAAAAGACCAGCCAGTCTTTTTTCTTTTATGGCAGAATGAGTGTAATGTAGATGAATGACTTCATTGTGTAATTTTTTGTGTGTGTGGCCAGGCGACGGCGAGTTCATGTACTGAATGTCCCATCCACCTGCAATTTTTTTTCCATTTACGTCCAAAGGGCGGCGGCATGAAACACACACACACACACACACACACACACACACACACACACACACACACACACACACACACACACAAAGTGCTCTTAGCTGCCACATGTGGTGACCATATGTGGTGTAATTGTATGTGTAGGTTGAATGTAGGTTTGTGCGTAGGTAACACACACAAATAAATCCTTTTCTACACACACACACACACACACCTATACACACTCAAAAGCATCGACATGAAAATAAACATAAACTGTACAATTACCACGACCATTAAGGTCATTAAGAAGTCACACACACACACACACACACACACACACACACACACACACACACACACACACACACACACAGATATCAAAGAGAGTGCAACAGAAAGCATTTGGAGGCCCTCGTTTATATATCTTCACTTTATGGGAAAGACATGAATCAATCTCTCTCTCTCTTTTCTACCCTCTTCCTTCTGTGTGACAGACTGGTTCTTAAACTTCATGTTGCTTCATTGGTGAAAAAGCCTGAAAACAACTAATATAAAAACATTAAAGCTCCTCCAGTGTAAAGGTCTCTGTCCATGTGTAGTGTGATTATAGATCAGCTCTAGCTTCTATATTAATACTGTGAAAGTATCAAAGCCTCAGTCCACAGAGAAATGCACACAGCCTGTATTCAGAAACTGAGCCTTAAAACCAGCCGTCAGGACTTCTGGAACTTTGTGATGTCACAACAAAGCAGTCACCAAGCCCCGCCCACCTGGACCCACCATCCAAACCTTTACAGGATTTGGTTTCTCTGAGTGTTTTTACCTGAAATCTGCTTTATTTTTATTGGATCACTCAGAAAACAGTCAGCCAATCAGAAGAGAGGCTCAGAGCCTCCTCTCTTCTGATTGGCTCACCGACCTGTTGTTACTAGAGCTGCAGAGAGAAGCCTGAGAGAGGAGATGTAAAACTACACTGAGATGGTTTTTATATCTTCTGATGGATCAACACTTCAAATAAAACACAGAAGAAGAAGAAGAAAACATGCAGCTTTAAAAAGACATGAACAATCAGTTTATCCGATAATGATTGATTATTTTAACCTGTCAGGTGATCTCAGGTAAAACTGAGATGTTGCCCTATAAAGCCCTACTGTGTTGTCATGGCACTAGCTAACCACAATAAGATGTTTACATGCGCCGGATTCTCCAAAACTCTCATACCCAGATCACTTTTATTTACTTCCCTCACATGTAAACCATGCTCGGCTTCTGCAGCTTTCACAAAGATTGAGACGTACGAAAAAAGGAGCACATGTAGATATTTAGGTGATTATGTGCATCTCCAGGTGGTTACCTCTCAATTATCTAATCTTCCTCAATTGTTCAGCCTTGGCAAAAACTTCCCTCGACTGATGGTTTGGATGGTTTGCTCCTCCTCTACTTGTCGTCGAGAGCTGCATCACCAAACAAAGCAGGGCCCTAAAAACTGCCCTGGGTCCTAAAAGCAGCAGGTTCAGTATCTAGAAGCTGGTTTTTATTAATTTGACTAAATATAATTCTGTTTGGGAAATGTGTTTTTTTTTACCTTTTTACGTTGCGTTCATGACTCTTTTATTCCAGGTTAGCGTAGCTTCTTTTAGTTCTGCTCTTTACCGTCTGATGTCGGGACCCTGTTCCTCATTATTTCGTTGTGCTCAGATGTTTCTTATTCCTAAATTCATTTGTGTTTAATCAAAGTCCCACACAGCCAACCTGTAGCCTCCATCACAGGAGTCCCTCTCATCTCTCTACTTCCTGTCTCACTTTGTCTCTCTACTTCCTGTTTTCTCATCGGTGTTTGTTCCTTTGTGTAAACATCTGTTTGTCCATCGTCTTTCCGTTCTACACCTCCCTCTGCTTTTCATTTATCTCTGTCTCGCTCTGCTGCTTTCACTCTTTCCCTGTTAGAACATTTTCTCTCCGGCCTCCTCCTCCTCCTCCTCCTCCTCCTCCTCTTCCTCGCCACAGCTCCATCTCCATAGTGACGCAACGCTGCCATGACAACCAAACAGGAACGAGGGAGATTGATAAATTAGCTCTTAGCAAAAGCACACATGTGGAACATGCATGGAACACCCAGGAGCGTGCATGCTCGCACGCACGCACACACACACACACACACACACACACACACACGTCCCACCTTTTCATTTCTTTTTCTCTGTCTTGTTTTCTCCATCTGACTTTTTTTCCTTGCTCGCTCACTGTCCTAAACCAAACACACACACACGCACGCACGTGCACACACACACACACACACACACACACACAAAATAACCTGGCAAGGAACAGGCAGCTATTAGGTTATATAACCTTTTGACAGTTCCCAGCTGGCTAGTAACTAAGGCTAAATTGCTGGATTGTTCTTTAGTCGCACACACACACACACACACACACACACACACACGCACACACACACACACACACACACACACACACACGCACACACACACACACACACACACACACACACACGCACACACACACACACACACACACACACACACACCCACACACACACAAACACACACACACGCACACACACACACACACACAGGCAGACATATACACACATGCACATTGTCCTGAAGTGCATTTTACAACAGCAGAGACTGCTAACGTGAAAATTGTGTTTCACAGAAACGCATCATTCTGTATGAGACAAATAATAAATCAATAACATCGATTAGAAGTCGTGTCGGAGAGCGCAGACCTCCGCCGAGACCGAGGTCCAACAACACGCACCCGACTCCAGAGGAAACAATTTATAGTAGATGATCCGGATCTGTCCTGAAATCTAATGAGTTCTTCTCTTGCCCGTCCCCCATCCTTCCATTGAGTTTGGTGAGTATCACTTAGTGTGATCTTACTGACAAACAAACAAACAAACAAACAAACAAAAACAAACACCGTTAGTGGAAACATAAACCATTTTCCCACCAACATTAGCAGGTATAAGCAGGTTTTTTTCAACGTGAGTAAAACCACTAAAAAAGGTGATTGACTCCTTTTATACCACAGACAGAGGACACACACACACACACACACACACACACACACACACACACACACACACACACACACACCTGGACAGGTGACAGTTGTGTTTACAGTGTCTGTGCTCTGAAAGACGGAAAAGGCCATCAGGCATTACAACACCTGAGCCACAGGAAGTCGACTGATTTAATTATTATTGTTTATTATTTATTATTAACTGTTATTATTATTATTATTATTATTATTATTATTATTATTATTATTATTATTATTACCAATGAGCTAATGGACACATGAATTTCCCCGAGGGGATAAATAAAGTATCTATCTTTCTAAAATGAGCCTGTTCTCCCGGGTGTTGTGTTTACGTCACTGCTGATCGAACCGGAGCCGACAAATATCTGCGTCTACTGCTGAGTCATGTGACCCGGGACTGAACGCCGATTGTTCCCTTTTCCATGACGACAGAGCCTGGTGTTAGCGGGTCACAGCGTTTCCTCTTTAAACCAGTGGAAAAGGAGCCGAGGACACATCCGAGCAAGTGAACAATTAACACTAATCACAGCCCCGTGTGCGGCACCAGCACGTTAGCACGTTAGCATGTTAGCTTCCTGTCCACCTGACCACCCCGATCACTCCGTACGCTGCTGGATAAAACTCTGGTCCTAAGAAATGAAGAAGAAGAACGCTGCTGATCTGACACAGCAAACACTGGTTAAAGGAAACACAATGCCACCCACCTGCAGGTCCTGCACCCTGCCAGTCCGCTGTGCAGCGCACAAACAACGCACTTATCTAAATAGAAAAAATGAATATAACTGAGGCTGGAAATCAGCAGAATATAAAGATCATATCTTGGAGACAAAGCTGCTGCATGTTCTCTGCAGAGAGCGGCAGATCTCAGGTCTGTGCACAGTGATTATTATCAGTATGTTGATACTGTCCATGAGCAGAGAAACAGTAAAGCAGAAACAGCTGATTTGAGATCAGTCTGAGTCCAAGCCGACAAACACACAGTCAGTGAGTGGCGTTCACTAGTTCGACCAAACATCTGTATTCTGTCAGTGCGGCGGCTGCTAACAGTCAAACTCAATATTTAAAACAAAAAGACTTTTATTTTACTTTTATTCTTTAGGTTGAGATGTTTTTATTCAGAGCATCTGTCTGTAATATGAGAAGAAGAAGAAGGAGGAGGGAAAATGAAATCGCAGAGTGTCTGTTTGTGTTCGTGTGTGATCCACAAAACACCACAGAGACAAACCGCTGAAGAACTATGAATATAATGGATTTAATGAAAGAGCATTAAAATGCTAACGTGGTCTGTTTGTGCGAAACGAGCTCGTGGAAGAAACGTTGACGACTCCACAGACAAACTAAATGTAAAACCTCGGTTGTCCCAAAGCTCATTCTCCTCTTATTGAACCCAGATAAACATCGAAACAACGACACCTTCATGTTTAAATCCAGCAACAGCAAATTCAGATTCAAATTAAAGCCGCAGACTCTAAAAGACTCGGACCAATAAACAGAGCGACAGGAAGTGGTTCTGAAACAGAGATTCATTAGAGTTCCTCGCTGCTGTTGGTTCTAATGAAGGATACAGTCCCGACCAACTGGAACTCAGAGTAGTTGTCACACTTCCAACTGCTGAACCAATGGCAGCGCGAGTCCTTCATGTAGGTGAACATCCCTGAAACATGAACAGAAACATCACCCAGGATTAGATTCCACACATTCCTGAGGGATGACAGAGAGAAGGAAGGGAGGAAAGGAGGCAAGGATGCAAGGGAGGAGGAAACAAAAGGAAGGTGAATGAAAGGAAGGAAGAGAGAAACAAACTTTATGGAAGGAAGGAAGAAAGAAGAAGGATAAATGTGCTAAATGAAGGAATTATGAACAAATAGAGGAGTAACATGAAATTATAGAGTTAGGAAATAAAGACATGAAGGACGGATGGAAAGACAGAGAGAGGAGGGAAAGAAGAAAAGCACAAATCAAAGACACAAAGAAAAGAAAGAAAAATAAAATAAATGGAGGAAGGACAGAAATACCAATATTATAAATTACATTTAATTAAAGAGAGAAAAAGAAGAATTACTAAAAAATCTCAGATATCAATTGATATTTAATTTATATTTCTATACGTCTCCCTGCTATTCTCACGTGACGAGATCTGGTCACATGGGAGACAAAAACATGGCCGACGCTGCTCCACTGAAGGCAGATGTGTGGCTGCATTTCAGATTTAAAGCTCCTCCAGTGTAAAGGTCTGTGTCCATGTGTAGTGTGATTATAGATCAGCTCTAGCTTCTATATTAATACTGTGAAAGTATCAAAGCCTCAGTCCACAGAGAAATGCACACAGCCTGTATTCAGAAACTGAGCCTTAAAACCAGCCGTCAGGACTTCTGGAACTTTGTGATGTCACAACAAAGCAGTCACCAAGCCCCGCCCACCTGGACCCACCATCCAAACCTTGCAGGATTTGGTTTCTCTGAGTGTTTTTACCTGAAATCTGCTTTATTTTTATTGGATCACTCAGAAAACAGTCAGCCAATCAGAAGAGAGGCTCAGAGCCTCCTCTCTTCTGATTGGCTCACCGACCTGTTATTACTAGAGCTCCAGAGAGAAGCCTGAGAGAGGAGATGTAAAACTACACTGAGATGGTTTTTATATCTTCTGATGGATCAACACTTCAAATAAAACACAGAAGAAGAAACATGGAGCTTTAAATATAAACACTAATATTTTATTATATTCAAATTGAATCAGGACGTTGTGAATCAGAATTGAATCGATTGAGGAAATCAGTGGTGATACTCGGCCCTGATTCTCTTCATGCCCAGAGTCGACGTCTTCAAGTGTCAGTGATAAAATAAAGAAATAACAAAAATAGAAACAGGATAATGAGCAGGTTTTTAAATAGAACAAACTGAAGAGAACAGTGAAGCGTTCTCCGCTCAGACTGAGAAACAGCAGCGGTCTGTTCTGAGCCGAGACACATCTGGACCGCTCACATCTCTGAACACCAGAAACTGACACCGCTTCACGCATAAAAGAGCCTGTGTGTGTGTGTGTGTGTGTGTGTACACCTGCGAGTGTGTGTGTGTGTGAAGCAGAAACGGGGCTTTCCCTGCGCTGCTAATGAGGGGAACACAGCTTTCGTTGAGTGTGTTGCTCTGGGCCGACGTTCCCTGGCACCGAAAACACAGACGACCGCGGAAAGATGGAGAGACGATGGAAAGAACAACCGACCAGAGGAGAGAGAGAGAGAGAGAGAGAGAGACAGAGACAGAGAGACAGAGAGACAGAGAGAGAGACAGAGAGAGAGAGAGAGACAGAGAGAGAGAGAGAGACAGAGAGAGAGACAGAGACAGAGAGAGACAGAGAGAGAGACAGAGAGAGAGAGAGAGACAGAGAGAGAGAGAGACAGAGAGAGAGAGAGAGAGAGAGAGAGAGAGACAGACCTTTGCTTCATTTCCATTGAAGGATTTTTTTAAGCAAATTCCAGTGAACTGAACGACGGAGTTGAATCGAAACTGCAGCAAAATCTTGGAGAAATTTCTACATCAATATTGAAGTTCGGTTTTAATCCTCACATGAGTGTTTCTTGTGGTTAAAGGAAATATTGGAGCGACAGTGATGGAAACAAGGACAGAAAGTTCATCTTGAGACGTGTTCGCTCACATTTCACCTACATTCAAACTGGATTTGAGTCGACTCCTCGGAGCCTCAGAACGCTGCTGAATTTATTTCTCTTGATTCAATCGACCAAATATGAAAAACAGAAAACACTCCGACATCTGCAAAGAGCCACCAGTTTCAAAGTGGTGAACACACTGGTTAAATCACCACTGGAATGTACGACCAGCTCGTTAAATCAGGCGGTTCGGCTGCTGCTCAGATTCTTATTGTCAAGAAACAATAAAAAAGATCCAAACAGACAGTGAAATGATTGTTGTGTGAGTCGAAGTCTGATGCACTAGACGCCATTACTGTCCAAAAACAAAATAAGCAACTGTTGGAAATTTTTAGCTGTAAACTCAAAACGTTCCTCTTCAGCCTGGCATTCATTAAATATGGTTTTCAGTCATTAATCACTTTATTTTATTCACTTATTTTATTATAATAATGTTCAAAATTGTATTTTATTGTATTTTATCACTTTTTTTAATTATTAATTTTCTTTTTTTGTTTGCTGATGTTATTGTTCCTCAGCTTTCTTTTCTTGATTTGTCCTTTTTCTTTTGAGCTGTGAAGCTCTTTGAACTGCACTAACCTGTATGAAAAGTGCTGTTTAAATAAAGTTTATGTTTGCGGTTTATTCTGACTCAGAAATCCTCACTAGAGAACGAAATGTGGATTAATCCGCTGCTGAAAATAGTTTCCTCCTTCCATTTGATAGAAACTGCAGCAGCTGTTTACAGGTGCTGCCAAGACGGCGACAGGGGAGCAGCTCACTCTGAGCTTCAGAAACCTGTGGGTGACGTCACAGAGGCGACGTCCATCTTCTTTCACAAACTACGGTCACTCGCCTACAGGATACGAACTCATCCGGAGTCGCTTCAGGAGGAGAACGACCCAGAGAGAGAGAGAGAGGAAATCTGAGTCCAGCCGTCGGTAACGAGAGGAGAGGAGACGGAGGAGAAGTCACAGTGAGAACTGCTCTGGTCTGAAGTCAGTATCCAAAACCAACACTGACCCCTTTCCTCAGCCATCTGACACTGACTCCTGCTGCACTTTGTCCACCGAGACTCCATCTAATAAAAAACTTCATCTCTATCCAATAAAAAATCTGATTTTCTTTCCCCTTGTTTTCAATAAAATACGGCTTCACTTTCCACCGACTTTGCATCACTCAGGTTTTTACCAGATTCCAGATCCTGTTGTTGTTGTCGGCCTCCGATTTTCCCGCTCTCTTCATTCACGCTCGATCGAGGCCGTTTCATGGACGTAGTTTATATTTCAGTAAAAACGGCTTCGGCTCAGACCGCAGGTGAGCTGATGGCTCGCGCTGTAATGTATAACAGTGCTTTGAATTCTGGGAAGTTGAAGTGAGTCTCACCGTAGTCTGTGTGGAAGATCTGTCGCACCAGCAGCAGGAACCACTCCTTCGTCAGGCCGCCCATGTCCAGCCCCGCCTCCCCGACAAACGTCACCCGCAGCTTCTTCTTCAGGTCGCACCGCTTCCTCGTCAGCTGGAGGGGGAGGAGTCAAGACTAATTAATAAGATTCACCAGATTAACAACCAGATTACATGTAAGATTACTGTTTTATGTCGTTATGTTCCGTCTACTATCTACCGACAGTCAGCAGGTGAGGCATTTAGGGAACATCTGTAAACTGTGGCGTCTGCTAACAACATGCATCTCAGTGGTTTAGGGGATGTCTGTAAATTCTAGCGTCCACTGATAGTGCGAGGCGTTGAAAGGACATCTGTAAATTGCAACATCTACCGATAGTCTGCAGGTGAGGCATTTAGGGAACTATTGTAAATTGTAGGTTCTACTGATGTCTGCATGTGAAGTGTTCAGAGGAAATCTGTAAATTCTAGTATCCACCGATAGTCTGAATGCGAGGCGTTGAAAGGACATCTGTAAATTGTAGCGTCTACTGATAGCCTGCGGGTGAGGCATTCAGGGAACACCAAGGGACATGTGGGGGTCGTGGATGCAGTGAGGAGAAGGTTGTGTTTGTGCACTGACCTCATCCAGTGAGTCGCTGAGGAGCTGCGCTCGTCGTACTTTGATGTTGAGGAACAGAAGGTTCATGTCCACTCTCTGCCTGCGAGAAACTTTACTGACCAAGCTTTGCTGTAAAACACAAACACACATACTTCAGGTCTGATCCTCGTTATGTTCGTTTGGTCCTCAGTTCGTCAGCGGGCTGTTTAAGAGTTAAGGCTGGGTTATGGTTAGGGGAGGGGCTTGAAGATAAGTGTGTGTATGTAAGTGTGTGTGTGTGTGTGTGTGTGTGTGTCTCACCCTGGCCTGACTGATCATCTGCTGCTCGGAGTCTTTCTGGATGATGGCTTTCTTCACCACCGTTGAGAGGATGAAGGGAAACTGACAGAAGGAAAATCTGAGAGGTGAAAGAGAAGAAATATGAAAAGTAAAACACAAAGAAAAGCTTTTTCTTTTTTTTAATGTTTTGCTGCCATCAGTTACAAAAACATATTTTCTTTAAAGTCAGCAGAACAAAAAGAGACTTCATTCCTCTCAAGTGTTTTTAAAATTATATGCTTCACAGGAACGAGCAGGTTCTGAAATCTACACCCTCCAAACCCAGAATGAAGCAGAATCCCCGACCACAGCCTGCAGGAACTTTTCAGGCCGCTCGTTTGAACTGTAAACTCTGGATCCGTTTCCTTTATCGGACGCTAACGAGCTGTGACGCGGCGTGAAACAGACCTCACGGCTTCTGAGAGCGTTTCCACGGCTGTGGAGAAGCTGCAGCTGCGGGAACGTTACCTCGTCCGCGCTCAGGACATGGGTGGAGCCTAGTCAAGCTAATGCGTTGTAACATCTGTTAGCATTGCTGGTCCTCGTTAGCAGGCGAGAGCAAAGTCACTGTTCAACTCTTTAATAATGTAAATAAAGTGGTGACGATAATGATGGAGTGAAAATCTGATACCGTGACAGCTCGACTGAAACAAACCAACTTCTTGTTCTTATTGTTTAGCGCTGAAATGATTAATGGATTCATTTTAGTTGATAAAACCAGATATTCATATAAAATGTTGCTTTTCTCTGATTTGGATTATTGATCATTGATATTGGTCTCTGTTTTATCCTGTTAAATCCTCCAACTGTCACCTCACCTTGTTGCCAGGACACCTGATATAACCCCTCCCACTTTGCTGCTCTGCAGAGTGGGCTCAAAGAACACTGGGTAATTTTTCTGAAGTTAGTTGAAACCTAACTTTGTTCACAAGTGGAAAAACAACTTTTTTTCCTCCTAAAAATCAGAGAATATTTCCATCAGACTGACGGAGAACCCGGTGAGTTCAATGGTTACACTGGACAGGAAGAGAGAGACGGGACGGTCGTCTGACCTGTTTGAGTTGCCGTAGTTCTGCCAGGTCCTGTACTCCTCCATGAAGTCGATGTGCTCAAGAGTGATGTTGTAGAAGTCGGTGAAAGGCATGATGGGAGGAGAGGAGACGCTGTTGGCTGCGTCTGAGGGGAGGAGCCCAAGAGAGAACGTTGAATAAAACAAACAAATAAAACTAAATAATATTGTTAAGGTGTGTGTGTGTGTGTGTGTGTGTGTGTGTGTGTGTGTGTGTGTGTGTGTGACTCACTGAAGAGGCTGAGCACTTTGGTGGCGGAGGGAATCCACCAGGAGCACTTGGCGAGAGGAGGAAGTTCGTCTGGTTCTGCAGGAAACAGACGGGTGGAGATGAACTGCAGGAGGCGCTCTACCAGCTGCCTGAAGCGCCGTGCTGACAGCCTGACAACACACACACACACACACACACACACACACACACACACACACACACACACACACACACAGATAATACTGGTTCACATCAGAAGCTTGGCAGTGAAACCTGCACATACCCTGAAATATACATATGCACAGAAATAGAGCCTCACACGTGAAGGGGGAGGAAACGGCAGCGCTGGATGCAGAAACGCTTTGAGCAGAACTAAACAGAACTTGTAATTTGAAGCAGCTCGCTTGTAAATCATCACCACAAACATCAGCACGAATTCCTCCGCTTTTCTAATTCAGGCAGAGACAGAGACGTTCAGGAGCTGCTTGACATCTGCGAGCTCCGGGATCTGACGAGGTGGAGAAATGTTTAATGTGAGAATAAGATAAATGAACACGGAGACGCAGAGAGGGAAAATGCTGGACACCGGTTTAAAGACGCTCGTCTCTCTGAGTCTCTGTCACAGATCGAGTCTCTGTTGTTGTTTAAAACACACAAAGGAGTCTTTCTCTCTTTTCTTTTCAGCCTGCCATGAAAACAGAAATGAAAAGCAGCAAACAATACGTCCTCTGTATTAAGAGGCTGCGTATTGTTTGAATCCAAATTTCATTTTACTGCAGATATCAATCAAGTTTCATTTGTCTTAAAGTTTAAAGGTCCCATATTTTATACTTTTTATTTGAAGTTTTAGATATGAAAACCATCTCAGTGTAGTTTTACATCTCCTCTCTCAGGCTTCTCTCTGGAGCTCTAGTAACAACAGGTCGGTGAGCCAATCAGAAGAGAGGAGGCTCTGAGCCTCTCTTCTGATTGGCTGACTGTTTTCTGAGTGATCCAATAAAAATAAAGCAGATTTCAGGTAAAAACACTCAGAGAAACCAAATCCTGCAAGGTTTGGATGGTGGGTCCAGGTGGGCGGGGCTTGGTGACTGCTTTGTTGTGACATCACAAAGTTCCAGAAGTCCTGACGGCTGGTTTTAAGGCTCAGTTTCTGAATACAGGCTGTGTGCATTTCTCTGTGGACTGAGGCTTTGATACTTTCACAGTATTAATATAGAAGCTAGACCTGATCTATAATCACACTACACATGGACACAGACCTTTACACTGGAGGAGCTTTAAATCATAATATAGTATATGTACTTCTGACTATAAGTTGTGCAACAAGCCACGTTACTGCCTCTTTGGATCCTCATATAGTTTTTTATTTGCCTCCATATAAGTTAAAGCGAGTTTTAGCAACAAATCAGCTCAGAGTCCCTGAACATGGAAATCTCATTTTATTCAATATGGGACCTTTAAAATTCACAGAATTATGGCTCATGAAGAAAAATATAATCAGTGAGTAATCAAAACAAAGAATCTCATCCAGCATTTGATTCCAACTCGTGACAGATTTCAGAGCTGGATGCCAAACATAGATATGAATCAGAAATCCAAACGTATGGAGATCTGATACACAGCTCTCTGAGGCTGATCAATACATCCAGCCTGAACCGGGTCCATCAATAATTCTTCTTTCAGACTGGGAGGGACTGGCACACGGTGGTGGACAGTGTGGTGCTAAAGGATATTTATGGAAACATGACTCCTCCTCCTCCTCAGATTAGAGGTGGAAAATAAAGAAGATGAAACATCAGATATTTGCAAAGAGAAAGTGAGTCGGAGCAAAATGAGACGGGAGAGATGGAAACTCTTCAGATTTACATTCTCGTCTCACAATCAATCACCTGCAGCGAGGATGAGACCGACAGGATCCACCTACACAACCACAACTCATTCTCTCAGACGGCTGCTCGGTCTGTTCAGACTACGACTCTGCGCACAGAGTCCGGTCCACAGAGGAGCAACAGTGATGACAACACCAGAGAAATACAAAGATACAGAAAACGTCCCTTTGAGTTCACGCTGCTGTTAAAGGTTTTAACTTCTGGGTCAAAAACAGACAGAAAACAAACAAATACAAAAGGTTGAGAAACATAGAAGTCAGTGATTAACTCACACACACACACACACACACACACACACACACACACACACACACACACACACACACACACACACACACACACACTCACTTACTTTTTAAGCCAGTGAACCAGGAAGTGGTGGTCGGCCTCGGACAAAGCTGCGATCTGCCTCAGCAGGTGAGCGTAGATCACGTAAGTGCTGGTGCTCGAGTACTGGGGGTTCTACACACACACACACACACACACACACACACACTGTGTTATGACGTCATCATGAAAAAAAACCCCAAGAAAACAGGAACAGAGTTCAAATAAACCAAAATGATTCTTTAACAACATTAACTAACTCACACGGTTGGAGTTTGAATGTTCGCTCGTCAAATTAATAACGACCCGAGTCTCGTCTCGAGTCTTTAGGAATCTGTCACTTTCCCAACAACAAACTGAGTCTGAACTCTGACTGAAGCTGCAGTCAAACAGTTGTTATTCCTCTGTTCCTTCATGACTCACTGTGACTGTGAGAACGCCAGGTTCTGACCGGTGGACTGATGTTTGGACGCAATAAAATATACTAACAAATGACTTAATAAGTGAGATAATCCCAAAGAGATCCACTCGGTCTCTACAGGGTTCTACCAGAGAGAGAGAGACAGAACGTGGAGCCTATAAAGGAGGGAGAGTCGTCATCAGACAGGAAACCAACAGTCCTCAACTCCAACATGACCTCACCCACTCCCTGTGTGTGTGTGTGTGTGTGTGTGTGTGTGTGTGTGTGGTTGTGTTCTCCAGAGAGTTGGAAGACGAGGCGAGTCCTCAAAGTCAAACGGGACAAAATCAGGCATTTGTGTGTGTGTGTGTGTGTGTGTGTGTGTGTGTGTGTGTGTGCGTGTGTGTGCGTGTGTGCGTGTGTGCGTGTGTGTGCGTTGATGGAGCATGGAACCACAGTGGAACTACTGTAGATTCCTGCCTTTATTTGATTCTAATTCTCAAAACCATATATGGGAATCAGACGGGAAGAGAAAGAGAGAGAGAGAGAGAGAGACAGAGAGAGAGAGAGAGAGAGAGAGAGAGAGGGAGGGAGAGAGGGAGAGAGAGAGAGAGAGAGAGAGAGGGAGGGAGAGAGAGAGGGAGAGAGAGAGAGAGAGGGAGGGAGAAAGAGAGAGAGAGGGAGGGAGAAAGAGAGAGAGGGAGGGAGAAAGAGAGAGAGAGAGGGAGAAAGAGAGAGAGATCCAAAATAGGATCAAACAGGATCAAAGACAGATCAAGGATAAAACCCACAAACAGAACCAGAGAGAAATCAAGGGTGAAATGAGAAAAAGAGAGAGAGGAGGATTAGTGACGATAAAAGAAAAAGAGAGGAGAAGAAGAAAAAAGGGTGTGAGAGAAAAAAACAAAGGAAAAACAGAATAAAAAGGGTCTTTATTCAGTTTAAATGATCTGATTATACAATAATCAGATAATTCAGGATCAAGATCAGGACCAGGACCAGGACCAGCTCTCTAAAGCCTGATCCCTGTGTGATCCATGAGACACTATAGGAGGAGACAGGAGTTAGGAGCTACAGTAGGGAACCATGAAACACTAGAGGATCCTATAAGACACATGTGCAATAACACATAACGTCCTAATAAAAATATAGTGTAAAAATAACAGAAAATAATCAGAAACAAAGAAAATGCATGAAGCAGTTTGTGCTACTGATGCAACTGTACATCAGGAAGCTGAAACACATAGTTCAACAGTTTAACCTCCTTCCTACAGGAGAACACAGTGTCTGTTTCAAACCGCCTGTCAACACAAGTTCAAAAATAAACAGGACAATCATTTCCACACAGCTCGTCAATATTGCCATTGGCCCGTGTCCATAAACCAGATAGAAGAGAAATAAAGGTCAGTGCGGCTGCACTCTGTGTCCCGCCACCTTGTCCACTGTTTCCATATAACAGGACACCTTGGACCGTCTCACCTGAACCAGGATGAAATACGCTCGCAGGTCGTCCTTCGTCCGAGGCCTGAAGACAGAAAAACACAGAAACCTGTCAGGCAAAGCACACAGCTGAGTTTGGCTAGCTCTGACTTTGTGAATTAATTCCCTAAGACACTGGAGTATCACTCGCTTAGCAACCGTGTCCATGTTGCTAATGATTCCCAGTCATAAGATGATTTAAATAGATTTTGATTTGTTTGGAAATTACACAAATAATAAAAGAGATAAACAAGTAAAAAATAAAATTTGGAAAAAGAAAATGTGGATGATCTAATTCTAATAAAAAAGTCAGATGTGTAGCAGGAAGTCTTCTCACCCTTTCCACTCCCTCAGCAGGCTGTTGATGATCCCTTTCAACACCGACTTCTGGATGTCCTGAGGCTGAACACACACACGATGAATTAGAGGGTTGAATCAACAACCCGAGATGTCACAGACCCACGAGGAGAAATGAAAACACCGGCCACCGCATTTATCTCATCTTTTCTTAACCACAAAGGTCACTGGAGAGCACACAAGTGTTTATTAGGACGACCCGAAGCGTTTCAAGGCTGCTTTTTAAAATCACTGAGTCAACTGACCTGAAGGAACCAGGGAAAACTTATTGTTAAAATACGTTTTATAGAACGAGTCTACAAACTCAGTTACAGACTTGATGTCGCTGGTTCAAATCTCCAACCAGAAACGTGTCATTAAAGCATCAAACGGTCAACAGATTAGGAAGCAGTTTGACGGCGTGAATGTGTCGGTAGGTGAGTTCTTGTTGTGTGAAATCACGCTTACTGTGCTGAGCAGCGCGTCGTAAACGGCGTTGACAAACTTGGCGTTGACTCCCGAGTCGTCTATGGTGTTAAACGACCCGTTCGCCTCTCGCTGGGGGAGGAAAAGGAGGAAAGAAAAGGAAAGGAGAGAGCATGAGAAAAAAGGAGGAAAAATTGCTTTCCCATCGTAAAACAGTTACGGCATCTGGTGAAATTTACCTAAAACACTTTTCTCACAACGGGCATTCTGCTGAGAGACAACTGTGAGTGTGTTTATGTGTCCTACCTTGAAGGCAGCATTGATTTCTATGAAGGAGTCGAAAGTGGTCAGGTAAAACTCTCGGACCTCCCTCCAGTCCCCTGATTGGACGGCACGCTCCATGTCCTCCCTGGCAACACAAACACACATAAACAATGCTTAAAACACAAACCAGAACCGGCTCATTACATAGTGTTTGTTTTCAATTCTTTAGAGAAGCAGAAGTGAGTTGGGTTTTCTTGTCTGGACTTTTTAGCAAAAGTTTGAATGTTTTCGGGTCCCAGTTCAGGGACTGGACACTCACTGAAACTCCTTGGTGGTCTTGGTGCGCAGGGGGATGATGGGGTCAGAGGGGAACGGAGCTTTGACCTCTGGAGGCAGAGTGTCGATGGAGAGGCGCTGCTTCTGACGAACATCGCTGCAGATCGGAGGCAGCTCTCTCCCTGGAAGAGAGAGACGGCAAACCACTCGTTAACTCGAGTCTCCTTCGGCGCAGGGAACTCATTTTCATTTCAACTCTAGAGACTCAAGCGAGAGCTGCTCAAGCTCAACGGTAAAAATATTTTACACACTAACTGCAATCATCTGTACAAAAAAGTTATTCAAAAAGTTCTTTAAATAAATGTAGAGCTAGAGCAGCTCTCACACAGAGAACAATTATCCAGAGTTCAGATGAAAACATCAGTTGGCTCCAGATGTTAATTAGAATCGTAATACTACAAAATAAGTCTGTTTGTTATATGTTTATAATCTATTTGGTTTGAAATCCACAACCAGCTCATAATCAAGACTTCATGTAGTCCAGAGGATTAAGATGCTGCTTCCGGAGTTGAACCAGATCTTGAAAGGTTGAAAGTTTTTGTTTGGACTCTTATTCTGTAAAATATCTTTTTGTACAAATACAAAATTAGATATTTAAAGATCCAGACAACACCCAGAACTTCAGTTAGCAAACCTGCTTCTTAACCATCTGAGCTATTGCAGCTCTCACACAGAGAATAATTATAGGTCTTGAAAGGTTTTTTGTTTGGACTCTCATTTTGAAAAGTGACAGGACCAAACCTGATTCTCAAGCAGCACACAGCAACTATCAGCGCTTCCTGAGCTACATCAGCTCTCACACAGGGAACAGATAAAGTTATAGATGTAAATACAGAGATACAGTTTCAGCAGGATCAAAATTTTAATGACAATCATGATAATAATCATGAAGTCTGACAATTTTTTCTTCACTTTCTAAATGTTATTTCAGTCTGCGGGCTGCAGTCTGTATATTTTGTGATTTTGCCAGTGACAACATGTCGCACCAAGTTGTTCGCCAAGTTTATGAAGGAGGAAAAACAATTTATAAATTAATCAAACAATCAATGATAACTGCCAATCACAGATGTGAAGCTCGAACGAGCTTTAAATGATGGAAAGGAAAAAAAGATTAATGCGATGAAATCAAAGACGGGAATTGTTTTTACCGTTTCTGTTTGTAAACAAAGAGAAAAAGGAGGATGGACGGCAAGAGAGACAGACTGAGGAAGGGATGTCATTGATGATGTCGCTTCCCCACACACACACACACACACACACACACACACACACACACACACACACACACAAACAACAGCTATTAACCCCAATCAGTGTGTAATCACAGAGGCCAGGCAGAAACACACACATTCAGTTTCACCCATCCTCCCACACTTTTGAACATCTATTCACTCTGTTTATAATTAGCCTCCTATTGTTCTCCGTCTCCACAGTAACAATAGCCACCAGCAGACGGACCTGACCAGGTGCATTGTGGGTGCTCGCTGGTGTAGGCGTGGACACATTGTTTAGGCAGAAGCGACGCAGATGGATACATGACACTGTGATCGGGTTTTTATCACATTCATCCTTTGAAGAGCAGAGCGGCGACGTTCATCCTGAGGGTGGCGCTGGAGAAAAGGTCATAGGGTCACCTCGTGGGCAACAGGAAGAAGAAAAGAACAGCTGATCAAAGCGAGAGCAAGGAGAAGACAACACATCTTTCCATCTTTGCACCCTTGCCCTCCCCCGCTCCTCACCCTCTGCTTCCTAATTACCCCTGCTTCGTCAGTTTGTGTGTCACCCAATTTAGTCCTGACAGCAACAAGCCCCCGTCGCCATGACACCCTTTAATCAGAAGAGTCATCTTCAAGACCTCCAAGGACATCCTCCTCCTCCTCCTCCTCCTCCTCGTCTTCTTCCTTTCATCAAAGTTTTCTTCAACGGAGCCTTTGAAGTCCTTTGACGAGGTTCAAGTGGACGACCTCGTTGTCCTTGTCATCTAGTGCTGTCCATTAATTCATGTAATTGTTCCTGCTGAGGTTTAATGAGCGGAGCAGTCCACAGACCTCAGTGAAGATGAGCCGTTAACCATGTACGGTGGGAGGAAACCAAATATTAAACACCTTCGTAATAAGAAATCCTTTTAATTAGGAAGCAATTCACACTTATTGAAACACTGGCCCTTCAGTATTTCATTGGGGTTACTTGTTGTGACACAATCTGCCGTTCAAATGCACCTGTATGTGGATAAAGGTGGAAATGCATTTAGAAGGTATGTGATCAGATCTCAGCCAGGTGTAAAATCAATACAGAAACATCCCCTAACTCCACCTCCCTGTGCTGCCGCCCTGCAGAAGCTCCCAGCAGCAGCCGCCACCGCCGCCGCCGCAGCAGCAGCAGCAGCAGCCGCAGCAGCAGCAGCAGCAGCAGCCGCCGCCGCTGCCGCCGCCGCAGCAGCAGCAGCAGCAGCAGCCGCCACCGCCGCAGCAGCAGCTCCCAGCAGCAGCAGCAGCAGCAGCAGCCGCCGCCGCCGCGGCAGCAGCAGCAGCAGCAGCCGCCGCAGCAGCAGCCGCCGCAGAAGCAGCAGCCGCCGCAGAAGCAGCTCCCAGCCGCAGCAGCCGCAGCAGCAGCAGCAGCAGCAGCTCCCAGCTGCAGCAGCCGCCGCCGCCGCCGCAGCAGCCGCAGCCGCAGAAGCAGCTCCCAGCCGCCGCCGCCGCAGCAGCCGCAGCAGCAGCCGCAGCAGCAGCAGCAGCCGCCGCCGCCGCGGCAGCAGCAGCAGCAGCTCCCAGCAGCAGCAGCAGCAGCATTAGCATTAGCAGCAGCAGCTCCCAGCAGCAGCAGCCGCCGCCGCCGCGGCAGCAGCAGCAGCATTAGCAGCAGCATTAGCATTAGCAGCAGCAGCAGCAGCAGCAGCAGCATTAGCATTAGCAGCAGCAGCAGCATTAGCATTAGCAGCAGCAGCATTAGCAGCAGCAGCAGCCGCAGCAGCAGCAGCAGCAGCAGCCGCAGCAGCAGCAGCATTAGCATTAGCAGCAGCAGCATTAGCAGCAGCAGCAGCAGCAGCAGCCGCAGCCGCAGCCGCAGCAGCAGCAGCCGCAGCAGCAGCAGCTCCCAGCTGCAGCAGCAGCAGCAGCAGCAGCCGCAGCAGCAGCAGCAGCAGCAGCAGCAGCAGCAGCAGCAGCAGCAGCTCCCAGCTGCAGCAGCAGCTGGTGAGTCGTCCCTGTTAATGAACTACAGCTGTACGTGGCAGGAGCTCCCCCGGCCTCGCATGACTAATCTGCATATGGAGAGCCAATCACAGCGCAGACACAAGTGAAGTGACAAGGAAGCTTAAGAAGTGTAAATGCAGAGACTGATGTTAATACCAAGTCTGAATGAAGCCTGAGACTCAAGTGCCACTTTGAATCTGATACGTGCATCTACTTGGTTTTAATTTCAGGTGCTTGGGATGGTGTTGATTATTCCTTGTGCTTATAATAAAATTGATTAAGTTAATATGTGATTTGCTTTTTATTTGCAATTACCTCTTTATTTTCCTTTTATTGATCGATTGTTTTGCTTCAGAATTAAAAATGCTCTGTGGTAACTATATGTTCATCACACACACCTCAACTGTTTAAAGCTCCCTCCAGTCTGAAGGTAAAGAAGAGAGGCTCAGAGCCTCCTCTCTTCTGATTGGCTCACCGACCTGTTGTTACTAGAGCTCCAGAGAGAAGCCTGAGAGAGGAGATGTAAAACTACACTGAGATGGTTTTTATATCTTCTGATGATCAACACTTCAAATAAAACACAGAAGAAGAAACATGGAGCTTTAATGATTTTATTTGAGCAGCAGGAAGTTGGAGTTTTAAGGAGAAAGAGACCAAAGGTTTTTAAGGACAGCAGAGTAAGTAAATGATATTTTTAAACTAACTGTTCCACTTTCTTCACTGTTTCCTGCTCCAGTGTTCCACATCAATAAAGTCTGGAATCTTATTCCATAACAAACTATCACGCCAGTGTTTTCTGAAGCTGAAACGAAACTCAGACAGATTCCAGCTCGCATCAGACTCTTCGCTCAAAAACCGTTTCTGACAATATTAACAGGAAGTACAAACCTGCTGTAATACTTCACAGGTGAAATAGCAAATTGCGGTGATTATGCAGCGAGTCGGGCGACTGTAACGGCCCGAGGAATGCTGCACTCACCGTCTTATGTATGTGTGTGTGTGTGTGTGTGTGTGTGTGTTGAGTGTTTTTGCTTTCATATGGTTTTCATTTGGGCCGGAGGTTTGCATAATTATTCTGGCATCAGTCGCCGTGGTGACAAAGCGAGCTGGTGAGCGCTCCGCTGGGTCTGCGTTCTCACGCCAGTCAGAAATAACTTCGCCTTCGGCGGGAAGCAACACTCCCTCTAATGTCACAACACGACGCGCTCACGACAAATAAACAATATCGCCGCCATCTTTTTTTCGTCCCTTTTCCAGAACAGATGATCCTGGTTTCCCTCCATTTCTTTAGTGAAAGAAACCGCGCCGGGAGACGATTCAAACATCTGTCAACACAGAATCTGAAATCATTGATCTCTGATTGATTTCGCCTCTTAAATCTACTTCAACCATGAAGGTAAAAAGGCAGAGAATGAAGCATCGCCACAACAAACCCTCTAATCAAACACGTGACCCTGTGATTTTCTGCACAGTGAGTTTTTGTAAAATGCAAAGTCATCAGCTGGAAAACATGAACCGCTGCTTTTCCTTTTCTTTTCTTCATGAAAACCTTCCACTTTGGAGACACGAGTTCGCTGCTCCGACGTCGTTGCTAGCAGCTCAACATAAACACAGTCTGAACACATACATCAAGCGTACTGTAAACACAGGAAGTAACACATCATTACATCCCAGACGAGATGGAGAGCACGGTTTCTCCGAGACAACAAAGGCAGTCAGACAGTGAACGCACCACTAGGATGGAAGCAGCAGCAGCGTCGCGGCGTGTTGCTCTGCTCCAAGTTAAAGGTGAATGTTGGTTCAGTAAAAACGATGAAAACCTGACGTGACTTTCTTCAATATTTTTTTTTCTCTACAACGATTTCATGCAACATTTTTTCCTGAATCTGGTTTTAGGAAAAATAAAACATTGACTTTATTTTTGAAGGCAGAACATTCAACCAAAATTCAGCCTGTTGCTGTTACATTCACTGCCACGCTCGGCCGCGTGCAGTTTCTCATGGAGCCGCCAAAGTCCTGGAAGAAATCTGCACAAAATAATAATATAACATCTTTAAATCTTATTTTCTTTGAACAGTTTCATCATTTTGTTTATTCCTCAGTTTCTTCCAGGACTTTTCTGAACTCGTGTGGTTGTCCTGATGCTGGTGCAGCAGCGTGCTCCAGACCGACCCAAAACACTGAACCTGAACTCACCGTGCCTGAGCCCCAGGGTGCCGCTCAGGGTGCCCGCCAAGCCCCGCCCCCCTGCATCCCTCCGCTGGCTCAGTGTGGAGATGAAGGTGCCCAGAGATGGAAACGGCTGCTTGGCTCCTCGCCCCAAACCCTGTCGCAGGAAGATGACATCATCATGGTGAGGAAACGGAGAAGAAGAATTTCTGCTTGTGTGTTTCGTTTGTTGGAGAAACTGAACTGTGATCAGCTCGTGACAAATATTATAAATAAAAATGATGATGAAAAACTAATAAAACAGACACTACTTTACTTTTTGGGCCTGAATCCTTCAGACTCGTTTGTTTGTTTGTTTGTTTTAAATTGAAATGCATCTGTACACGAGCCTCTCATACAAACTTTGTCTTTTATAATTGGATTATTTTCCAGTTAAACAACGTGGCAGATCAGAGTAACCAGTTCAAAACCTGTGTGAACAGTAAATGAAATAATCACAAAAACAAAAAAGATAAATACATTCAAGTTGAATGAAATAGAAAATATGTATAAAAATGCTGTTTTAAAAATGTAATTTCACAATTTGCTGCACTACAATTAAATGCAACTTATCCGCCAATATATTCTCCAATAAGTAAGTAATATAACAAGATGAGGAAATGATTGATGGATCAAACCTGCAGCTGAAGTGACTGTAACAGATGAAAACTGCATGTGAGCAGTAAATGAAGTAACTACAAACAGAAATATGACGAATGTTATTTAATCAATATGTATAAAAATGCAGTTTTAAAAATGTCATTTTACAATTTACTGCACTGCATTTCATTTTCACTCATCTCTTCACTTGTTCACCAGTAAATCGGAGACAGATCTGAGATCAGCAAATAATAAAAATGAACAAAAACATCATCGAAGCTCAAATAAAACCGAAGCTCTGAATATGGAACATCTTGAAAACGATTAGTGACAAAATAAAACGAGGCCAGAATGTAAAACCTTTCAACACTAATGTTTAAATGTAAATCCATCCTTTGTTTTTCATTTATCTATTTATTCTTTTCCCTGAAAAACACCTTGAAATAAAGAGCGAGAAGCTGAAGCAGCGACTGTTTCCCAGAGAAGAAGTTGAGCAGAAAGTGAGACAGAACCAGGACTCACAGCTGCACGAACACTGAGCCGAGCTAACAACTTTCACTAACTGTTCCCTGTGATTAATCACCGGCTGCGCCGCGACGGAGGGATGTGGAGAGGAGAGGAGGGAGGAGAGAAAATAACGGAAATTACAGGACAAAATAGAAGGAGGGAGGGAACGAAAGGAAGGTGAGGCAAGAAGAAGAGGATATGAGGGTGAAGAAAAAAAGGGATGGGATTAGGAGGGAAAACGAAGGAGAGGACGAATGAGAGAAAGTGAAAATGAGAGCAGGAAAGGAGGGATAAGAGAGAGAGAGAGAGAGAGAGAGAGAGAGAGGAGAGGAAATTGATGCAGATGAGATGGAGAAGAAATGAAGATGAATTAAATGAGGAAGAAAGAGAAAAATATGAGGGACTGAGGGAGAGAGAGGAAATGAGAAAGAGGACAGGAAGTGAGGGAAGAAAAAAGGAATGAAAGGATAGAGGAGGGACAGAAGAGAGAGAGAGAGAGAGAGAGAGAGAGAGAGTGAACAGGAGGAGGAGGAGAGAGATCAACAGATGCAGAGCAGCCGCTCCTGACAGCACCAAACACACACACACACACACACACACACACACACACAGCAGCGATGTGTTCAGGGGCTGCAGAACAGAAGGAGCAGGAAGACGGTTAATCTCCCGTTCAAAATGAATCAGTTTCCAAAGAAATAAGACCCAGAGGAAAAATGTGAAGAAGAAAATATCTTGGTCTTGGCATCGAGACACACACACACACACACACACACACACACACACACACACACACACACACACACACACACACACACACACACACACTTCTACTGTTTCCATGTCATTATATCACTTTGTCTCTTGTGCAGAGCAACAGAAAAACAAAGGGCAGTTTGTCTGAGAGGAAACGTCCCGAGTCAGTTAGTGACAGGTCACGTTTTCAGAGGCGTTATCTCTCTCACACACACACACACACACACACACACACACACACACACACACACACACACACACACACACACACACAGATGACCTCATCAACAACTCAACTCTAAATAACAGCAGATTTACATGAAGTGCAGGTGTTGGCTGGTCGCTCCATCGTTTTGGTTCAAGAGTGAAATCTCTCTCTCTCTCTCTCTCTCTCTCTCTCTATATATATATATATATATATATATTTTCTTTACTGAAACGTTGACGGTCCTCACAGGATTAGTTTAACTGAGTTTATTTATTTATTTAATGAACATGGATGATGCAATCTAACACAGCTCCTGCATGAAACTGAGGTTTATCGCTGCTGCTCGTCCCTCCTCCAGCTTTTACATGTAGAATACCATCAGTCTCTTTTCACTGTTGTAAAACCACAACACTCCACAGAAAAAATACTACATTTACAAACTCATCTGGGAAAGAAATAAAGAATAACAATCTCCAAAAGAAGAAGAGAAAACTTCTGTTGTGATTTGCTCCATGAATAAAAAAGGATTTTTCAGTATGTATTCCTGCATTAATGAATCCGTCTGATACTGAGAGTTTAAACAACACTGTTGAAAATTAAAGTGAAGAAAAGTCGTCTCTCTCTCTCCAGGAGACAAACTCTTCAGCTTCTTGCTGTTCATCAGCTGGCATGTCTGCTGATCAATAAGCAGCGCTGTGATTAGGTTTGAGGGTCTATGGTCAGATTTCTATCCATC
This sequence comes from Seriola dumerili, assembly GCF_002260705.1. Lineage (NCBI taxonomy): Eukaryota > Metazoa > Chordata > Actinopteri > Carangiformes > Carangidae > Seriola > Seriola dumerili. The sequence goes on along the minus strand of NW_019174382.1, from coordinate 1,137,209 downwards.
ACGACGAGCGCGAACACAGCCAGAGGGATCCTGAAGAGACGGAGACACTGACACCTGTGACTCATGCTTCATGTTGCCTTCACCTGGTAATCGAGGCTGATGACACAGCGACGTCATCGCTTCCTCAGGTCTTTCCATTTCTACCGTCCAGACTAAAACACAACCCCAGACTTTTCAAACTACAACAGCTCCAGCAGCGTTTCTGAAACTCTACTCAGTTTTCAGGGCGTTGTGTTGACGGACGGAGGAAAACGTAGGAAAATAGATTTTAAAATGAAAAGGATGAAGCCTTAGTCTCGTTTACTGACGCTGGTTTCCTGCGTCATTCTCTCACCTACTGGATAAGTGACGGTGTTTAATTACACTTGTTTCTCAGTGAGGCCTCAGAGGCCACACGGCCCCTCCTCTCTCTTTAATTATCACCGTCACAGCCCCGCCCACACCGGCTGATTGGCAGGTGACCTCTGGGGAAAGGTCGGAGCGACAAACGGAGACTACACTCACATCAGGAACAATCCTGTTGTCATTAACCAATATTTCACTGGGGTTTGTCCTGATGAAAAGAGCGGCGACGTCAGGCCGGGTCACATGACGACGATCAGCAGCTTCAGCAGCGAATGATGTCACTTCTGTCCAACGCCGCTCAGTCATTAAGTCTGAGAGGAAACGCTGTCATCCAGAGAGAAACCACACCAAGGAGCTCAACACACACACACACACACACACACACACACACACACACACACACACACCACGCCTCTCTCTGATCAGACCCTTCAGGTTTCTGACGACAGCTTTTTCTAAGAAGAATCTGATGTTAAACGTTTCTAAACCCTCCGAGGTCGACGGATGTTTCTGTTCATACATATTAGTAGAAATATGATTTAACTGTTGTCAGAATCTGTCGACTCCACTTTCCTTTACATTTTCCTGTGAGATCGTACGTGACTCCGCCTCTAAACGCTGGTGAAAGTAGAGCGACGGACGACTCAACATTTCATCTTATTGCATTTATTCTTCGTTCATCTATTTTACTCACGTTGCTCTGTTTTAATGAAGCTACAGACTGAACACATTTCAATTCATCCACATCAGCAAAGGTTCGTTTTCACTAAATATTTGAAGAATATTATTATATGTTATTAATATGTAAGAACCCTTTAAAAGGTGAATTTAATTAATAATGTAGAAATGGAGACGTGTCAAACGTTTGGTCTGAGTGACGGTTGATGAATCTTCGGACTGACGGACCTGCAGCTCTGTGAGAACACACACACAAATCACTGTTCCTTCTCTGCTGAAGTATAACACTGAAGATTTCCCCTTAGCCGAGGGAGTCATTTACAGGTGCTGGTCACATCTGGAATTTAAAATCAATCCCTCATCATTAAGGGTGTCCGTTATCTTCTTGGAATCCGTTCACCTTCTTGACACCAGAAATGTGGAAACAGAGTAAGAGGTACCTTTAGTTTTATTCCTTAGTTTGGTTGCCAAGGTTTTTGTGCAGCGGTTTGAGTGATTCCTTAAGTAGAAGACGAAGATAAAGAGGAAACTTTAAAGGCTTACGTGAACATTTAAAGGAAATCTGAACTCAGACTTTCAGGAAAATCTTAAGGTGTTTTGTATTTACTGAAACCACAAATCTCAAATTGAGTTTGATTGAAATTGAATTGAAATATTTGTGTTAAACCCACAGTCATTACTTCTCATCAAGTCCGGCTGAGTGTCGGCACATTCGGTTGAGTGCTGGCACCAGAGGACCAGACGTGAGCCGAGTCTCCGTCGTACGAAGCTGCCAGGTCTGACTGGGGTTTGGGTCGGGTTAGATTTGGGTCAATTAAGGCTGACAAATCAGCTTCTGGCTAGCGGCACTTGTGCCAGCTTTGGGCCAGAGATAGCTCAGTGTTTCCCCTACTGTCGCCATCACCATCTCTCCTGTCCTCTGCTTTCTGTTTCACCGACTGAGCAGAGCAGCGGAGAAACAGGTCGACAACTCGTTACGTCAAGCGCTAACAATACTATCTGTCTGTCTGTCTGTCTGTCTGTCTGTCTGTCTGTCTGTCTGTCTGGATACCAGTCGTAACAGATTCAGGTCACATGGTGTGTTTGGATATCTGGGTGTGAGTGAGATAAAAGCATCACACAGAAGAATCAGAGTGAAGTCAAAGTGAAGCTGCTGGTTCTGTGTGTTCGAGCCTCATTGTTCATAACGGAGTCGTTAACGAGTCCAGAGCGACACGTCGTGAAGGAAACGCGAGACACGGGTTCAAGCTGTGTTTGTAAGCAGCTGTTTGTCAGTTTTCTCGGCTGATGGTCGTTGTTTCTTCTCAGGAAGACAAGAGCTTCGGCCATCTTTGTCTTCATAACACGCCCTCTGAGCAGCTGCTTCTTCAGGACCGACTGGAGGCTGCAGTGACTCGCTATCGGAAAAAATGACGAGACAGGCCGGGGCTAGCTGGTTAGCATGCTAACTTCAGTAGAAGAAAAAAAAACGTGACAATTTGTGTTTGTTTCCACCTCTGGAGACAGATGTTGGCAACTAAAGGAATGAAGTCTGACAACGTGTCTTCTAGACCGCTAGGTAAACAGCCGCTAACGCTAACGTTAGCTATTTAGCAATAGCAAAAACTTACAACTAGCTCCTCTAAGGTTGTTGGATAAATGTCTGAGAGGTCCGACAGGTGCACTACACCTCCCTGTGAACCTGTCGCACTGTGTGTGGAACCTACAACCAACAGCTGAGCGCCGGCTGAAGCCTTTGGAAACATGATGCACATCTCCATCCGCCATCATCATAAAAACACCACATGAGATGACTCCTCCCTCAGAGAGCCACAGATAGAGAGAATCTCTGACAGCAACAACATGACACACCTGTCGTACCTGAAGGTGTCGGCTCCGTGTTTCACAAATCACAGGAGGTTTCAAAACTAATCTGTTTTAATTAACTGGTTGATTGTTCAGTTGTCGACCAACTGCTGAAACTCAAAGATGTTCCATTCACAGCGACATTAAACACAAACAAGCTGCACAGACTCCAGAGACTCGTTTGCATTTTTGCACTTGACTTCATGAATTAATTCACCGTTGAGCCAATAAACTTTTATCTAATCTGATGTAACCGCACCATCATCTCCCCAAACTCATGAGAAAATCTGGTGAAGAAGAAGCAGCAGCAGCAGAAGCTCTGAGTAACTTTCTCTCCAGGTAAAAAACATACTTCCTCCTTCAGTGTTCACCAGCTGTCTTCAATTCCTCTACTTTTTTTTCTTTCTGGTTCTGCAGTTCACTGACGGCCTCGGTCTCTAAAACCTTCTCTATCCGAGCGTTGAGCCTGAATTTCCTCAGATCTCCCTGAGCTCGGGGGGTGAGGAGACTTCTAAGGAGGACTGGGAGAGAAGCAGGTCTGACTGAAGTCCCAGAGAAACCAGAACGCATGCAGACACTTTATGGCATTTCCAGACACCAGCGTCGAGTCGGCCTGAGCAACGGCCGACTGTTTATTGGTCAAAACCATCCGATCTGCACATTCCTGCTCCCTGACACAATGGAGATGACATCAACACAACCAGCCTGCAACCCCCGAACCGTCGGCTGCGAAGTGACACCGATAAAAACAAAAAACCACAACCAAAAACACACCAGCAGAGAGAGGCTCCCTGCTCTGCGTTTAACAACACCACCATTACATCATCGGACGCTGCTGGAGAGCTGATGTCAGGACTCTTTATGTAACACAGGGGCATCACTTTTTCCAAACCGCAGGGAAACAACGCTTTTCTGTCACTCTCAGATCCTGTGAGAGCTTTTATTTCATGTTTTCTGTTGCTCAGGTCTGCGCGTGCTCACCTGGCTGCAAGGTGAGTTCACACTGACAGCTGAGAAGATGATCCCTCAGTCTGTTGAATATCAGACGTGTCTGTGTGGGATCACAACCTGCACCGTGTATCATGTTTTCTATTCTTTTATAACTGCACAAATGCAAAACTGTAAAAAACAAAACAAAAGAAAAACAAACAAAAAAAACAATAAAATATAATAAAATATAATAAAATATAATAAAATATAATAAAAAGTTTAGGTGTTGAAACGTTCCGCTAAAATTTTAAAGACGAAAAAATAAAAGCATCATCCGGACTTTAACATTCTGGACACTGTCACACATCGTCATCAATATTCACTGATCACGTCCTGATGATTATGTTGCTTTCGTTCTTAAAAAGTTATTGACTCTTCCTAAAATCAATATTACTGAAAAAATGATTTGTGCTTCATAAGAAATCTGATATTTTCTTTTTAACAAGGATCAATATGTTTCCTGTTTGTTTGTTTCTTTTGGTTGTTGTGAACATTATAAATGATGAAGTTGTTTTGCTCTGTACAGTTTCATGACCTCATGAACAAATGCAATTTATTTCCTAATTGGAAAATTAGAACTTTCTGATTGGATGCTGCTTTTTTTAAACAAACACATATAAAAAGTATTTCTGCAGAAGAGAGAGAAGGAAGCAGAAGAAAGAAGGGCAGAGCTCTTACAGCTGGAGGCGAGCTGTGGTAAATGGGTGGAAGCTTCTCTCTCTCCCTCTCCACTCCTGACAGCGCAGAATGTTCTCCATCCATCCTCCCGCCGTGGAACACTCTGTGGAAAAAGTTGTTTTTTTCCCCCTGGAAAGACTCAGTCCTCTACAGCCGCGGTGTTCCCGCTCCTCACAGGGCTGCACATGTTCTTCACCAGCGCCAGCTCTGACCCCGAGTTGCCCGTCTGCTCCGCTCGGTCTGCTCCGTTACTTCACATAAATCAGGGAGATTCACATCCTAGAAGAAACGGAGCGAGATCTACCTTCGTCCGACAGGTGGGTTCTCCGTCACGCGCGCAGCCCGACGCGTCAACGTCTCCAAAAGCCGCGCGTAAAGTCTCCGGCGGACACTTCAAAGCGCCAGAGTCCAGTCCTGCTCGTGTTTACAAGAGTTTAAAAGACGTTGAGGAGTTTCTACCCGCGTCTTCTTCTCCTCTCTCTGTCCCTCTCTGCGTCGTCTGTCGGGGAGGCAGCACAGCTGCGGGCCGGCGCCATGTTTGGAGGAGGAGGAGGAGGCGCCGCCTGGAGAGCAGAGGCGGGGAAGGCAGCGTCACACACACACACACACACACACACACACACACACACACACACACACACACACACACACACACACACACACTGAGGGAGAGAGAGAGAATAACGGGAAACAGAAGCTTTGGATTCATAATAAAAGTGAAAGAAAGAAAGAAAGAAAGAAAGAAAGAAGGAAAGAAGGAAAGAAAACAAACATACAAAATGATGCTGTAATTAAAATGATGAGACAGGAAGTCAGGAAGCGTGTCATGTTTTCACCTCAGATCAGACTCGACAGAGAAATTTTATATTTTATAACAAATTAGAAAAAGATTGAAGCCTCTGACAAAGAGGTTCCGGACAGACTGATGACACACCTGTCTTCACTGCTGAACTTATAAATAGTTCCGTTATTTCTGTAAATGTAAAAGAATTCTTAAAGGAACATTGAACCTTAAACTTCTACTGCTCTTCCCCTTCAAGTCTCTGCTGATCACTCTGATTGATGAATCTGTGGTTTCAAACTTTTTCTGTCCTCAGTCCCGTTTCTTTACTATTAATGCCACATCTGTCGCTGGGGGCTTTTGTTTTGACAGTCCTAACAGGAAGTGATGTGCTGTGACTCCCCCCGTCTTGACCTGGCTCCTGCAGACTCCGCGTCACCGCTGCAATTTAACTTCTGTCCATAATTAGTGAGAAACAGGATCCGGGCTGGAGGCCAAGTCTCACTGAACATAAAGAACATAAAGAGGAGGAGGAGGAGGAGGAGGGCGGCTGAAGGCGCAGATCTCTGTGTGTGTGTGTGTGTGTGTGTGCGTGTGTGTGTGTGTGTGTGTGTGTGTGTGTGGTTAAAGCTGAGATCATCTGCGCTCTCTCTCCGTTTGATTTCCTAAAAACAGCCTCAGTGTTTCTGCAGATCCTGGAAAAACCTTGAAGACTCTTTTAGATGTTCGATTGTCCCTCAGACTCCTGCAGTCACACAGCAGCCAGTCAGTGGAATCAGTGGAATCAGTGGAATCAGTGGAATCAGTGGAATCAGTGGAATCAGTAGAATCAGGTCTAATGACAAGAACACTGCTGCTGGAAGAAGCAGAAATGTTCATGTTGTCTGACCCTAAAGCAATAATAAAAAGCTGTGAGTTCTGTTTTCACTTTCTTAGTTCTTTCTTTTGCATCACCAGTAAAGATAAATAATGTGTGTGTGTGTGTGTGTGTGTGTGTGCGTGTGTGTGCACCTGATGTGGACACATAAACACCTGCCGTGAGTTTTGACACATGGTTGAGTGGGGGGCAGCCCCCTGAGGGACCCTGAACGCAGCGTCAAGTCAACACCTTCAGATTCTTCTTCTCTTATTCTGGTTGTAAATAAATGATCAGATTATTTAAACCCCCATGAGTCCGCCTCAGTCCAGGTCCTCCTGGTCCAAACTGGGTGTTCATCGTTTATGTCTGGAGGATCAAGGCAGCAGACTGAGGCACCAGGCACTGTTGCATTATGGGAGTGTTATGTAAGAGCAGATGGGCTGCGGGTGACTCATGGATTTATGGGCTGTGGGCTTCTTCTACAAACACGTCCAGGACACGGCTCCAGAGCTGAGGAGCGAACGCCCGAGTCCGGAGGCGAATAAATAAGAGGGTTGAATGAATGAATGAATGAGTGAGTGAATGAATGAGTGAGCGAATGAATGAATGAATGAGCGAGGGAGCGAGCGATGAGAGGCCGAGCGGAGGATTGTTTATTTGATGTAAACCCTTCACAGAGCCGAGAGTCCTGCTGAAGATGAAGGAGTTTCTCCACAAATAAAACCATCCACTAAATATTTACTTTAGTTCCCAAACCACATGATTTACACAAACTCAACTCTAAACCCTGCCGGGTTAAAAATAACCCAACAACCTTTAACCCCGACACTGCTGGTTGGTTTGACCATCAAACCCAGAATGCTGCTGTTCATTGGACTCAACCTGCTGAGTGTTTAATATCACTCTAATATTACACTGGGCTACTTCCTGCCTCTACTTTTATATTTCATAACAATAACAACAACAAATGTTTATTATATAACAATTATTATCGTTCTGCACTTTATAATTTCCCATAATGATGCAAACAAACACAATACAAAGAGAGACCACTGTCAAATTGTTCATGATAGTTAACTTTTCATAACTAGTTGTCTATAATATACAACAGCACAGAGAGAAAGTGGAAGTAACAGGAAGTAAGTTTAGAAACAAACATCTACAGGCCGCAGTGAGAGACCATGCTGGTCCCCACCTGTCAATCACTCATCAGTCACTTAAAGTCGCAGTACAGCGCGAAACATTAAAGTGTGAAAGGAAAACGAATGAAGTATATTAATTCAAACTCAGTCTTCACAAACTAAATGTGACAGTCATTTAGAAATAGTAGTTTGGACTAATATTATTATTATTGTGAATATTACTTTAATGTTGATGTTGTCTGTCCGTTGAAGAAATACAACGAGATGCTTGAGTCAGGAAAATAGATTGAGGTGCTTTAAAAATGTAAAAACAGTGAGCGGGAAAAACCAGGACTTCCACAGGAAAAACAAAACAAAAAAATCAAATACAACTTGCAGAAGTCACCTGTGTCTCACAGCTGTCCTCAGACAGCCTCACACCTCGTACCTGGCAGGTTTATAACTGCTAAGCCCCTCCCCCCAGACCAACCGAGAGCTGCAGCTCCAATCACAGTTCTCACCTTCAACAAATACAACTTATTAAAGGAAACACAATTTCCCAGTTAAATAAATAAACCCACAAACTTTACCATCATTTCATAAACACAGCCGTGACCCAGCTCACCTGCTCAGGTAGCTGCTGTGCTTCACATCCAGGGACAGTGGAGATCATGTGACGTAGTGTGTTTCTATCGTCACAGATTACTGCAGTGGATGTGTGTGATGTTGTGACTGTAGTTTTAATGTGGTGTGTACACTACACCACAACGACAGAAGGGAATTATGTGTCTGGATGAGTTATGAGTTATTAACATTAAAACACACACAGCACATCTCACAGGCGCAGTGTTTAAATACACGTCTGTGAGGTAATTAAAAAAAGCAAAAAATGAGAAACCAAACGAGAACAAGCATGAAAAACAAAGAAGGTCCAAGAGTAAAAAAAACAACATGATTGTGTTACATAATCAAAACAGAACAGCTGATTTCTATTGTGTTGTTTCCTTTAGATTTTATTCTTCCTCTGTTTGTTTTTTGTCTCATTTACTTTCTGTTTTTCTTATTTACAGTTTCATCATTTACTGATTTTGTTTTAGATTAATGGTTTATTAGTATTTTGCTTTAAAACGTTATTTAAATGACCATGTTTTCATTTTATCTTAACATTAAATCTATGAAGACAAATTAGCAGCTATTGTTACTGACACTGTGTAATACAGCTTAATGCTAGCTCTGTAATGTCCAATGTTTAGACGTTTAGCAGCTAAGGCTAGCTTTATAATACCCATAGTTTATAACTTTAACAGCTAATGCTACTCTTATAATGTCTGGCTAGTCTTAGTGGTACTGCATTACCTAGCTTCATGCTAGCCTTGTTATCCGTAAGTTAGCAGCTAATCCTACTTGCATGTTTTCATTTCACACTCCCATTAAAATTATGAGGAAAAATTAAGAGCTAATGTTAGTAGCAATGTAAAGTAGTTCAATGCTAGCCTTATAATGCCCTAAGGTTAGCAGCTAAAGCTAGCCTTATAACATTCAGAGGTTAGCAAGAGCTAAAGCTAATAAACCTCATGCTTTGTTTAGCTGAATATCCATCTTAATATTTAGCATTGGAGACATATGACAGGTTTGTTTGTGGAAAACATTTTTTACCATCAATATATTTTGTTTGAACATGAACAAAGATGAGTTTCGTTTCATTTCTACTCTGTTAGTTTAACTCTCCTGATCCTCCACAGTCACCATGACCTCCAGGAGTTACTGATGGGGGCAGCAGCTAAACACTTCCTTCTTTTCTGCTCTTGCTGATGTCATCAATGATGTCACAGGTTATACCAGCACTGTGGGGGCGGTCATAAGTTTAATATTCTGTGTTGATAAGTATTTGTCCCCTTGGGAGTGATTATATAGTTTGTTTACAAATATTATTGTGTACATCCTGTTTGTTCTGTTGTTGTTTACTGATACTGAACTTTTTGTGAATTGATTTTTTTGATCAGATTACTCAGACCCCTGAATGACGTTTGGTTCTGCCCAGGCTGATTGTTCTGGAGAGCGAAGGGACTATATAAAGAGAGAAGGCTGTCTGTCTCGCAGGTTACCAAATAGCAAACATCACTCTTTTTGATTGTAGTGGTGCATTCAGGCGCTCCTCAGCAGCTGCATTTGGATGAATCTGAGTAAAAGACGATGAGATGGAATAAAAGACGTTTGGTTCTTATTAAAAACACGTGCATGCAGGGAGATATCATCCACTGACAGATTAACTGACTCTGGATATTTCTGTGATCGTCACTGCGACAGTGAACAGACGGGGAGCAGACTTGGAGCGGTTGGCAGAGAGGAAACTCTGTAGTATTTTTAACCCACATAAGCATCAAAAGCTGCTGAGCCACGCAACTTTGTGAAGTCTGGGCACTCCTGCAGAAAATTACCAAAAAAACACAGAAGCCTGCCCCCGGGTTTTCCAGCCTGAAGAAGATTTGATCTTCATCACAGGCTGAGCTGTTCACTGACAGTAGGAAAAAAAAGATTTATTTTTCTGCAATTAAAATGCAGCATAAAATAAATCCATCTGACAATAAAGATAAAGACAGAAGCTGATTCGCCACTTAAAAGATTTCTAGAGATCCGAGTTAAAACTGGACGAACTCTGGTTTAAAGAAAAGGTGTTAGTCATCAGGGTCACATTTGTCTGAACAACACTGACTATGATTCATTTTCACTCTGACATGATAAAGTCCAACTCCTGAGCAAAAAATTATTTTCAGTTAATTCTTATAGAAAGAATCTAGAACTGATAATTGATCAAAGATAATGCGATAAACAACCATGTAGAATATTCTTGAGTTTAAATGTTAATTGTTGAAATTAGAAATGGTAGTTTTTTCTCAAACATGTTTTATGTAACATACTAATATTTATCAAAAAGTATAAGGTCTCTATCTATTGGATATTTAAAAAAATAAACTTTTGGATTCATTTATATATTTTATTCCATATATTTTTTGTTTATTTCAAACATTAAATACAAAAACTCATCAAGAAAATAAAAGTCTGTGTGATGGGGTGGTAGAGAGCTGTAATGGTTTATATGAAAACCACTTTGCACATATAAAATAAATAAATAAGAAAATAAGAAATGCAAAGAAGCAGGAGTAAATGTCATATTTACAGTATAAACAATTATTCTAATAGTGATTATTATTGATCCAATGACACAGAGGAATCCACCAAATGTACAGTTTCATAACTCTCCGATGTCTAATTGGGTAATTATGGAAAAACTATAAAGAAAAATATACAGATGTAAAGAACGTTGACGTTAAGAAAATAGTTCATTAAAATGCAGTTCTTTATTACTGGAAAGCATGAAAATCTATTTAATTGACAGATGATATAAGTTCATAATCTCTTTAAGCCTACTTGTTATTTTTGATTGTTGTTGAAGAACTCTGAACATAAACCTACACCCTCGACTGACAGGGTTAAAACATGAGCTGCTTTCTGTTGCATAACTTTGGATTTTTATGAAGCCAGACTCTTCACCAGAATCCCTGTGTTCCACCTTAACAAATGTAAGAGTTACGATGCGTTCAGAGGTCGTCGGGACAGAGCCTGACAGAAGCTGAATGCAGCATCTTCGACATGTTCGTCACAATCAGAGAATAAAAAGTTGAGAAACATCGATTTTCTCCGTGTGTGTGGAAGGATGATGAACTGATGTGTTTATCCCCGTCAGTTTGTTCTGATGTGAGAACACTGAGGAGCTGAGGAGGAGGAGGAGAGGCGTCTGTTGTCAGGAGGAATTATTGGTTTGACTCATAGCAACGCCTCAAACTGTGGGAGAGAGAGAGAGAGAGAGTAGCAGTCCTCTTTTTAAGACCTTCTGGCAGCAACTCACACACACGCCTTTCCTCAAAAACCAGAGAGGAGAGGTTACTGTAGTTCAAATCAGATCCAGAGAGAGAGAGAGAGAGAGAGAGAGAGAGGAGGATGAGGAGGAGGGTGAATGGTGCACACATTTCCTGCACATGAGGGTGTGTTTCTGTATCCGGTCTTGAATATTTCGCTACACAAGAGTGTCTCTTAGCAGCACTGAAAGAATGGAAAGATGAAAGAGAGAAAAGAAAAGAAGGGAGACGAGGGGAATGGTAAATGAAAAAGATGGACAAGAAAACATTAAAGATGCATAAAAAGAGAAGAAGAAGAAGAAGAAGAATGTATAGATGGATCCAATTAAAGGAGAAAGAAAGAAAGGGAAAACAAAACATGATAAAAGAGATTTTGACAGGAAACGACAGACGAGAAAAAGAGTGAAATGAAAGTTTTGGTGAATGTGCCACATGTTCTGTCTCCATCTGACGATGACGTTTCTCTGCAGCTGAACTCGAGTCTAAATCACCTTTCACATAAAGCTCTTGTTATTCCTCGTCTCGACACGAGAGGGCGCTGTTTACCCGTGATTCACGTGGTCTGCGGTCATGTGGTTTACATACTCTCAGCATACTCTGCAACATAACAGATTATTTCTTTAGTTTTACTGTGAAATATTCAAAAGATTAAAGCCTCAGTTTTTCACTGTTTGTGAGTTCAGTCCATTTCTTAAGTTAAACATCACCTGCTGCTGTCTTCATTAACAGAAACCATAGTCTATATGTATATACATATATATATATATATGTATATGTATATATATATATATATATACACGAGTTACTGCTACTTTCATACCTGCTAATATACACCACATTCACTATATATAGTTATTAATTACAGACTTTAATAGTTTTAACAGGCAGCTGTTTCGGTCACTGGAGCTAATAGAGCTCAACACCACATGATTATTATTAGAGTATTTGTCAAAACAAGATGTTTAAATAATAAACACAATATAGTGAAATCATTTATTTAACGATCGTTAACGGAGTCGTTGCTCCATATTAGACACTTTTTCAGATGTTTTGAGTAGAAATAAATGTGAGTGTGTGTGTGTGTGTGTGAGTGTGTGTGTGTGTGTGTGAGTGTGTGTGTGTGTGTGTGAGTGTGTGTGTGTGTGTGTGAGTGTGTGTGTGTGTGTGTGAGTGTGTGTGTGTGTGTGTGAGTGTGTGTGTGTGTGTGTGAGTGTGTGTGTGTGTGTGTGAGTGTGTGTGTGTGTGTGTGTTTGTATGTCTTTCTATGGTTGTGTGGATATATTTTAGTTCTGAACCATCGTTGAAAACATTTTGGTCGATCCTCACAACGTCGACCTGGTTTTAGGGTTAGGGTTAGCATTAGCCACATTAGCCATAGAAGTTATACTTAAAGTTAGGTGAAGAGACTAGGGATTGTTACAAGTCAACAAGTGTCTTCACAGCTATAAAAGACCACTGTGTGTGTGTGCGTGTGTGTGTGTGTGTGTGTGTGTGTGTGTGTGTGTGTATTCTCGTCAGTGTCCCTGTCTGTCCCTGAGACATTTACTGCCTCACATTACCACCTATTTACAGCCTCCAGCTCCTGGAGAAATATGATCTGATTAATCACACACATCAAACTGCTCTAATGTTGTCCACTCACTGTGTGTGTGTGTGTGTGTGTGTGTGTGTGTGTGTGTGTGTGTGTGTGTGTGTGTGATGCATCTGCTTGGCCATCTGTGAGACTGGGCTTTGAACACTGCCCCATGTTTGATTCAGACAGTGTTAGGTGAGATCAGTAATTACAGTAAATGTGTTAATTTTACTACATAAATGAAATAAAATAAAACTACGAGCCTGTATCTGTGCTCGTGTCCTCATTAGTCTGTTAATGTTTTAAACTCGACACTCCTCTCCATCATCATCATAACTTAAGTTTTGTCACAGTAATAAAAAGTAAAATCTAAATTTTGATGAAATTTGAAACAAAAATTCCACATTTTTACTTTTACTTGTACATAACTTCATTTCAGGTTTAATGGGTTTGACTCCACAGTTAAATTAACAAGGTCTGTTAAACTGGAGTGGTTTGGTAATGTATTACAGACAAAAGCATTCCTCTGAGAATTGATGTCTTAAGGTGAACGTCTCAAAAACACCTGACGGAAACACGAACACACCTGCGTTTAACTGCTTTCACTGCTCCGTCCAAACTGCAGCAGACGTAAAGATCAGAGGGCCGAAAGAAAGGCATTTAAATATTGCAGCTCAGAACCTGGAAAAGGGAAAATACAACCAGAAGAGAACTGGACACATTTCTAGAAGCTGCAGAAATTAGAGTTGAATCACTTCGTTTTTCTTTTATCTGAAGGAGAAACAACATTTTCATTTGTCCTGCTCGAAGCTGAGCGTTCAGCTCATTCAAACGAGTGTCACGTTGTAAACGAAGATGTCATCGTCATGGATTTCTAAAGTGGCTCACATGAACAAAGCACATGCTGGTGACCGTGAAGCTACATGACATTTCCCAGTATGTCTGAAGGTATATTTATAGTGTGACATGTACAGTGTTTATTGATCTCAGCGCCCGTATGTCGTCCACATGTCTCTGCGCCACGTCTCACCTTCTGAGACATTTGAGTGTTAATGGTTCAAATGCACATGTTGTTGTAACCAAACTAAACCAAAAATAAACTAAACACCTGGAAACAAACTTGTTTTAGAAACTTTTTACTTTTATTCCCATTTCTTTGTTCTCAGTCGAAAAGTCTGTAATGTTTTAAAGATTAGAAATATATCTATAAAATACATAATAAGAGTTGTTTTAATCAAATATGTTGTTTAATTGTTATTGTAAATCAATAAAAATCTATGACAATATACAATGACAATAACAAAGCAAGGAATGAAATACAGTCAAAAGATAAAGAAACTAAATCCTCAAACGACTTCCTGTTGGCTCCTCACACACATGGACGGGATAAAATGAATGTGCAGTTTTATTTTGAAAAAAAAGACATTTATTTGGGCGACAGATGACAGATGAAAACTACACATTTT
>NW_019174382.1:1065691-1117201 GCF_002260705.1 Seriola dumerili | reverse complement strand
TTTGACACTTTATAATCGACATCTGAACATTCGTACAAACGTGGGGAGAAAAAGAATATTCAAACTGTAATAACATGTTGAATTCAGGTTCAAAATTCAAACAGCAGTGTTGTTTTCTTACTCTATTAAATCGACTATAATGACTTTAACAAGATTAGCTCGTTAATCTTCTTGATTTTACCAGATATAAGAAACCATCGATGTTCGTCCAGGCAAACTTGCTCTCCAGTTTATTGATCCATGGAGCCTGAAAGGTGTAGTTCAGGGCCGTCTGGGTGATGTCCAGGGAGGAGGGGTTCATGAAGACAAAGGGGACACAGGTCCACTGCAAAGACAAGGAAAAACATGGCAGCCACTGAAGTGAGAAGACGTATTTAGTATAAATTACTTGAACTACAAAATAAGCCAAGGCCATGAAAACTTAACCATGGGAAACCCACACCTCTTACAGATACAAACATAAAGTTAATATCACTTTATTAGTTACATCTGTTTCAATCCAATGCAATTCAGTACAACAGGCCTATAATTGATTTTTTTCAATTGTATGTTTGTTTGTTTATGACAATAATAATAATAACTAGAAAATTCCTGGTTGAACTTTTGAATGTTCCTACTGCTAGGTGCTTGTACTTCACTCCTCACGTTCCAAAATGTACAAAGGATGTTACTTTCAGTTTCATTCATATTGTAGAGAGTGTAATCCTGACACTGACCTCAGTCACTGCAGGTGTCCCTCAAAAAGCCTTTTGAAGCTGTCACGACTGGCCAAAATAACCTCACACTGATGGTTTCAAACACAAATTTGTCCCCACAACCACAGAAAGACATGTATACACACATGTACATGCCCTTAAAGAAGTTCATCTGTAATAAAGCTATACCACTATATCCCCATGTAGACAAAAGCTTCTAAGAGACTTTTATTTTGAAGGGTAATCAAAATTGTGAAGATGGTGTTTGTGTGTGTCTGTCAATATGCGTGTGTGTATTGTTGTGTGTCTATATGGTGGTGATGGTGTTTGTGCATTTTTCAATGTATGTGTGTGCATGTGTGTGTGTAAGTGTGTGTGTGTGTGTGTGTGTGTGTGTGTGTGTGTGTGTGTGTGTGTGTGTGTGGGGCTATGTGTGTAAACATCACAGAGGTCAAAGAGTCTCTTAATGAGCTGTTTTGAACACCTGTGTCTAGCTGGAAGACACGGAGCTGACACAGCTGAGTGAGATTTTGTCTTGGCGAGCCTCTCAAACAACTGGTATTTTTGAAAAGAACGGTAACTCCTATGAGAACCATGAGCCAGTTAAGGTCAAGACCTTACAATACAAGTCTCTGTGCTAAGGTAGACACTTTCTAAGGAACAGCACGAATTTGTCTACTACCGAGGAAGCCACGATGTGTGAAGACTGAAATATGTGGCCGTGAGGACGAGTTCAACAGAATTTTTTTAGAGGAGTTCTAGAGCTTCTCCCACTCTAGCGATGATGTCATCCACTCTAGCTCTGAACATTCCGTGCAATACACACCCATTATAGCACTGTGACCCATTTAACATTTCAAGCATTTTTCTATGTAGAAGTTTGATGCAACAGTAGAGTTCGAAAGAGGGCTGGGATTGGTTGTTTTGAAGACGTCTCCCCATTCATTCTCTATGGGAATTCTTTCACTTTTTATTGCCATTCACTTCGTCATGATTACTACCATTCCTGATTGAGCCGCGCGCACTGATATATATATATTGTTTGGATTTTCTCAAAGCTGGGGGACTACTTACTGGCCGAAATTTGGATACGGAAGATGAATAAGATAAACTAGAAAATGCATCTCCTGCTGAAAATGCGTGTGAATGCTGAGAGATGAATGATATTGCCGAAGCAATGCTGAAGAAGCTGAAGCAACTGCTAAAGCAATGCTGAAGTAGCTGATGCAATGGCTGAAGATTAAAAGCAAAACTTGTAAGCTGGAGTTTGAATGTCCTGAAATGGTTGAAAAATGATCCATTCGCTGCAAAAGCTGAGAACTGCAAACATGTTGTTGAAACAGTTGGAAACCAAATTATTTACTGTCAAAGGTGGAAGAAGGGATAAAATGCCTTAAAATGTGAAGAAGTAATCATTTCTACTAGTAACAAAAAGATGAACTTCATCCTAAACAGTAAAAACTTTCATTTAAGACATCAATAGCTATAAGTCTTGTGAACAGACAAAAAAGGGTCACTTCTGCTTTTCTCTGGAAATCAGCTCCTGAATTTCTATTGAAGTCAATGGGGGAGGTGGAGGGTACTCCCATCACTTTGAGGCTTATGGTCAAATTCTGTAAGTCTCTGTGCTAAGGTAGACACTTTCTACAAAACAGCACAAATGTTTCTACTATGGAGGAGGCTGTGATGTGTGAAGACTGAAATATGTGGCCGTGAGGACGAGTGCCACAGATTTTTTTCAGAAAAATACTAGGTAATACCATTTATAAATGACATGACTTCTGTGCTTGAATTGAATAACAGCTAGTTTTCTTTTCCAGTGATCACTGTGTTATTGTTATTGAACAGAGATTGTCCCAAAGAGAATATTTCATTTGAAGGGAATCAATACTCAACACTTTGAAACTGATAAATCAAAAGCTTCTTCCTGTCTTAAAACTACAGATATGAAACTATATCATTACTGAAATTAATTAAAATAATTACTGAACTCACCAGGGTGATGAATATTAAGACGAGCTGTATGATGTCAGTGTAGGCCACAGAGTAGAGTCCGCCCAGCAGTGTGTAGACAATGATGACGATGACAGAGATCCAGATGCTGACAGTGTAGGACAAATCCAAAATCACACTTGTGGTGCCACCTGTTACCAACACAGGAGACGATTTTATTGTTTGTTACATCATTTTATTGACTTACATTAAATTCCTTTTTTTTTTTAAAGTATATTTTTTTGGGCTTTTTATGCCTTTATTTGATAGTGCAGTAGAGAGAGACAGGAATTGGGGAGGCAGAGAGAGGGGGAATGACATGCAGCAAAGGCCGTCCGATGCGGAACTCAACCACTACGCCACACGACGCCCCCTTACATTAAATTCCTGACTAAGCACTACATACTTAATACCAACGCTCCCAAAAACCTTCAGCTGCTCTCATTCAAACCTTTACCAAAAAGCAAAGATTTCCCCTAAAAATTTGATGGTTTAGTCCCAAAATGAATCCCCATAATGTGACAGTGTTTACATGTTTTTTTTTTTTATTCAAACTAGTAAAATGCTCATTATTGAAGAGGTAGAATACAATAGAAACCAGAGGCTAGACATGGGTAAAGTGCAAACATACTGTACCTAAACCAATCAGTAATCCCGACAACCACAAAAAATCAATCAGCAGTGCACACAGTGACTGAAGGGCCATCACTGCTTTCCCATACTTGACATTGAAAGGGTCCAACATGGTGACATACTTGTTGTCTCTCATGGGTTTGGCGAACACAAGGCCACCTTCAAAATAAAAGACAGATTGTTATGCTGTTGGCAGGATGCAGACACATGTTCAAGAGAAAACAGTAAAGGGTCATCATTTCAATAATTAACATAAATAAGAAAGACCCCGTGTTTACCTGCTACTGACATGCAATCTGTATGTGATACCAACATCTCATCATGTTTTATTATGAGTCGTCATCAACCATCAAGGGAAGCTATGCGTGATGTAACAGCCAGCGGATGCATTACTAAATGTCTTGACTACCTGTCCTAATTACACACTGGTGTTTCTTAAGTGCTTTTCTAGCTCCTGGGAAAGTTTTAATAAATGCAAAAAACTCAAAATGGTTTAAAAACCATAATACAACCAGTGATAATTGACTTTATTCCAACTGCAATCTGTTCTGTGTGCAATTCCTGTTGAAATAAATCTCCTTTAAAGGTCCTATATTATAGTTTTGATATCCATAAGTAGATATATTTGTGGTTTTAAGAACCAAAACCCATCTCAGTGTAGTTTCACATCTCCTCTCTCAGGCTTCTCTCTGGAGCTCTAGTAACAACAGGTCGGTGAGCCAATCAGAAGAGAGGAGGCTCTGAGCCTCTCTTCTGATTGGCTGACTGTTTTCTGAGTGATCCAATAAAAATATAGCAGATTTCAGGTAAAAACACTCAGAGAAACCAAATCCTGCAAGGTTTGGATGGTGGGTCCAGGTGGGCGGGGCTTGGTGACTGCTTTGTTGTGACATCACAAAGTTCCAGAAGTCCTGACGGCTGGTTTTAAGGCTCAGTTTCTGAATACAGGCTGTGTGCATTTCTCTGTGGACTGAGGCTTTGATACTTTCACAGTATTAATATAGAAGCTAGAGCTGATCTATAATCACACTACACATGGACACAGACCTTTACACTGGAGGAGCTTTAATATCCCTCTGAACTTGGTTATTTGTTATTTTGACATTGTTACACAGCGAGCTAACGCTAATGTGTTTTGAATTTTATTATAAATCATCAATACTTACCTAAAATAAAACAAAAAGAGAAAGCTGTTAACATGATTATGGCTGACGTTAGTCCCATGGAGGGGGTGTAAGTCATCTCACTCAATCCCATGATAAAACATCCTCCAACCCACGTGGCTACGGGACGAACAAGCACATAGAAACAGAGCCATGAGTTCACAGGAGGAGCAGGTACAGTTTAGTTTTCTATTGAAAACGGTCGTCAGCACAGTTTGCAGGTTTTGGTCTGTTGACATTCTTCAGCTTTAGTGTCACCTGTATTTCCTGTTCCCTAAATTCAAAGAGTGCAGCAACAGCCTCCACAACAATAATACATCACCTGTCATTGTGAAGGCCCCCACCACCTTGTTTATGCTTCGGTTTCCCAGCAGGGCCATGTCCATCTTGTTAGCTGCACTTTTGCTCTCCTCCCTTTTGGACTTGACAGACGCCCAGATCCCGACCCCGAGAACCAGCAGGTAGAAAACCATCATCACTGCCACTCCCAGGATGTTGACAGCCATGCTGTAGTTGAGGACTGGGAACAAATATATACTGTAAGATAATGGACTAACACAGAAACTGAGGTTTAACTTTCCTCCAAGTCACAACAGTAGCAGTCGAAATGTGGAATTAACAAATGCTGCTTTTCTTAAGAAAAATCTCCTCAAATTTGGAGTCAACCCCAATTATTTCATTTAAATACTTTTGAGAAATGTGCTGTTATTCTTTTTGGCTGAGTGCTACATAAGAAAGATGATAGCACTCAGATATCAGTCCATTGAATATAGGAATCCAACCAGCAGCAGGTTAGCTTAGCTTAGCACAAAGGCTTGAAACAGGTAGAAAAAGCTAGCCTCGCTCTATCCACAGCAATTTAGCTTTTTTCAATTTTCCTAATAAAGAACTCATAAGCCACATATCAAGCAAAAACAATAATAATAAGAGACTGTTATTTTGAAAGTGTCTGTGCTTCTAGGTTTTGCTGTATAAATTGCATATAAGGTTTTTTTTTAAAGCCAATAATTATCTCTTACCATATTAAGGCTTTTATTTTGAAGGTTAATCAAAATCGTGGAGATGGTGTTTGTGTTTTGCTGTCAACATACATATGTTTGTGTTCTGTGTGTGTGTGTGTGTGGTGTGCTGTGGTTGTGGTTTGTAAACATCACAGGGATCAAAGAGTCTCTTAACGAGCTGTTTTGAACACCTGTGTCTAGCTGGAAGACACAGAGCTGACACAGCTGAGTGAGATTTTCGCTTTGCAAGCCTCTTAAACAACTGATATTTTTGAAAAGAACGGTAATGCCTATCAGAACCATAAGCGAACCATGAGTGTCACCAGATCTTTGTGCACAGATAATGTGGCTTTGGTGTTTCTAGAACCAAAAATGTGGAAACAGGAGCAAGTTACAAAAAATGGGTCGTTTTTTCTGCTTTTCTCTGGAATTCAGCTTCTGAATTTGTATTGCAGTCAATGGAAAAGGTGGAGGGTACTCCCATCATGTTCAAATTCTGTAAGTCTCTGTGTTAAGGTAGACACTTTATGAAACAGCACAATTTGTTCTGTTTTTGAGGAAGCCATGATATTAATATGTGTACATTTGCATATGGGAGTATCCAAAACACAGTAAAACCCTCATGTTCACCTGGGACAGGTTTACTCTGTGTTCCCAGAATCAGAACCAAGCAAGGTGAAGCAGCTTTTAGTTTCTCTGCTCCTCACCTGTGGAAAAAGCTTCCTGAACACCTGAGATCTGCTGAGACTGTCAGCTTCTGTTATCTTTTTAATCTTGTGCATTTGCTTGTTTTTAATGTCTTTTATCACTGTATTCCCAAGTTTCCTTATGACTAATAATAATAAATAAATCCACACAGCAGTAATGTGGAGTCCACTCACATGTCCTAGTCTGCAAATCTGAGAAGGCCCGAAGACAGAGGAGGAATTCAGAGCAAAGACAGTGACGACCTTCGAGATCTGAAAAAGAAAATAAAAAAGAAGATGATGACGCAATGAAATAGACAGGAGAAACCACAGATCCTCGATTCACAAACAGACTTTTACTTTTACTAAAGAAAAGGTTGATTCCCAGGTAATCAGTCAGAGGAAAAGGCAGAAGAGTCCAGCAGGGAGAAGACGAAGACACTAAAACACTATGAAAACTGCTGAAACACTTGAAACAGACACAAACTGACGCTGAGAGAAGAAAACAGGCTAAATACGCCAGAGGGGGAGGGATAATGAGGGACAGGTGAAACTAATCTGGGAGGGGCAGAGTGTAAATGCAGACCATGATGGAGAAGGAGTATTTTAATATTAACATTTGACTGTTGTTTAAATTCTCTTTTGGAACAGCACCTTCAATATTTCTGTTGATTCTGTTGGTGATAATAAACTGTTTATATCCCTAAAACTAATTTAAACAAATTATAAGGAAAATCCTGGCACACGGGGAAGGAACACTTGTTGGTTTGTTGGCAAGAATACAAAAACATGCCATAAATCTTCTGTCACAACAGTACACGTCTTTAACCTGGGATCCAGCAGCAGGTTTCTCCAGCCCTGCTGGTTACCAGTATGTGCATGTGTTGTTCTTACAAGTTTGTACAGGGCTGTGATGGTTAAGACAAGTTGCAGGCATCTTCTCTTGATACAGCTTGAATTACTGAACCTCAGTAACTAAATTCACTAACTCTTTTATTTCATTTGACACTTCTTTTGTTCTCTCCAGGCAGAGATTGGAGCTAAATGCACCACACTAACTACATGGTGAACATGGTCAACATTACACCTGCTTAACATCAACACATTGTGAGCGTGCAGTGTTGGGAGTCGTGGACTTCATGTAATTACACTACTAACTACATGTTGCAGCGTTTGCTGTTCAGATACATTCATTCAAGTAGTTTAATTACTTTTCCATCATTTTTTGTGTCATTAACGACTGAAACTACAAACAATTTCTTCAAAGAAAATGAATGATTTTTTATGTTTAATTTACCATTGCTTCTCTATTGTAATTGAACTCCCTGGATCAGCCCGAGCGCTGAGAAGGCCGCCAGGAAACACATCCGTCAGGCAGCCGCCACCAACATACTTGACCTCTGTGTAGCGCCATGTCTAAAAGCCGAGGCGGCGTCGATCAGCGCTCACACGGCGACATCATCATCATAGATAAACCTCGTGTTATTGTATAGAAAACTAAAGCTGACATTCCCGCACTTTCCCATGATCAGTGATATCTTGGTGTTTGGGTGTGACCTGTCTTAACTTGAACTATCACAACGTCTCAATGGACAGTGTATTAACCAACATTAACGCTGCGCATTACACTAAGCAGATCACTTAAACTGGGTCACATGTGGAGAAACACAAGCCAAACGTCGTTAGATTAAGTCCATTAAATCACCTTTTTATTGGGCTTTGACTGAACACCTCCACGGGCTAACCCAGGTTGACAAAGGTTATCAGCCCAGCGGGGCCAGGTACCGTTAGCATAGCAATCGCTAAAATATCAGCTAACACTAGCACTAGCTGGCTAGCTTGGTTAGCAAGGTGCATCTTCACCTGAACTGTGATATAAACAGCATGTCTGAGATGTACTATGAAGCCAGCCCAGCAGGTGCTTTGTGACCAAGAGGAGGATTGTTTAGATTGTATTCTGAAAACAACAAGTAGCCAGGAAAGTTCAGAGAAGAGAGTTTGTGGTCAGATTTTTGGCTGGACCGCAGCAGCACTGATGACTGACTGACTGACTGAATGCCAATATTTGGCCATTATTTTAATTGCACATTGTCAGTATGCTCCTACACAGGTGGGTGCACAGCGTGTCTGTTTAACACAAGCAGAGTTGTGAAGATGAGCTTCAGGTGTTTGATGTTTAGTCCGGTGGAACATCAGAAAGCAGCCACAGAAGGTCAGAGCATTCTTTGTCAGTACAGATCATTTTATATAACATTTGTTTAAGCTTTATTAAAGTAATGGTGAACAAAAAATAATTGAATCATACTTTTTAAGGACTTGACAGTGAATCTTTGTGTATCCTGTTATTTCTTTTCTCCCCAGATGCTCCAAGGATCCAGCTGATTACTGGCAGTTTGAAGGAGGATTTTTCTTCATCTGCTCCGTTGCACCGTCACTTCTGGTAAAGATTCATTGACCTAACTAATGTTTGTCCACATATGTTGTCAGAACTATATGGAGAATACTGTGGAAAACAAGATAAAACTGAAGCTAAAAAACAAAAGACAGCACCCCCTCAGCTCCACAGCCCCCCCTCTTTCAGAGGTGACATCATCACCTCCTCATTATAGGAACCTTAACAGGCAAGATAGACCAATGGAGAAATGCCAGTTTTAGTTCTTCAGACACAAATACTGCAAGTTGAAGTTTGAGATGATTTTAATCTGTTTTTACTTTGTCTTCCAAAACAAAAGGTTTACTTTACAGTATTAAGCTTGTGTTAATATTTAATTGATTAACACCCAATTTTATTATTAGGAAAAAGTTTGTGGCGTCACTTTATTGATGGTGTTTCATCATAATAATTTAGGAGAAATCTGTAAAATAACAGTTTTTCTCTGTTGCAATATTAATGAAACTTTCCGTAAATGTATTGTTTTTACACTTTATTGGAATTAGGACATTTTACTTTAATTTTACGGTTTTTGTTTGGCAGCTGCTGCTGACAGTCATTCGTCATTTTGTTACAGTTTGTGACATGTGACAAACGCTGACATGTTAAAAGGAGGTATTTCATCTCTGACACCGGCTCTTCCTCTTCCTCTTCCTATGGCGTCGCATCAATAAACCCAGACGAACGGTGACGTTAAGAGAATGATAATTACAGCAAAGCGAACTGTGGAATCTCAGCTGAAATGAAACAGGTGAGATCACGCAGAGGAACAGACACGTTGACGGAGTGAGTTTTTCCACAGGGGTCCTGCAGGAGGCAGCGGTCCAGGATCCAATCAGCATGTTTCACAGGCCAGACTCATTTACATTTTGCAAGGACAGCTCCTTATTGAATCTGCCACAAGGTCCTTCATTCAGCGTTTCAACTCGCCAAGAGAGAGCGGCTCTGTCAACTTTAAATCATCCTGCAGCCGCCCCCGTTGACTTGAAGCAGAATATATTTTGCATAATTCATTCTGGACTGATAGCAACTCTTCTGAGACAGTAAACACCAACAACTTTCTCTTTCAAACCCTCTGGAGTCTGGTGTCTGTTCATTGGAGAATACTATGAACATGTTTCATTAACATGAACTTAACTTTATTTATACGGTCATGTAGAGTCAACGCCGGGAAGCAAGTGCAAGGTGCTGATGTGGGGCTTTGAAACATGATCTAATACACATCTGTGGGCCATCTGTTATTAAAAGAGAGTCTTGAAATAGTGAGTTTCAACCATTCATTAATATTTTCAATCAGATTAATAATGAAAAAGTTTAAGATTAAAATCCCTTTACATGTAGAGCCAAAGAGACTGTAACTTCTGAGCTTTATTTCTTCCATTTTCAGCTGTTTTTGTTCGTATAAACATCAAACTATATTTTCTGTTCTTTGATCATATTCTCATGATTCTAACTAAAGATTTGTACAATTCCGAAGCCTCCTGTTATTTTTCTAAGAGCTTGACACGCAACACAAAACGAGGATCCACAGTTTGTGCAGAAAAAAAAGGAGACCATGCATGTGGAGTAATAACGGTTGCAAAGAGGGTTATTAGAGGTCAAATAGTTGGACGCACATCCAAAGAGTTACCAGGATGTGACCAAACTGTCCCGATGCAGGAAGATGAAAGATACAAATATGCAAATATACAGAAAAACAGCAAAAAAGAACCAAGCTATGACACGACTGAGACTGTTCCTGCCTCCAGTTAAAAACATAAAAGGTTGATCAATAACATCCTTGATCTGCTTTGCTTTGAAGTTTGTGTATTTGTGTAAGTTAAGTTAAGATATTATAAGGTTAGTTAAGATAAGATGTAAGATAAGATTTATTTATAAAGTGTTAACAACTGAATTAAGAACCTATTTATAAGCATTTATAAGAGGAGTCTTATTGTAAAGTGCTTCCATTGAAATATTATGGTTTCATTCAAAACATTTTTTAAATCATTTGATTATTATTCAAGGAAATCTCTGTTATATTTTCATATTTCTTATGTGGAGGTTTCCATGGTAACCTGATCAACCAGAGGTCGTCTGAATATCTGGCTGCAGTCGCAGGTCTTAGATGGAGCGAGAGACAGAGCGACGTCACAGCCAGTGAGTGTATTAATAGTTTGAGTCGTCAGATCAGAGATGGTAAATAAGACGCTTCATGTAAGTGACGAGAAGCGACCACACGGCCTGAGTAACTGTAATCCATCAGAGTGAGGTCACACAGCGGGGGGGGGGCAGATTGTCTTACAGCAGAGACCATGACGTCTGGAACGAGCTGTCACCAACACGCCCAGACGCCATTTATCCTCCACACTGACAGATCACTGCGTGTGTGTGTGTGTGTGTGTGTGTGTGTGTGTGTGTGGTGTGTGTCGTCTGCTGTGTGTGTGTGTGTGTGTGTGTGTGTGTGTTGACGCGTGTGTCTTGTGTGTTGTGGTCTGTGTGTTGTGTGTGTGTGTGTGTGTGTGTGTGTGTGTGTGTGTGTGTTGTGTGATGTGTCTGTGTGTGTGTCTGTGTGGTGTTGTGTGTGTGTGTGTGTGTGTGTGTGTGTTGTGTGTGTGTGTGCTGTGTGTGTGTGTGTGTGTGTGTGTGTGTGGTGTGGTGTGTGTGTGTGTCGAGTGTGTGTGTGTGTGTGTGTGTGTGTGTGTGTGTGTGTGTGTGTGTGTAGTGATGTGTGTGTGTGTGTGTGTGTGTGTGTGTGTCTGTGTGTGTGTGTGTGTTTGTGTGTGTGTGTGTGTGTGTTGTGTGTGTGTGTGTGTGGTCTTCTGATCTCTGTGCATGAATGTTGATGATGATGATGATGATGATGATGATGATGATGATGATGATGATGTTGATGTTGATGATGATGATGATGATGATGATGATGATGATGATGATGATGATGATGATGTTGATGATGATGATGATGATGATGATGATGATGATGATGATGATGATGTTGATGTTGATGATGATGATGATGATGATGATGATGATGATGATGATGATGATGCTCTTTAGAAGAGTAGATGTGATGGACGGCGTTGACGTGTCACCGCTCCACCAGGTGAGCCTGGAGGAGGCGCTGCAGGTGCAGCGACGTCTCTTTGTTCCTTTATGAAGCAGAAACATTCAGATACAAAATCTTTCAGTTATTGACCAATATTTATTTTAGAAAACGGACAATTAGTTAAAATCAACATTTTATATATAAAGTGATTCATTTTCAGTGTGTTTCACTTTGATAGAACTGATCTGTTCTAAAAAACTAAAGTTCCAGCATCTTTTCAACATTAAACTGAAGCATTCGACCTGAGGAGACGTCCTCTGATCACAGCGACACCAAGAGACGCAGAACAGGATCAAAGTCCAGTAAAAGAACATTTACCAATCATTGGGTTCTTATGGGTTTATGTGTGTAATTAAACAAAGGTCCATTTCAGTACCTCACACTGTGTACTGAACACTGTAAGCTCCGCCTCCTGGACCCTCACACCCTGTTGAATCTAAATGACCTCTGACCTTTGGAGCGTCTGCAGTCACGCTGTCACTCCTCTGGCATCCTCATTTGTCACCAGCTCCAAGTAGCTGAACATGACTTCTCCACAAATGGCCGCCACCGCCACCGCCGCCGCTGCCGCTGCCACTGCTGCTGCTGCTGCTGCTGCTGCTGCTGCTGCTGCTGCTGCTGCTGCTGCACCATGTGCTGAGTCGACAGCCCCGCGCAGCGTCGTGGTCATCGCTAAGACTCTCCGAGTATGTCCCAACGCGCCTCGCGTACAGGAAGAGATGAAGCGATTGTGATTGACTGTAAAACATGTCAGATGCTGGAAGCACCTCAGCTGTCGTGGCTCCACAGAACCAAATGTGGGTCCTGTCCTGGATCCTGATTTGGGCAGAGAAACCGGCTCCAGTCGGCGACCCGGGGAACCGGCCCAAGCTATGCTGAGGCCGATTCTGGTGCATCATTCATCATCAAGTGTGACATGTTTCTGGCAACGTGGACGAGCCACATTTAGTCTCTCTTGTATTCAGCCGTTTCGGCCACCGAGGATCAATTACAGCGCTGCTGTAATGTCCTGAATGAGATTGTTAAGTGTTCCTTTTATTTCCTCCACCTGTTCATCAGGCGTTCACCAGTCTCCACCATCACTGGCGGCCGCTGCCACAGAGTCCAAATTTGGATGAAAAGCTGAAGTGGGACGAGAATACAGCGAACTGTGAAAAGCTTTGTCACATCCAAGAACACACTCCTCCATTTATACGTTTGCCTGAACAGTAACCACTCTGGTTCAGTCTCACGTCTTGAGGTCAGCCATGTTGGTTTTGCAGGTTTCATTTCCACATTGTAGTTTCAAGTTCCTCTTTAAAGCTCCATGTTTCTTCTTCTGTGTTTTATCTGAAGTATTGATCCATAAGAAGATACAAAAACCATCTCAGTGTAGTTTCACATCTCGTCTCTGATAAATCTCCCTTATTACAAAATAAACTAAGAGTAAAACTCAAACTAATAAAAACTAAAATCAAACATTCCAAAAAAAATGAAACTTAAACTTAACGAGCAAAGCTGATTTAAAAACTAATTAAAACTAAATTGAAAATGAATAAACCGAAAACAAAAAGTCAAAACAAAAATTTTTTTTTACAAATGAATGAAAAATCCAAAACTTTTATAATTTTATTACTAACATATTTTATGTCATAGAATAAAACGTGAAAATATCCTGACCTTCTGTTAACCTCAGACTTAAATACCAGGCGTCAGGACTCATTACTGCTTCGTTGTGACATCACAAAGTTCCAGAAGTCCTGACGGCTGGTTTTAAGGCTCAGTTTCTGAATACAGGCTGTGTGCATTTCTCTGTGGACTGAGGCTTTGATACTTTCACAGTATTAATATAGAAGCTAGAGCTGATCTATAATCACACTACACATGGACACAGACCTTTACACTGGAGGAGCTTTAACACACTATGAGTAATACTTTAAATCACTGTCTCCTGGTGCAGTAGTTGCTGCTATTTGCCTTCAAAGGGCAGCAGAGAGCAACATGTGACTGAGGAGGAGGTGACGACATCTGCAGGTGGAGCTGCTGCTGTAAATATCACCACACACACATGCACACTTTCTTAAACATGCACACACACACACACACACACTCACAAGTACATGTCTCACAGATAAAGTCACACATTCACTGAAGGGGTGCAAAGTCATGCAGATGCTATTACATGCAAGTCTGCTAACACACATTCAGCACACACATTTTACTGCAACGCCATCACACAGAATCATATGTGACCAAACACACACACGCACACACACACACACCATCTCCTGTAATGTCACTTATAAAAATAACTTACATGCTCATCTTATAAATAACGCATACATCACCTCAGCGGTGTGATACAGTCGTCTTCTCTGAGCGTGACCTTACACCACCATCCACTCAGAACCTTATTAAATAGAAATGAATTGAAATAAAAGCAGATAAATATTAATGATTTTGTGACCCCTGTGGTGACATCTGTCGCCCGCCACATGTGCTGCTGCAGCAGACATCACCGCACCCGCTCGAGCCGAGTGTGTGTCAGGAAACACACGTGCACCATGTTACAGGACGTCGCCGCCCGTTCACTGACTTAAAGCTGCAGAAACTTCTGAGGAGTGATACCTCTCCTCACCATCTCACCGATCGACTGCAGAGCTGTCCTGTCCTATCTTTGTTGTTTATCTTGTGTTGCCTTGGAGTTTCAGTGTAATGTGACATATCTCTGAGTGAAGCAGAATATGTGGTCTGCACATGTGGTTTAGTTACTGGAGGGATTTAAATGGATGATTTAAACCAGCCTGTATCAAAGAGTGGTCCGTGGACCCCCCCGGTACAGTGGCCCTGAGGGCTGTGCTACACAACGGAAGTGTTTCCAGGGGACACAAAAAAGTGACGGACCCGGCCGGGTGTTGCACTTGTTGTTCAATGCTTCTTGACTTTTTGAAGTTGTGAAGACGGCCACCTGTTAGTGGTGTTTGAAAATAAGCAAAAGTTGAGTTTGTTTGGTTTATTATAACGTTCACTATAAGACTAATATACTACTGCTACACACTATAATCAAACATCTGATCAGCTGTGTCTTGAAGCTGCGGCCTGAACGCTGCAGCGATCCAACACACAGCGTGAACATGTACTGGTGATGCCCTCGGTGTCACGCTCGCAGACCCTCTCAGTGGGATCCTGCCGGCTGCTGTTTGTCTAAGCAGAGTCAGTGTCAGCAGCCCCCCCCCCCCCCCCCCCGGCTGTGGGGCGTCTCGTGCCATCTGCTGTTTAACTTGGCCCGACCTTTGACACGCTGATATCTGTGTCGAGTGCGGATACCAGGCGGTGGGACGACACCGGGGTGAGGTCGTGCCACGCAGCTGCAGCAGTGATAAATTCCTCTGCTGATATCAGAGCGTCACATTTCTGTCACATACAGTAAATATATATTTATAGTGATCTGCCTGGTGGATTCTTAATGAAGCAGAGGAAAGTTAACAAGGTCCTTAAAAACACCACGATTCATCCTCTGGGGACAAAGAACATCCTGATGAAAATCTGGCCTGTAGTTTCTGGGATACCTCAATATGGACCAAGGACAGAAAGGTCAGAGGTCACCAAAACATTAAGAATCATCCACAGACAATATACGGCCAGAAAAACATCATCATCATCATCATCATCATCATCATCATCAGATTTCTGCTGCTACTGTGGTAAAAATATATTCAACAAAAACCAACAAATGAATCTCAGAAATAGCTCCTTCCTTTATGAGCACGTCTCTCCTGCTGAAGGTCGAGCTCTGAGATCCCGTCTGGTTCTCACTCAGGAACATGTATTTATAATAAAAGGCCACGCTGACTGTTGCTGCTGTCAGCGAGTCCACCTGAGCTGCAGGAGACACACTCATGTCTCGCGCCAGACGCCGTTTGCCTTCAATATCACTGATGTCACCGTGTCTGTCTGCGTCTGTGTGTCCGGCAGACTGGCAGGAGTCCAGATCTGAAGGACTGACGAGGATTCAGGACCCAGTTTAATGTGACAAAGACGGGGCGTCTTCAGAAACTCATATGGAGAGATTCAGACTTTCCTTTAATCTGGAACACTTTTCTTTTTTGTTTTGAAAAGCAGAAATAATTCATTGAAGAATAACTCAGAGTTTGGATTCTTTATTTTAAAATGATACCATGTGTTTGTCATGATAATACATCACAGCTGTCAGGTTTTAGGATGGCTCGACACTCTGTATTCTAATAAAACAAAGTCCAGACAAAAGACAAGAAATCCAGCTGAGGAAAACACAGAGGAGAAAACAGACGGACTGACACAGAGACTTAAACACACCAGGGAGGCAAAGGTGAGTGAACAACAGGTGAAACACATCAGGGCGGGGCCGACGATCACACCGCAGGGAAACGGGACAAAGACAGGAAGTCAAACCGACGTGAGACACACAAGGGAAGTGATTACAAAATAAAACAACAAGCAAGGAACAAATGTCCGAACATAAAAAGTCAAAGTCCAAAAAGTTCAAACCGAGAGAGTTTTGTGATGATAATAACAATAATAATAATAATAATGATAATAATAATAATAATAATAATAAGGAGAAAGGGAGTTAAGAGGGAAGTCATTAAAAAAATGAGTTGGCCTCTCTAATATGGTTTATATCATTACATATTATTAAAGAAAATAAATGAATTTTGAGGTGTAATTTTTAACCTAAAATATCATCATTTATAAAAAATAAAAAGAAAGTGACAGAGCAGTTTCTTTAAAATATGAAGCGGATCGGCAGCCATCTTTATTTCTTAGTTAATAACTGATTTATTAATGTGTATATGTTTCGTTATATATATTGTAATACTGATCTTTTCACCTCTCACAGCGTCAGTGTCACGTCACCATCAGCCTGTAGGTCCAGGACATTTTCACAAAGTTAGCTCGTCACCTCATGTTAGCGTGTTGTCATTAGCCTCGGCCTCAGCTAGGCTCTTGCTCGCTGTCACAGATGCCACACCTGCGGAGGCGGGAACGCAGCGCTGCTTTGTCGATCGGTTTCTGGCACCTGAAGCCGCCACTCGAGAGACTCGATCGCTTCAGATTGAAACTCTCACTCCAAAAACTCCTTAGTTACACCTCCACAAATCCTTCTCATTTATATCATTTCTTTCTCTTTTTACTTTGTGAAAAAATCAAAGAGAATGTAAATATATAATGATACAGAACAGTAGAGAAACCTTGATGAGCTCTGCCTCTGTTACAGTTTCTCCCCCACTCGTCTTCAGTTTTCTGTTTGACAAAATCAACCGAACCACAGGAAGTGAAACCGGTTTGTCCTCAGGCGGCGAGTCGTGATCTGAGTGTGGAGACAGAAGCTCTCACTTTTTCTCAGCTGGATCAAACCATCGCGCTCCTGTTGAAACTTTCGGTCTTCATAACGCTCATTAACACCTTCTCCTCCCACACGCACAACAAAGCCACAGGGGAAACACACGAGTCCACACACCCACCGAGCTCGTCCTGGGAAATGTAGGATTTCATTTTGATAAAACAGGCAAAATATATTTGTAAAAAGAATTAATTTGATAAATTTAATCAATATTTAATTAAAAAACAGTTGTCAGCAGCTCTGAGTGCGATGAGTCATTCAGCGCTCGTGATTTTAACCACAAATTCTGGTTTTCAATGTGAAACTTAATAATAACAGTGAGAAAATAAAATGAAGTTGAAGACAGGGCGTCGTGTGGCGTGTTGGTCTAAGCAGGCGCCCCGTGTGCAGAGGCCACAGTCCTCGCTGCAGTCGGCCTCGGTTCGGGTCCCGCATCGGACGGCCCTTAGCTGCATGTCATTCCCCCTCTCTCTGCCTCCCCACTTCCTGTCTCTCTCTACTGTGCTATCAATAAAGGCCCAAAAAACATACTTGAAGTTAAAGACAGCACAAGTACGACCTTGTGTTTTAACTCTGAGTTAAAAAGATTTAAAGGCGACACTTTTATTTGTTCATTTTCTTTGAGCTTGCTAAACTGAAATATAAGACATAACGCATAAATCAATAGATTATAATTCAGATTGATAATCGATTAGACCGATTAGATGCGTCTTTTGAACTTGATCCAGAGAGTTAATTTTACATCACAAATTTGACCGGCACTTAGTCCTTAACATTTTTCCTTAACTAAGGAAATCTTTTGCGATATTCTGTGCAACACCCTTAAGTAAAGTAAATAAACCTTAACGGTCATACTTAAGTAGAAAACTTGTTTGAGCCTTAAAACCAGCCGTCAGGACTTCTGGAACTTTGTGATGTCACAACAAAGCAGTCCCCAAGCCCCGCCCACCTGGACCCACCATCCAAACCTTGCAGGATTTGGTTTCTCTGAGTGTTTTTACCTGAAATCTGCTTTATTTTTATTGGATCACTCAGAAAACAGTCAGCCAATCAGAAGAGAGGCTCAGAGCCTCCTCTCTTCTGATTGGCTCACTGACCTGTTGTTACTAGAGCTCCAGAGAGAAGCCTGAGAGAGGAGATGTGAAACTACACTGAGATGGTTTTTATATCTTCTGATGGATCAACACTTCAAATAAAACACAGAAGAAGAAGAAAATATGGAGCTTTAATGTTCCAGCTCTTCATTAAAGATTTATTATGTGACTGAGAGAAATAATATTGTAAAACCAAAGACGTCATGTTTTCACGGCTGCACCACATACACGTACATACGTTTGTGTCATGACTAAAATTTTAAATAAAGGTCCGTGGATTTGGATTCAAGATGTCTAATGTCTTCTGTCGCCTCCCGTTCATCCGCTCTTACAAACCCAGAGTCTGTGAGTGTTGATGGGTCAACAGCAGCATCTCTGTGAGTCACATGAAGAACCACAGGGATCTGCGACCTACATAACTCTGACCTGAAAACACAACGACAAGGGCAAGACGAACAGCTGGAAGGACGAGTGTGTGTGTGTGTGTGTGTGTGTACAGTGTGTGGTGAAGTACTTAAATCTTTTATTTCGAGGTAAAATATATCCATATATTATATTTAACTGTCTGTCTTTCAACAAAACAATGCTAATTAATTAAAACAGGAAACGTAATAACTGTCAGATCCAGATGTTTCTGTCGACGAGATGAAGAAATGTCGTCAATATGTCAGTAAAATGTTCACACACATTTTGTTTTCCACATCTTTAGTTTAATGATTACAGTCAGAGCGGCGGCCATCTTGTTTTCAGGTTGTCTGTCCGTCCGTCTCATTCTCGTGGACACGACATCTCAGTAACACCTTGATGAAAATCCTTCAAATCTGGCACAAACGTTCACCTGGACTCAATGATGAACTGATTAGATTTGGGTGGCTAAAGATCAAAGGTCAAAGGTCAAGGTTACGGTGACCTCAGAAAACATTTTTTTAGCCATTACTCAAGACTTCACACACAAATGGTTCATATTCTCTCTGACTCTGGATAAACAGGGATGTGAGCTGGGACCTCTGAGTGGCGGAGGGATACGACCACGAGGAGCTGGTTCTAGTTTTCCTGTGTTTTTCTTCATGCTCGTCAGAACTCGTCTTGCTTGTTTGGATTGTTCTCTGTCAGATCTGCTCCGCCACCTCCAGTCTGCCTCGGCATCTCCACCCTGCTCCACCGCTCCGACTCCTTTACCATAAACTGTGTGAATAGTGACCTGTTGTCCTCTCTCTGACCCAAATCAATAAAAGCAGAACTTTGTTCTTCAGTTAAAAAAAACCTCATGACGCTGTGACTTTGTAGTCATCAAAGTCACTGTCTTTCAACCACATATCATGGTCTTCATCTGTGTAATCTATGGGAGAGTTCAATTAACCTTCTTGTCAAACTACTGTCTCTAAAGTCAACAGCAAACTTTCTCTGTTCAATGACATGAAACTATCAGCTGCTTCAGAGGCTCCAACTGCTGATGACAAACGTCCTTTATCAGAAACAGTAAGAGGCCACAGTGAAACAGCTGATTAGAGTCCAGACTGAACTCAGTCATATCAGGAAGGCGTCTCTGCACTCATATAAAACTCAAGGGGGGGGGGGGTTTGGCATTTTTGGCACTTTGATATGTTAATATGTTAAATAATAAATAAATCTCCGGTTTAACTCTTTGATTCATGATCATCTTCATTGAAATGATGAAAAGTAAAGAGCCTCTACACTCAGAGATCCCTTTGTTCAGACTTTACCTTTGTGCTTTTTGCCCTGAGTTCAGACTCTCAGGCTCCTGTTTCTAGGGTACAGACGAAATCCAGCCCCTAAAAGCAGCCCATAATTTCAACCATATAATACTTGTACCTCATGACTGTGGAGGAGCAGGGACGTCGCAGGAGAAGTAATAAAGCATTTCCTTAATTATATATTTTAGTAGGCATTAAAAACAGAATTTGTAAAAAGAATTTATAAATGAACGATTTATCTATCAATAAATATTTCAGATTTAAATCTAGATTCATAAAAACAACATAAAACTTTATTATTATATGAATAAATAATAGAAATATTTTTTAGAAGTATTTATTGATGAATTAATCGTTCATTTATAAATTCTTGAAAACGGAATCCAGTTATTTATTCCCATTTTTTTTTAAATTCCTTTCCAAATAGTACATGGATTAATAAATGTATTTATAAATGGTTTATTTAATTAGAGTTCTATGCTGTTTTTATAAATCCATTTTTAAATCTTAAGTATTTATTGATGAATTAATCGTTCATTTCTAAATCCTTTTTACAATTCCTGTTTTTAATGCCTAAAAAAATGAAGGAAAGGCTTTATTACTTTTCCTGTGACATCACTGCTCCTCCACACATGACCACTGCCGACCACTGACACAATTCAAGGCTAAACATATAAATAAATCAAACTGTCCAGAAGATCATCGCTGCACATTCACAGAAAACGAATAAACTTGGTCTTTTTAAGATGGAATAATCATTAATGATGCCACAGATGCTCCGTGTCTGTTGGACATTCAGGGAGCTAAGTCAATTAATAATTTATAATTAGTGTACTTAACTTAAATAATTAATCATTTACTTATTAATTTATTCATTAAGAGTTAGTGCGGTCCATCACAATTGAAAACTCATAAAAACATTGTGCATCTTTCATGTGAAATCATTTCTCCTGAAGCAACATCACACGTTTTAGCTGTTAGCTCAGTAAGCTCTGTTAGCTCCATTAGCTCCGTTAGCTCTGTAAGCTCTATTAGCTCCGTTAGCTCTGTAAGCTCTATTAGCTCTGTTAGCTCCGTTAGCTCTGTAAGCTCTATTAGCTCTGTTAGCTCTGTTAGCTCTGTTAGCTCTATTAGCTCTGTAAGCTCTATTAGCTCTGTTAGCTTCGTTAGCTCTGTAAGCTCTATTAGCTCTGTTAGCTCTCTAAGCTCTATTAGCTCTGTTAGCTTTGATAGCTCTGTAAGCTCTATTAGCTCTGTTAGCTCCATTAGCTCTGTTAGCTCCGTTAGCTCTGTAAGCTCTATTAGCTCTGTTAGCTCCGTTAGCTCTGTAAGCTCTATTAGCTCTGTTAGCTCTGTAAGCTCTATTAGCTCTGTTAGCTTTGATAGCTCTGTAAGCTCTATTAGCTCTGTTAGCTCCATTAGCTCTGTTAGCTCCGTTAGCTCTGTAAGCTCTATTAGCTCTGTTAGCTCCGTTAGCTCTGTAAGCTCTATTAGCTCCGTTAGCTCTGTAAGCTCCGTTAGCTATGTTAGCTCCATTAGCTCTGTTAGCTCTGTTAGCTCCGTTAGCCGCTGCTGTCAGAGTGAAAGTGATAAAATATAAAAAAACATCCATGAACGGTAGAAAATCAACATTTAATCTACAGAGTTAGACAGGCAAAGTGAAGATATGGTCGTACTTCATTTCTGATCTCAACAGGTTTTTAGGCACAGGGACATACATTTAAAAATATCATATATTATAGCATATATTATTCTATGTAGCATAAAACCTCTTTACCATAACAACGTATGCACTTCATCATTGGCTGTACAAAAATACATTTAAATCTTTCTCTTTCTCTGCACATTGCGGGCGTCTGTGTGTTTGTATGTACTTGTGTGCACGTGCAAATGTGGGTATGTGTGTGTATACGTGTGTGTGTGTGTGTGTGTGTGTGTGTGTGTGTGGTCCTCTTCTTGCAGCCGAACTTCAGCCGAAGTCGATGCGTGGCCGGTACTCAAGAACCATGGGATACGTCTGAGAGAGCGACAGAGAGAGAGAGAAACAATCTTTAAAACAGAAACACGACGACGACGACGACGACTGCTGCTGTTACAGCATCAGCTACATGTTACATGTATGTTCAACAACATGTCTGTTCAAGTACAACAACA
Source organism: Seriola dumerili (assembly GCF_002260705.1). Lineage (NCBI taxonomy): Eukaryota > Metazoa > Chordata > Actinopteri > Carangiformes > Carangidae > Seriola > Seriola dumerili. Next base: position 1,095,187 of record NW_019174382.1, on the reverse strand, counting down.
CATTCACTTCATTATGGCAAAAATCATAATCACGATCACTTTGATCGATAGATTATCGATCACCATCACTCACTGACTTTGGAAACATTATTGAACTTTAAATTTAAATTTTTAAAGTTTATTTTTTTTAAATGCACTTCAACTGAAAAACTAATTAAAAAACTATTATTGACATAAAAAAATAAATAATATATTTCAGTCGGCCATTTTGTTTTCAAGTTGTCCGCCCATCTGTTTCTCGTGGACACGATATCTCAGTGACACTTTGAAGGAACATCTTCAAAACTGCCACAAACATTCACTCCGACTCAAGGACCAACTGATTAGATTTTGGGGGTCAAAAGTCAAAGGTCACTCAAGACTTCACATCAATTATGACAAAATTTCACACAAATGGTTCATATTTTATCAACAGATCAACAGAGATGTAACCTGGAACTAGTCTGAGAAAAAGTACTAAAAATAAGTAGTAAAAATACGGTATTTTAAGTATCTTAAAGCACAAATTCTTGCACCTGCATCAGTCTGTCTTTATCACGTGACGTCTCTATATAAAGTCTTATAGGACAAAACGTCCTGCAGTAACCCCAATGACACAAACACTCGCTGTGATGTTGATGTTGATGTCATCATCTGTCATGTGGCGTCTTCATGGCGAGTGTTTGGGTTAAGTAACAGATGTCAGCTCCGACTCTCGGTTCAGACTCGCCTCCTTTTGTCTGTAAAACGCGTCAGAATCAGTCAAATGTGCGAGTCGGCCGTTTCATGAAACATTCAGGGAGTGAAAAGGCGAGTGTTTGTGTCAGAGCAGCTGCAAAGTGAAAAGTGTGTCTCCTGGTTTTGGAGCCTGTCTCCTATTTCTGGCAGCTTGAGGCTGCTGGTGCAGCAGAGTACAGCTGCTGTCATCTCCTCCGCCTCTCTGCATTCTGCTGCATCATGTCTCAGGGAAAAAAAACAACAAAAACCAAAAAACAGAACAACAATCTAACCAGTCTGTCACTGCGCCTCTGTATCTGCATCCCTGACACTCTTTCACTCAGCATTTCTGTCTCCACACACTTTAATTATAACGTACTAACACACACACACACACACACACACACACGCTCGGTGCAGCTGTCAGCTAGTTTTAAGGGATTTTGTTCTGGTGTCAAATAAACTGAAATGTAGAATCGTCTTAACGTGCAGCACAAGCAGAAATCCAGCACGGAGAAAAGAGAGGAAACTAAATGTGCTGTCAGATGCTGCTTGGTACGAACACAAGTGACAAGTTAACTGGTTTTACCTGGTGCATCACCTGTAGGAATCTGTGGTCTCACACCTGAAGCTAATATCCTTTACTTTAATGCTTTTTAAGGAACTAAAATTCATCCAGTGTCCAGACTGTGAAGGATTCGTCCTCTGGGGATCCTGAATATTCACATTTTGAATTTCATGAAAACCTGTCAACCGTTCAAATCTCGTTATGAAGCAAAGTCAAGTGGAAATTGTGACGAGGTAGAAACTCATGTTGGCGCTGGAGCAAAAGTGGAGGCGGTGTGACGTAGTTATAGAGCCACAAAACCTCATAGGGAGGTGTCAGGGGGGATCATGGTGGGCGGCGCCTGACCACGGTGGCGTGGCGTCCTCAACCCTCCAGAACTCCTCAATAAAATATAAACAGGTGAGTTATATAAATCAGCTCTAGAGACCAAAACAGTTTTTGTACCAGGCTGTAAACATGTTTATTTCTGCTGTAAAGACATTTTAACATGGGAGTCTATGGGGACTGACTCACTGTTGGAGCCAGACTCTAGTGGTCGTTAGAGGAACTGCAGCTGCTGGTTCTTCTTCACGTTTCAGTCGACAAAGTTTCTAATTTTAAGATGATACACTGCTGTTGATCGACACTGGTTTATATCAACACTGAGTTGTTTCGATCTGTCTGGTCATGACGATGACAGACAGTTTGTCTGAAACACAATATAATCTGAGAGTTGATCATTTTATAGAGTTGGATATCTGACTTGAACAGCAGCTGATGGGGATCATGTTTTTATTTGTAACTAACCACCGTTTTTTCAACCAACACACAAACCTTTTAAATTTATTGTTTTCTCAAAACTAAGTGCAAGAATCTATAGAAACAGACCAGTGTGCTCATTTCTTAGGAAACCTCTCTGTCCTTGTCGGGATCTGTGTTAATATCTTTCAGCCATTTCTTTCCCTCTGTGTTTTTGTTCTTTAGGTCCTAAACTCTGTTGTCGTTCACAGCCCAACAAATTTACCTCGACACCCTCGACTCGCACGAGGAAAAACTCAGAAGGTCGGTCTTTCTCTGGATGGAGCGTTTGCTCGAAGGTGTTGAGGAGAATGTTTTGTGTTTCACTCTAACGTTGTGTCCATCACTGAGGCCAGAAGCTGCTGCTGGATCTACACCTGGATCTGATTAGTGTTAACGAGCTGATTCCACGGCCAATAATAATAATAATAATAATAATAAAAATGTGATTCTGAGAGACAGATCTCAGCAGGGTAAATGGGGGGCGTATTCGTCACCACCTGCCTCTCCTCATCCTCTGCAGTCACCACACAGCTCAAGTGACCAATCACAGAGATTTTTAGTCCAGATTAAGACAAATTGATCGCATGTGTCATTATTTATTTATAACCAGACTCACTCTCGCAACAGTGACAGTCAAAGTGGCAGCCATATTGTTTTCTGGTCCGTCTCATTCTTTGTGGACGAAATATCTCAGGAACGACTTGACTACAAATTTGGCAGAAACCTTCACTCGGACTCAAGCATGAACTGATTAGACTCTGGTGGTCAAAGGTCAAAGGTCAGTGGGACCTCACAAAACGTGTGTGTGTGTGTGTGTGTATACGTTGGAAGGAAAAACAAAGCCGTGCTCTGAAGTTGTGAGAAGCTTGAGACTGATGAATGACTCGTATCTTCTGTCCCTCCAAGGTGCGAGCGCACCTGACTTTTGAAGGGAATGGGAGATGGCACTGTGATCGGTTTATTGGATGTTACTAAGAGATTAAGTCCAACCCCTTTGAAGCATGCGCCTGGAGCGGCGACTGTTTTTACCGCCGTTAAAATGGCACAAAAGACATGGACACGCCCTAAACGCACTTGCGCCACGCGCTTCAGACCATGAGCTTTGGATCGTTAACGAAGAGCCCAAAGAGTGAAATGTCATTATAATCTGTAGCATCTGGACGTCTGGGTTAAAACTGGGTTTAAAAGGCTCAGAAGAAGTTTGTGAAATAATCATATTAATGTGAAGCAAGTCGTAACGAAACTTTGAAATGCAGTCGCTGTTTAAAGTTTTAATCTGTAACTTTTCCACATTAAAACAACAAGTTCTATGTTCTATATGTTGAGCTGTGTTCTTACGTTATTATTCTTACATTGGTCGCCTGTCAGTGACATCATACCCTCTATGATCAGGTGGCAGTGTTTTCTGGTTTCCTGACAGAAGCTCAACATTGACTTTGATCCAGTTTTAAGCCACAGACACTTTTTACACCTCGGTGGTTTTCAGCTCGTTGTTTGAACCAGATGAAAGATTTTAGTCGTCGGACGTCTGGATCTGAAGTTGAGAAACAAGCTGAGGAAACGTTCGACAGCTCAGCTCTTGTGGCCGCCTGTTTGTTGTGGAGAGGAGGACTCCTCTGTGGATCATTCAGCTGCTGGTAAAACCCTCCTGAACGTCTGGTTCCTGAGTTATCAGAGAAACAGTCAGAACAAAGTTTAGCATCAACCTCAGTCTCTGCTCCCCGAACAGCGTCGCTCAGACTCTGACTTTAAATGTGAAGCTGCTTCATTCAGAGTTTCTAACGCCATCTTTTTTGTTTGTTTTTTTTTGATTGAGAGCGGCAGAAGTTACAGACTGAGTTTAACTACATTTAGACCAGTTTTAATTTGAGTTTCCGCCCTCAAAGACACAGGTTGTAAAAAACTAAACTGCCCTCGAGTGGCTGTGACGGGAAACGTTTCTAAACTGGTTCCAGCAGCTGATCAGGACTGATCCGTCTGACGTGACGTCCGTCGGCCTCTTTCTGCCGCGCATCATCAATAAAAGTCTCTCTCACAGTAACGGCTGCTGGGGGGAACGACTCGGAGCGATCGCTTGCCAGAGTTGTGCACTTTGAATGATTAGTTTTATATCGTCCCGGGTCCTGCAACGCAACATTTACATAAAAGTGTCCAGATGGAAAAATGACAATGTGTGCTCGCCACACGGACGATCTGCAGCTGGTGATTACATCAGAAGGACGTGGGTTCAAACCGGATGAATGAGGTCAGACAATGTTGGGAAAGAGGCGGCAATTTGTTCTTTGTTTTTCTGCTCATGAGCCTTTTTTATTTTCTATTCCTCAGCGCCGGCGACATTTTGCAGCCATTTTGTTTTCAGGTTGTCCGTCCGTCTGTCCCGTTCTCGTGGACGCGATATCTCCGTAACGCCTCGAGGGAATTCCTTCATATTTGGCACAAACGTTCACCTGGACTCAAGGACGAACTGATTATATTTTGGTGGCTAAAGGTCAAAGGTCAAGGTCAGTGTGACCTCACAAAAAACTTTTTAGCCATTATGACCAGAGGGATACAACCATGAGGAGGTGATTCCAGTTTTTAATTAACATTACACTGGGACATCATCACGCTGTGGATGATGATTACATTATGACTGGGAATAATAATCACACATGCAGTTATTATTTTTTTCTTTCTCCATCTCCTCTCTCTGCAGATGAGAAACATCTCAAATGATATTTTTAGCTCTGGAAAATAAGGATTTATTTAATTTATTTAAAAACAGATTCCTGAAAATGACTCTCTCTACATGTGAGCACAGCTGGAGCTGAGAAGCTACAGACTTTATAAGTCTCATACTGTCTCCTTCCCTCCTCCTCCTCCTCCTCCTGCCCTGGTATGTGATGCCTCCTCCTGCGGTGCCAGCTGTCTGCGCTCCTCACTCGCCCTCCACTTGTGGACGGCACCTTTCACTGGCTAATCGTTCATGTGAATACGCACGTGCAGATAAACAGATCGCCATTCAGTCGCAGAGTGCAGGAATGTATGCACTCACACACACGAGCACTTAAACTGTAGATGGACATCATAAAAACACACACACACACACACACACACACACACACACACACACACACACACACACACACACACACACTGGCCCACTGAACCACAGCACTGATGACCCTGAAGTCTGAGGCTGACAGCGGCGGCACGTTTCAGACTAAAGGACAACAACTCCTGCTGTGTGTGTGTGTGTGTGTGTGTGTTGTATTTCCATGTTTGTGAGGACCAATCAAACTTTTAGATGTTCTCCTGAAGTGTTGTCCTCTTGTCTTTAAAGGAGTGTGAGGCTCGTGTCTTTGTCTCAGGGTTCAGAGTCAGGATCAGGTTTGAGTGTTGGGACGGTTGAAGTCAGAGTGAATGTTCTCTAAAGTGTTTTATGTTGATGTTTGTCGATGTTGTTGATTCTCATTTCCCAAACCACACATGGACCACGTGTCTCTTAGTCTTAACGAGACTAGACGATATCCAGAATGTAAAATCTTGATATAGTCTAAATATTATCGCAGGAGTGGAGAGGTTATAATATTTTAATATAATATATTTTATAATACTTTTATAATATAATTATATTTTACTTTATAATTAGTTATATAATTGTATAATTGTATTTTATGTTTCAGGTAGCAGTTCATAGTTTTCTTCATTTGTCACATGACAGGGACAATGTACAGTGAGCGAAGAGAAATGAGACAGACAAGGTGCAATTTGTTAGAAAAATAAAAATTAATAATTATATATACATGTATATATTATAAAAAGTATCGGGGTGTCGAGCGGCGCAGTGGGTTGAGCAGGCGCCCCGTGTGCAGAGGCTGCAGTCGGTTTGAATCCCGCATCGGACGGCCCTTCACTGCGTGTCATTCCCCCTCTCTCCGCCTCCCTATTTCCTGTCTCTCTCTGCACTATCAATACAGGCATAAAAAGCCCAAAAAAACCCCAGAAAAATATCGCAGGAAGTATCGTAATATCCGATATTATTGAATATCAGTCCAAGCCTCGTCTTAACATTGACTCTCTCTACTTTCCTTCTGTTCTAGTCAATTATAAAAAGTTATTCATTCTGGTTTAATTATTTCAATAAATACAGACCTGTGAAGAACTTTCAGTAGTTCTGGTCATTATTCATATTGTCTATGATGCAAATTATTTAACAGGAACCTCGTGTACGTTTCTAAAATTCCCCCAAAATGATGTAAAACACTTCAGAGAAAGTCGGAGTCAAACCAAAACGCTCAAAGATGAAATATTGAAAAAAAAACCAAAAAGCAGCGCAGATTGACTTCAGCTGAGCCACTGGAGCATATGAAGCTGTAGAGTAGCTAATACGACGTGAGTAAATATTTAATGTTTGTAAGTGTTTTACGTGAAGCTTTGGCATGAGAGCATACACAGTAATATAAAAGAAGCCAGACTTTCTTTCAAGCTGACTGGCTCTGGTTTCTGCTCACAGAACAACAACAACACAAAACTACACATTAAACGTTTCTTCTCAAACAGTTTGACGTCAGAATTCCTTCTTTTATAGAATCTGAGTCACCGAAGATTCTTGGAAGAAACTTTCTTCATGCAAAAACCATTTTTAATGTTGAATAGAGAAGTCATTCAACCAACACTAGTTTTCTCACACACACACACACACACACACACACACACACACACACACACACACACTTATACTAATTCTGAGAACACTCTGTTTATTTACTTTCATTCTTACGCGACCCTAATCATACTGAAACCTCCCCGTCTAATTTAAAACCTCCACTTTTAAACTACATGTTAACCATTAAATAGGAGTTCGACCTCACGGGTCTGAGCCCTCAGTCTCTCTCTGAGGCTGTGAGCCCCCACAGTGTGAGGGAGTGCAGAGCGCCTGCACACATATGCACAAAAAAATGACTTCCTGTAGCAGTGCAGCGACACATTAGCATGCAAACATGCACACACAAACAGGAAGCGAGGGTGACAGCCTTACATTCTCTCCATGTAGCCTCCACCGGGTCATGTAGATGAACTCCAGAGTGTGATCTCTGCCCATGATCTCTCCGTTACACAGCACATCCAGCTGGACGCACAGGAGGGAAAAATATGGTCAGAAACAAGTTAATCCTCTGAGCTCTCAGGGCTTTTCCTCCATTTCTACATTAGTTCTTCAGGTACTTGCATATAAAATAATAAAGTGTTTCATATCACAGTTTTCATGCTCTTTCTATAATGAGACTCTTTGGACTGTGCGAAGACATCATTTGGTCCAAATGCTGAAAAACTGAAGCCCAGTTTTTTGAGATTCTTATGAAAACATACATTTACTGATGTGGAAGAATCGAAGAGTTTGAAGAGTGTTGACCAAAGTGTAAGGTTTATAGAAATAGAGCAACATGTGAGTAAAATAGTAGATAAATGTTCAATAAATGCCTAAAATGAAAAGTGTTGTCTGTCTCTCTACTTTAACCAAATTTTTGAGGCCTTCTAGCTCCGCCCACGAGTCACGTACAATCTGGCAAAGATATTAATAGAAGCATCCGTCGACCTCAGAGGGTTAAATGTAATTATTTCCACAAGATGAAAGAACAAAAAAGAAACTGGTTATTTTTATCTAGGGGTCAAAATGACAATCTGATGCAGAGAGCTGTCAAAGACATGGAAACACAAATATAAAGGGTTTCAGTCCTGATGCACAACATGAAGTGAGAGGGGAAGTTCACTGTGGCAGTGAGTGGGAGGCTGCACCGACCGAGCGAGTGTGTTACACCAGTTTCAGCTCCGTCTGCAGCCGGCAGTCTTTATGCTCTGATAAAGCTGACTGCTGATAATGATAATAAGGAATGGATTATTAATGAGCATCTGGCTTCACACAGACCGGTTTCAGAGTCAAAGTGAACCTGGTCAGAGTCTGACTTCCTGTCTGAGGTCTCTGTTCTCTATGAAGCTGTGAGGCGTCGTCTCTGTTTGGTTTTCTTTGTTTTCTTTGTTTATTTTCTTAAAACTGAAATGTTAAAGTTATTTTAGCAAAATAAAAAAAATAAATAAATAATTTTATGTCTTCTGCACGGTGGAGTGTTATCAGAGGTGTCTGTGGATATTTATACCAATGCACTAGCTAATCATAAAACACTTGACAGTTCAGATAAACGAGCCTTAGTCTGCGTTACACTTGCTAACATTTTGCAGTAAGCTAGCCAGTTAGCCTCATAATCTGTATGAGTCTATATTTTTGCACAACTTTCAGCCCTGGTATTCATCTTTGTAGAGGTTTACGTTTATGATTTCCAAGGTTTCCAAGAAAGCTAGTTCATCCTATTGATATTTAGCATTTGAGCTAAGCTAAACTATTCTGACTGATCAACATATTGTACCCAAGAATAGCCAAGTAAAAAAAATCTTTCATCGTCAGTTTAACTCAAAGCTATGTTGCTATGCTATATATCATTTAAAAGGGCTATTTGTAAGTTTTCTGCTATTGCTACAAAGCTAACGTGAGCATCAACAACTGTTTACTTACTAGTCTAGAAGAAACGTTGCTCTTCATTATTTTACTCACAAAGAGCTGTGTCCAGTTGTGGACAGCAACGCCAAGCTAACTACTGTTTTGCTTCTATTTCTATCGCTAACTATTCGTCTACTAAAGTTAGCATGTTTCCCAGCTAGCTAGTCTCAACACTTTCCGATACCGCGTCGCTATAGCGTCGAGAAGTAGCTGCTCAGATGAAGAATAATAACCTCTTGTGTTGTAAATACAACAATGGCTGAAGCTCTAGGCAAGACTGGTCGGTAAACAGCTGTTAATGCTAATGCTAATGTTAGCTATGTAGCAATAGCAAAACTTACAATGCGCTCCTTTAAACAGGACTGTAGTTTCTGAGCTGGAGGACAGAAGCTGCTCCTTACCTCATAAGAGCTGGGCAGCTTTAGTTTAAGACTGAGAAACTTCTTAATTGTTCCCACGGTGACTCGACTGGAGCAGCGGATGAACCTCTTCATCAAATCCTAATTGGACGAGATACAAATTCTGTTACACTCTGATTTAACAAGAGAGGCAGCGAAAAGACGACTATAGATTTTCCCAGGAAGAGACCTCAAAACAATCAGAGCTTTACAACGGGTCCGATATCGACCGTCTGAGAAGCTTCGGACCAAGTTTCCTACAAAACTGAAACATATGAAGATGTTTTTCAAAGTTTGTGTATTAAGAAACTACTTAACACCTCTTGGTGACAGTTATACTGAAATGAAATAATAATTATTATTGATTTAAAGACACGCACCGTGACAGTGCTCTCCCCTGACTGTCCTGTGTTACGTAGGCAGTCCAGACAGATGGCTATCTGAGGATCACTCCTGTGGTAGTCGTCATTGCCGCCACCGTCACCGTCGTCGCCGCCACCGTCGCCGCCGTCGCCTCCAACATCAGGCAGCCCGAACCTCTGGCACCTCAGGTTTTCTGCTGAAGTTTGCGGTATCAAAAATAAAAAAAACTCCATTACAAAATGTCCTTTAAAACCTGAGTTTCTCAATTTCTTAAACTGTATACTAAGATTTTAAAATGTCTTAATGATTAGGATTAAAAGATGCTGAACGAATTAATTATTGCCCCCTATGAACAACAGTACAAGTCCTGTTTGCAGCAGAGGAGCTTAATTTGGCGTGTTTGATGTATGAACAGGAAATTCCCTAAATTCAGCGCTGCCCCAGATTCACATGAACAAGCTCAAAATATGATGAATAATCAAATGATGATGAATCAAAACCCAATCAAAAACTCCCCTGATGTATTGATTTCACCTCTGAGAGAGAGACAAAGTATCAGTTACCAGAGTTACCAGGGGACCTCCCTCCCTCCCTCCTCAAAAAATGGTGTTTAATTTACAGTGAATATTCAGTCTGGGTGACAGACAGCGTTTATACCTTGGCCGTTTTCTTTGGGCTGGTTCTTCCTCCAGAATTCGAGTTCCTGCTGTTCCTCTCCTAGTCGACAGATAAAAGGAAGACGGCGTCAGACACACAGAACAGCATTCACACACACCGAGCCCACGCCTGACTTCGTGATAGTGCTTTAGATATTCTACTGATTGAAATCCTGTTTCACAACAGCAGAGAACGCAGTTTGTCTTTATTAAATTTAGCGTGAAATTAAGTTATTTGGGGTGTAATGGAAGATTTTTATACTAAATTGATAAATACAAGGTGCTTTACATCCAGCCATAAAGAAAGAGACCTAAGCTTATCAAACAGGCTGCAGCAGCTTGTTCCTTCTGTCCAGGCACCAGACACTGATTTATAGGCCAGGGATGGTGTTCTCTAATATGAGCCACCTGCACTAATTTTACCACGGCTGCAGAAGATAAAACACTGTATAGGTGCCCAGGAGCATATGGCTAATATTTTCTCTCCAACAACGCAGTTTGGACCTGTAGTGAAATCTATAAAAGCATGTCTTTACTCTCTCAGTGTTTTTCTCTATACCAGCGTTCTCTCGATTCATACTGAGTAACATCTATTTCATGCTTCATCCTGAACATTCAGAAGCAAAGTTGCATTCGCGTCAGAGCAGGTGGCTCGACTTTAAAATGCAAAGCAACGCTGTGCGTGGATGTGACGCGCGTCTGCTCTTCTGAAACCATAAAACAAGAATTCGTATGAGGCAGATTTTTACACCACTTGGCTGAGCGGTGCGAGCGTCAAAAAAATATATGATGTTTGTTCCGTCTGCGGGCTGCCAGAGCGCTCTGTCAGCGGAGGTGAAGTTATGGAGTCATAAAATTATAGTGCCATCACAGCTTTAGTTAGACATGTTGACTTGGCTCCTCGTTGGCCCCACTGCAGAGAGAAAGGTTGTACATCTTCATCTTGTTTTAAACTCTTGAGCGTCCCGCCTCCTCTAAAAATAAAGTGACGCTGACAAACGAATACGTCTCTGATGTCAGTGGCAGCTCCCCTCCATCTGATAAGATGATCTGTTACAGCGCAGCACCTCAGGAGATGGTAGGAATTTTGTTTTGATCAAGAGAACTTGATGCTGGTGGATGATTTCCAGCCATGTGGGATTGAACCCAGGTCTGTCATGTGACGGTCATCAGATCTGATTCATTATTAGCTTTGATACGCAGTGTTAATAGAAAATAAGAACTAATTGATGGTAAAACCTCGAATGAATGAGTGTTACTCTTTGGGTGTTGCTCAGCGCAGTACGTTGTTGGCAAGAGGTTGTAGCTGGGAAGCGTTGTGTTAAGACATTGCTAGGTGGTTACAGTGTCTTGCTAAATGGTTGCTAGGATATTCTTGGTGATGGTGTTGCCAAATGGACACTGAGGTGTTTTTGTTGGTTTTCAGGGTGTTGCTAACGAGTTGCTATGGTGTTCTTGGTGAAAACAGCAGTAGTACAGTGTTTGTCTGTGTTTTTATGCAACAGCTAAACACAAAAACCTTCACTCACTTCTCCTCAATAAGCCTCAATGATATTATGTGTATGTGGCATTGTAATAAATTCTTTGTGTGTCTTTTGATTAATGTCGTGATTGCTGCGCTGTCGTTTACTAAATTATTTTTCCTACCTCCCGTGAATTGTCACATCATTTGTCATGGAAACTGAGGAAACAGACGGATGAAATCGTCTGGCAAACTCACTTTCTCTGAGTCCGGGCACCAGCTTGAAAATGATCTCCTCCAGGGTGTTGTCCAACCTGAGAATAAGGAGAGAAGGGAGTGTGAGAAGGAGGTGAAAAGAGAGAGAAAGGCGATAAAGAGGTCAAGAGGAAGTTAAATGGGGGATAGAAAAACAATTAAAGTAGGTGGTGGGTTAAGAAGAGAGGCAGTAGTGGAGGTAGAGGAGAGAGGGATCAGGGAAAGAAAGAAATAAGGGGGAAACTAATAAAATGGAGGTGAATGGAATTGAATTGGTGGTACTCAAACTTAGAGAGAAAGAAAGTAAAGAAGCTCAGTCAAATAAAAGTGAAGACGAAGCAAGAGGAAGAGGAAGCACATCCTACCTGAGCATCTCCAGTGGGTTGGTCTCATGGACCTGAATGCCACATTTAGGACAGTCATTACTCTCCTCAAAGTGCTGCACAATACAGCTCTTACAGACTGCAGAAGAAACAACATCAACATTTGCTATTGGGGTTAAATAAGAATCTCCAGTGGCAAATATTTATCATGACAGTTTGACTGCTTCTTGTTTAAGTCTGCACACAAAAATAAAAAAGCTTGCTAGCTTGCTCTAGCAGGTTAGCTCGCTCTAACAGGTTAGCTTGTTCTAGCAGGTTAGCTCACTCTAACAGGTTAGCTTGTTCTAGCAGATTAGCTCACTCTAGCAGTTAGCTCGCTCTAACAGGTTAGCTTGTTCTAGCAGGTTAGCTCGCTTTAGCAGGTTAGCTTGTTCTAGCAAGTTATCTCGCTCTAACAGGTTAGCTTGTTCTAGCAGGTTAGCTCGCTCTAGCAGGTTAGCTTGTTCTAGCAAGTTAGCTCACTCTAAAAGGTTAGCTCACTCTAACAAGTTATCTTTTTCTAGCAGGTTAGCTCACTCTAGCAGGTTAGCTTGTTCTAGCAGGTTAGCTCACTCTAGCAGGTTAGCTCGCTCTAACAGGTTAGCTTGTTTTAGCAGGTTAACTCGCTCTAGAAGGTTAGCTCACTCTAACAGGTTAGCTTGTTCTAGCAGGTTAGCTTGTTCTAGCAAGTTAGCTCACTCTAGCAGGTTAGCTTGTTCTAGCAGGTTAGCTCACTCTAGCAGGTTAGCTCGCTCTAACAGGTTACCTCGCTCTAGAAGGTTAGCTCACTCTAACAGGTTAGCTTGTTCTAGCAGGTTAGCTTGTTCTAGCAGGTTAGCTCACTCTAGCAGGTTAGCTTGCTCTAACAGGTTAGCTTGTTCTAGCAGGTTAGCTCACTCTAGCAGGTTAGCTTGCTCTAACAGGTTAGCTTGTTTTAGCAGGTAAGCTTGTTCTAGCAGGTTAGCTCACTCTAGCAGGTTAGCTTGCTCTAACAGGTTAGCTTGTTTTAGCAGGTAAGCTCGCTCTAACAGGTTAGCTCACTCTAGCAGGTTAGCTTGCTCTAACAGGTTAGCTTGTTTTAGCAGGTAAGCTCGCTCTAACAGGTTAGCTCACTCTAGCAGGTTAGCTGGCTCGCTCACAAGCTTGTTAACTCACATGGTGTTAGGTTAGCTTGCTACAGTACCGTCCCAAGCTAATTACCTCACTTGCTGTTGGGTTGCCTGGCTAGCTTACTCTCTAACGTGCTCAGTACATTACCCACAAATTAGCAAACTGTTAGTCTCCAGATGAAATGTCAGAAAAATGGGAAAAACAAAATGGTGACACTAAACAAAAAGCCTAATTAGCTATATTTCCAGCAGTTTAGTAATGTGAATGTTTTTCCCAGTTATCTGCTCACAATAAAATATTCTGAACAATATGACATGAATGCAGCATTAGCCTTAAAGCTGAAACAATTTGTTGATTTATAAATAAGTCAAATCAAAAAAAAAAAGAAAAAAAAAGGCAATTATTTTGATAATAGATTGAGTGTGAGAGAGAACAGTGTGAAAAAATATAATAAATAATATATTTGCAGAATTTAGCCTCTTAAAAGAGAAGCTTTGCTGCTTTTTGTAATGTATGTTTGTAGAGTGAGTATTTGGGGGTTTGGTCAAACACAACAGGATGTGAAGACCGAACCTTCAGCTCAGTGAAATGTTTTGACACTGAATCGATTTTATACAAATCCTAAACTCAAGTATTAATAAATGAAAAAAGAATTAATCGATAATGATAATAATTGCAGCCCTGATTAGCTTTCTAACTAACGGTTAGTTGACAATAGTGTGTTTGAGTGTAGTGAGTGAGTGTAGTGCGACGTCACCTTCAGTGACAAAGGGATCACGTGTGTGTTTGTGTGTGTGTCTGTTGTTTCACTCACAGGTGTGCAGGCACTCGGTGACCGTGGTTGGTTTAATCAGGTAACCTCGACACAGGTAACAGGTGATGAAATGATTAAAGTCTCTCACCAAGTGCTTCCTTCCTGTAGCGGCCATGTTTGTAGTTTTTTTTTTTTTTGGTTTTTGTTTTATTTTTTAGTGGCGCTGCAGCAGGAAAACTGACCTGGAGTCAGAGTTACAGTTTAAAGTCAGACGTCCATTCAAAACAATGAGCAATGGGAAGGTTTCGGGAGACAGGCTGCTATCGCCTGCTTGAGTTTACGAATGTTTATAGTTTAAAGATGAGTTCACCAACACTGGCTAATGGTAGTCCAGGTTTCACTGTCCACAACGTCTGAGCGGTTGGTCCTACTGTGTAAAATCCTGCTCCATCCTTGACTCAAAGTATTTTCTGTAATCAGTTTCTCTTCAGGAACATCTCCCACTCACGCCTCACTCCATCTTCAGCGCACCATGCCAGTCCCATTGAAATAAAAAGAAGACACCAGCTGGTCCGGTCTGTGCGGCGCCGCTTCAATCCAACACGTTTGTTAAATTCCCAGAATTCCCAGAGAGTAAGACGTCTCGCTTCCCTCCCCGTCTCTGCCCGAGTGCCATTTTTAATCCATGAGGGGTCAAAGGTCAGCAGACCACTTGTGTGTAGCCGGCCTCATCCCAGAGCGTTCAGTCATCATTACAGTGCTGCTGCTGTTGATGTCTGACACACGGTGACACTCGTCCGTGTGGCGGCTTTTTATCTCAGTGAATAAACCTGGAGAATAAAACACACGTCAGAGTTGAACAGGTTTGTGGTTTGTGCAGATTAAAAAAGAATGGAAAGATATGTTGTTGGAGATATTCACATACATATCATATACACACCCCTGCACCCACACACATACAGTATAAACAACATAAATTGTAAAACACTTCAATTAGACAAAGAAGAAGAGAAGACTCAGTAATGTGATATGTTTCTGAGAAAACATGATTCATCAACTCTCAGATAAATTCATTGTGGTGTCACTGACGTGTAACAGATCAACACAGGGAAACAACGACCACACAGGCTCCATGTTCTCCGCCTGTGAACCGGCTCAGTTACTGTAAAGGTCACTGATAAAGCTTGGATGAAACCCAGACACTTGTTAACGTCACCTCACTGACTTCCTGACTCAAACAACGGATTTAATAACAACTCGCTGCCATTTGAAGCCGTCAGTTGACTGTCACCTCCGGCAGCTTTACCTTGTCATTTATCAAACAAATATTCAGATCCGCTCTGCCGACGCAACAACTAAGAACTTTGTTGAAGAGCAACGAAAAAATACTTCTTGAACTGTCCCCAGAACCATCAACCCTCCAGGACATGAGACAAAATGTCTACAGCGTCCACGCCGGCGACAACCAGAGACAGAGGCATTCTGGTCTCCGGTTGTCCATCTGAATTCAGGTACATTCGTCCAACTCATTCTCGTTAACGTGATATCTCAGTAACGCCTTGAGGAAATTTCTTCAAATTTGACAGAAACATTCACTCGGACTGAAGGATGAACTGATTAGATTTTAGGGGTCAAAGGTCAAGGGTAAAGGTCACTGTGACCTCACAAAACATACAAAAAACGCACAGTATCTCGGGAACTCCTCAAGGGAATCCCTTCGAATGAGGCGCAAATGACCATTCGGACTCAGGGATGAACTGAGGTCAAACAAAGGTCAACTTCACTGTGACATCATAATGTTCTACAAAAACACTCCTGGCCATTATTGGACGCTGTACCTCAGGAAGGAGACACTGTGACTGGCTGGTTGATGAAAACCCAGGACCTCATCACAAATATAATCACATGCAATGATTCTGGCTTGTTCTGCTTTCAACACAATTGAGAGATTTTCCAGAAAACTGCTGCAATTTAAGATGAACAACATTCATTTTCTTTAAGGGTTCATTACTCATGAACTCACTTGCCACGCATTGTACTGGCTTTCCAGCTGCAGTGGTTGTATATCTGGACGGATTTGTGGTGAAGCAAGACCCACAACCCTTTTTTTTATCTGGTCTCCCCATCGAGAGGAAAGTAATGTTTGTCAGTGCTGTTAAAAAAATGATTCATACGACACTTTCTGATCTGATTATGGACGGGGGGAGATCACAATTTAAAGAAAAAGAAAAACAGTATTGAGTGTTGGCAGGAGAAGTGATGCGATGTGTGGTGTCAAGGTTGGACGCTTCACCACCCTGACCTCCTCCTAAATTGGTTTTGTTGGTTGCACTAACAATGCTGCGTTTCTTTCATTTCTCCTCTGAGAGGCAACAGTCAGTGTTTGATGACCGCAAGAAGTTCAACGTCAGTCAGACACAAAATACAGATTCATTCACAACAACAGATACAGTCATTTACTTATTTCACAGATGTACGTGTGTCTGCGTTATCTGGGTTTTTGTTTTAGTTTGCTCTTTCCGAGCAGTTTTGATGTGATGCGTTCATCACATCCAGTAATTACTGTGGTTGTTTGTAACTAACAGTGACATGAACATTGGTCCAACAGGACTGTAGCGGGTCTGACCTACATGCATCCGTCTCTGGATTACCATTTACTATGAATAGCTAAAACTCGCCCCCATTCCATCCCCACTTTGATGGATCTGAATGAATTTTGGTTTCCCCGCTTGGAGCAGACACCGGGCTGAATGTGGAGCTTCACGGCGGTGAAGCCCATACGTTTCATATTTACTGAGCTTTTACAAACCATTTATTTTAATGGGACAGCCTCGGTTCTGCTGTTACAGTAAATGAAGAGAGCGAGCCGCTGAATGTTTGTGGATGTGAGATTAGGCGCTGTTCTCAGGTCTGATCCATTCCCTTTGTAAACATCACAGCGGCCCCTCCGTGACTTGATAACAGGCCACCATCAAATACTAATCATCATACAAATTAGTGCAATAACAGTCACTGAATAAACTGGCAGGACGTATTTATTTACCCCATCCAACACTTCACATGACTAAGATGTTTGCCATAAATTCACCTGATATGTAATTAACGTCAGAGTCAAAATGAGTCACTGTGAGTTTTGGTGGGTTGACCTGCCACAGCTTCATTATATAGGAACATAATTCACAGCAGCAGAAGTAAACAACACAACAGCTCTGTGTAAACTCACTGCATATAACACACACACCTATAAGTTACTGTAGGAACATCTGAGGTTTGTGGCCACAGACTAAAATAAAGCTACGGCCATGTTTTAAAATTACAGAAAATGTATTTGCTACAAGAGAGCAATAATCAAAAGTAAAAAATTTGACTCACTAAAAGATGCAAATATTAACTTAATATTGTGTCTGCCTTGTGCATGAAATGCGCTCTATAAATAAATAAAGTTAAAGAAACTCATACATACGAGATGCTTCATAATTGTAACTATGTAAAGTCTAGGATACTTTTATTTTATTATTAATTTATATTTAAAGGTCCCATATTTTACACTTTGAAGTGTTGATAGAAGATATAAAAACCATCTCAGTGTAGTTTTACATCTCCTCTCTCAGGCTTCTCTCTGGAGCTCTAGTAACTACAGTTCGGTGAGCCAATCAGAAGAGAGGAGGCTCTGAGCCTCTCTTCTGATTGGCTGACTGTTTTCTGAGTGATCCAATAAAAATAAAGCAGATTTCAGGTAAAAACACTCAGAGAAACCAAATCCTGCAAGGTTTGGATGGTGGGTCCAGGTGGGCGGGGCTTGGTGACTGCTTTGTTGTGACATCACAAAGTTACAGAAGTCCTGACGGCTGGTTTTAAGGCTCAGTTTCTGAATACAGGCTGTGTGCATTTCTCTGTGGACTGAGGCTTTGATACTTTCACAGTATTAATATAGAAGCTAGAGCTGATCTATAATCACACTACACATGGACAGAGACCTTTACACTGGAGGAGCTTTAACACATGAAATCTAAACACTGCACAAAACAACAACTCCAACAAGCTCAGTCCTTGTAACTATTGTGATGAGCTGCAGTTACACAGTGAGTTAGTATAGTTACAGTAACCAAGTTACTCAGTAAAACTCATCCTGTGTATTCATATTAGATAGATAGATAGATAGATAGATAGATAGATAGATAGATAGATAGATAGATAGATAGATGTGTCCAGTAGCTCATTAGTAATAATAATAATAATGGTAGTGGATAATAAATAATATACAAAAATAATTAAAGTCCACTTCCTTTGGCTGAGGTGTTATTATTATTATTTTTATTAGCATTAATTCTAGCTACAGGCTAATTATGACATACTGTCTAACATTTTTAACAAAGTCATTAAACTGACTCACATTGTCACATTGTTGATATATGAAATCATTTTCTAAATCATTAGTAAACTTCTATTGATGATTGATTAGCTCACGGCCTAGATACAGTACACCTGTCATGTGAATCAATGTAGCTGTTGACTCACTATTTCCTGTAGGGCTGTTTCAACTAGTTTCACCTGGGGTCACACTTTATCCTCGTGTGCAGCTTCCATCATTTCTGAGATGACGTCACATACCCTGCGTGCTGTCAGGCTGCCTGTGCGTCAGGTGTGTGGACAGTGAACAGAGCTGGATTCAGGCAGTTGTTGTTTTTTCCCTCTCTGCAGAAACAAAGTGCACACAGAGGAAAGTGTTCAGACTCCCGCTTCATTCAGCGTGGGTCGCTTTGTGCTCCAAAAATCTCAAGTGCGCAGCTGAGAAATCCCCCAGTGTCCGTCAATGAGACGCGCGCGCACGCACTCACACACGCACACTCACACACACACACAAGCGTGTTATTTATTCACACAGCCGATCTGCTTATCTCATCGTTAAGGCGCGTCACGGTCTACGTCACCGGTGTCAAAACAACATCAATGGACGACGCGCACACATTACAGTGTCACACACCGATATATAATACGTGTTCAAATCGCTCGCGTGCACATAGGCTACGCGCGCGAACTCACGCGAGCTCGTTAGGCTACTGTGTAACCATCTATCTACACACACACATACACACACACGCGCGCACGTATCGACAGTAAAAGTTGCACAGCTTCACGTCACGGCCTCTGAACGACACGGACGGAAAGCGCAACGCACGCGGGATATTTACCGTTTGCGTGAACATACCGTAAATCCCGCACGTGAGTGTGCACGGCGACGCACTTTGCGTTTCAGGAGAGAGAGAGAGAGCGAGAGGGGGGGGTGTAGACAGAGAGAGAGAGAGAGAGAGAGAGAGAGAGAGAGAGAGAGAGAGAGGAGGTCCAGCCAGCAGCGTCAAAGTTTGGTTGTAACGTAACGCAGCCGACGTCGGCGGATGAATTCACCATCCGCGCAGAAATAATAAGAAATAAAAACACATTCCTCACCTCCGTGCTCACTTTCCCGCTGCTCCCCCTCCTCCTCCCGGGAGTTATGGATGCCGCGGCTGGGTAGGAATGTCCACCATGACACTGCCAGGTCCTCCCCGTTCAGTCTGCTCCGTGCACTGGATGAGGAGAGAACACGGAACTGGTCGGCTCGGATCTGCCCCAGTCCGCCCAGCAGCCAGGCAGCCAGGCAGGCGGGCAGGCAGGCAGGCAGGCAGGCAGGCAGGCAGGCGGGCGGGCAGCAGAGAGCAGCGGTGGGCGGGGAGCCACCAGGCAGGCAGGGCTCGGAAACTGAAAGCAGTTGTGTAACTGAGTGACTATTGGCCTATAACACGCACACACACACACACACACACACACACACATACACAGAGAGCGCCGTGTCTGTTGTGTGCAGTGATGACAAAGCAGTCATCTACACATGACATATACTGCATGTGTGTGTGTTTCCTGGAGAAGGAATCCCTCCGCTGCAGCTCTTCCTCGGGTTTCTAACAGTTTTTCTGTTTAAGCTTCTTTTTTTTGTTGTTGGAGTTTTTCCTCGTCCGGTTCCAGCGTCTATGGACAGAGGGTGTCCTGGTGCTGCTCACATTTTAAAGCCCCTTTAGGCAAATTTCTGATGTGTGATATTGGGCTATATTGTAAAATTTTACTTGACTCGAGCAGGAAGGAAGCACATGCACTGCAGCCCAGTTTATCAGCTGCTCAGACTGAATCAAAGTTTGGTTTCACCTACCTTTAATATAAAATACAACCAGATCAAGAAGGGGAGACTGGACAACAGGTCTTATTTCTCCAATCAGAAACATGCAGAGTGATGATTCTCAGTTAGACCCCCCACAGTTAGCATGTGTTAGTCAGTGTGTTTAGCACAGGATGTTCTGTCACAGCTGACAGGGTGGAGACGGTTGCAACAAGTTATTATAACTATCCCCAAGTTAAGCAGCCAGCGTTTCAACATTTCAGCATTTTTAGTTCAATAGACAAAATATGCAGCAAATGTTGTACCATAGCACTACAGAAACAACAATAAGAGAAGACAAACAAGTTATTTTGGTAATTATTTTATTAGCCTCTCATGGTCTTATATTATATTTACCTGTTCTGTTCATCGTGAGTTGCTAATTGTTAATCAGTGAAATTTAATGTATTTTTAATTTGTTGCAACTGTCCCTTATCTGTGGTGCAACTGTGCCCAGGGTTGGGGTCAGTTGTAACATCTGAAACTTTACATTCAAATAAATACAGTGAATGATCTGTCATATGTAATCATCTGTAAATGGCATGGGTCATTATCAGACAGATGTAAGTTTAATATCTAAAAGTTTGGTTGGTCTAGAACAGGGGTATTCAATTAAAATTCAAAGAGGTCCAGTTACAAAAATGTCCTCCCAGCAAAGGTCCGAATCTTATATTGTCACTCGAAATAGTGCACCCTGATGTAAAAAAAAAACAACATAAGTACTTTTCTATATCATTTATTGTCAAATTTCAAGTGTTTTCAATATACTTTAAACATACCGATAAGTCTGAACTTGTATGGCACTTGAATGGAAAACATTACTGTAGTTGTCTTTACGACACTTCAAGTAACTGAATTTCTTCTGAATAAAATAAATAAAAAGTGCAAACAGCTTTGAGCAGCCTGAACTTAATAATGTAAAAACATTCAGAATCTTTTGAATAAAATAAAAGTGCATCTTTAAGAAAAAATGTAAACAAAAGACCTTTGAGCTGCCCACCCCCTTTTTTAAACATGTATTAACTACATTTAAAATAAAATAACACAGGAACCTTAATGCTTACATTTCAAGTAAAATACAACAGGGCAGAATTTACTGAATAAAAGAAAAGTGCAGAGCTTTGAGCAGCTCCCTTTCTCCTCTCTCCTCTCCTTCCTCCCTTTCCAACTTCCTTTCCTAGTGAGAGAAATGGGCATGTAACTTTCCTGCCAGCAGTTTGAATCTTGGCTTAAATGGGGTTAGTGCCATTCTCATGCTCATGTGGAGATGCTCATTGGTAAGCCTGGAACAGTACTTTGTTTTAATAATGTTCATCGTAGAGAAAGCTGTCTCACAGCTGTAAGTTGATCCAAACATGGTTAATGTCAAGGTTTGCGAGGTAAGTTGAACCCAGATGCAGCCAACGCATGGGAGACGGTGCAGACAGGTTTATTTAACCACACGTGAACGTGACATGAACAGACAACGTGAACAGACGTGAACAAAACAGGAAGACAACAGACGAACCAACACAGACAAAGGGGAGCACAAAGACTATATAGACACAGGAGGCAAGGTGATTGCACACAGGTGAAACACATTAGGACGGGGCAGACAATCACTACACAGAAACAAGACCAAGACATGACGCAAAAACACAGACAAACAAGGAACCAAATTACAAAATAAAACAGGAAGTGCAAGAATTTCAAAACAAAACTAACAAAAAGTGTCTGCCATAACAAAACATGACAGTTAAAGTGTGTAGTGCTACTTTGGTTAGACCAGGGAAAATGGTTTCAGGCACAATCTGTAACCAGAAAGTAGCAGAGTCAGTTGTTTCTCTCTCAGAGCAACATCTGCTCAGTGAGCTCTCACTGTAAAGATCCAGGTTGTGCCCACTTGAAGGTCTGTGTCACCTCCTTTGAAAATCCTCTGATTTCTCTCATAAGGAATGGATTCTTGATTAGCAGGAGGAGCTGGTGTCCGAGGTTGAAGCTGTCAAATCGATGACAGAAGTTTCCAATCAGCTTGTCTATGAAGCTGACATAAGGGGAAATGTCTCTCTTACCCTGAATTTGTTCCTGCATTTGTGGGGAGTGCTCACACTCTCCTTGGAGATCTTCTTTGAAAATGTCCAGCTTCATCTGGAAGGAGCGGACAGTTTTCATCATATCACAGACAGAATTTTTCTGACCCTGCAGCTTTAAATTGAGCTTATTAAGGTGTCCTGTGATGTCCACCAAAAAAGCCACCACATCCATCTTGTTGTTATCTTGCAAAAAGTTTGCAAACTGTGTTGCTTTTTGTCTCTTGAGCTGCTGTAAGAAAGCAGCTATTTCCTTTTGGATGGACCAGAAGCGTCCCAGTGCATTCCCTTTGCTTAGCCATCTCACGTTAGCTGCGCATGCACGAATGATTTATCTTTTTATTAGGCCTAATATTATAATTATAATATAATTTTCACAGGTCCGGGCAGAACCGTCACTGGGTCCGTGCCCGGACCGCGGTCTGCCATTTGGTGATGCCTGATCTAGAACAAAGAGTCTCTGAGTAACTGAGAGAAATGTGAAAAGTGTTGCAACCGTCCCCCTACATGAATAAAATATACATCACCAGTCAAAAGTTTTAGATCGCTTCCATTTTTCCAGCTGTTATTTAAATTTACATCATTCAGTGTTTCAGTGTTTATGAAATTAAAGCACAGAACTAATAAACAATTGGAGATTTAAAAGATGGGAAATCATTGATTAATTTGTTGAAGCAAATTTAATCTAAATTTAATTTAGATCCGATTAAATTTACCTTCAATTTACATGTAATTTAGAACACATTCCTCCTACAGTGGAAATCAAATGTTCACAGTTCGTCCCATCGCTGTTCAGATGTGTTGCACTTGCAGGTTGTGTTGCTTTCACTTTCAGCCCAGCTCTTCTCAAACCAGCTCCATGTGGTTCAGGTCTGCAGACGGTGCTGGTCTTCATCATGTTGTGGCTCGTTATGTTGCTGTTGGATGAACCCCTGACCGACCAGTCTGTCTTCCTTTGTCACTTGTCTTTGTTTGCATTAACTTTAAAGGCTTCATTTACTTCTGTCACCTCAGGCAGTTTGTCACTTATACCTTTGAATCATTTCAAGTTTTTCACTGGACTGGATTTCAGATTCTTGTTCTGCACAAACTGTTGTGAATCAACATCTGTTATAACAAGTCACTAATTAATCATATTTCACAAGGCGGCAAATTTGAGATTTGGTGCATGTTTGTACAGTCTGTGTATTTCTGTCAGGTTGGTGGTTCTTCTGTTGGATGACTTTTATTGTTTTTGAAAGATTTTTCATTTTGGTTTTTGTGTTTAATTTATTTTCTTCGGTTTTGATCAACTTTTGTAATTCTTTAATGTATTTTTTTTTTTCATATTTAGAAGATTTTTCAATCAGGTTGGTTGTTCCCAAAAAATCCTGCCCATACTTGGTTTTTTCTGGCCCAGCTCCACGGCCCAAATCTGGCCCATATACAGCATCATGCAAGATGCAACATCCACATCTGGGCCAATTCTGGCGCACACACAGAAAATCTTCTGTCTCTCAGTACCGGAGAGTAACAGCCGGACTCTGCCCTGATGTGGAAGCATGTGGGCCAGACTCGGGCCGAGCAATCAGGTATATTATTGATATCGTATAATAATGGTTCCAAACCAGCCCTGAACTATGGATCCCTTGGTTTACAGATAGGAGTGAAAAAGACATTAGATAGAGAACAGGAAGTCTTTCCCTCTTTTCATCCTCCTCTCTTTGCTCATCAATAGAAAATAAAAAGAGAGGCGGATGTTGTTGTGGCAGGAAGCTGAGAGACAGGCTATGGAGGAGATGCAGTGTCAGGTTTAATTTATTTTTCACTCGACACGCTCAGCACTTCAAATGAATGTTTATGCCTCAGTAACAGAAGGTTAAAAGACGGAGATATTAAATGATTAAACAGAGTGATCGCACACTTTTCTTTCGCCCTGCCAGTTCCACTCACTGTTGTTTGAGTCATCTCTGCCCAGAGGAACACATTTATATTTTCTAATTCACTTGAATAGCAGCTGTCTGAGGGTCTACAGCCACGCCGGCAGCTCTGTGAGGATCTACTTAGGCTCAGCAGTGCTCTGACTGAATGCTAAATGCCTCAGCATGCTAACATGCTCACAATGACAATGCTAAAGTGCTAATGTTTATCATGTTCACCATCTTGGTTTTCTGAGTTAACATTGTACAAGAACAGCTGAGCTTGAGTCAGAAAACAAGGTCAACGTGAAACTGGGACCTGATTTCACTGATGACACGACAGTATTGTCAACGCAGTCCATCCTGACATTCAAAACTAAGGTGACCATGGTAACCACATACCTGCTAAACAGAGTTTGGTGATCAAAGGTCAAAGGTCAAAGGTCAAGGTCGTGGTGCCCTCAAAAAACGTGGTTTTGGCCTCGTGAACGCAATATCTCCGTAAAAACCTTGAGGGAATTTATTCAGATGAGGTACAAACGTTCACCTGGACTCAAGGACCAATTGATTAGATTTTGGTGGTCAAAGGTCAAAGGTCAAGGTCAGTGTAACCTCACAAAACATCAGTGTATATCAGGACTATTTACCATAACTACATCCCACCTGCCTGGAAGCAAGAGCACAAACTCTTCCCCCTCAGGAATTTTTTAAATGTATATTCAGATCAGAATAATCTTAACAATGCCTTTATTATTATTTTTTTATTATTTATATTTTTTCACTTTTGTTACCAGCAGACTTTTTGTTCCGGCACTGACTCTCACATGGGGCCACTGGAGGGAAAACAGAGTCTTTGGTGACCTCACCCTGTGGGATACGACCTCTTGTTTTGGGAAGTGGAATGCATCACCATGGCAACGACGTTCCCATTCTCACACACACACACACTCTGGGACAGTCGCTGAGATTGTAAATTCCAAAATTGAAGATTTTTGCCCTGCGACAGTTTCAGTGGAAAGGAGGAAAAACAAATTAACGATGTGTTGCCGCCGTCTCCAGAGGTGCAGGTGGTTATTGCAGTAATTAGTAATTAAAGTTGGCCTAGACTCTTGTTTCCTGACTTGACAAAATAGAAATAAAGCCTGTTCTCATCAAGGAAAGTGACATATTTTTAGCTACTAGTTACTATAATGAGGCAACAGTAAACAGACTGTCTCCTGTGAATGATGCTGCTCCCAGTCGCCCAATAACCTTTGACTTGACAGATCCTGAAAATGAAATGTTAACTGCATTGCTTCCATTAGGCAACATTAGAACAATATATTGTTTCTGCGCGTGAAATAAAACTGTGAAACAGCACGTACACAAACCATGTACAAACAGACAAACAACAGAAGGGAAAACAGGAAGAAAGTCAGTGTATGTTAATGTCAAAACTGTCTGCGATGTGTGAAGAAAAAAAATAGAATTGAAATAAAAAAAAAAGGATGATAATAAAAGTAGTTAGAATAACAATAAATAATAAAATAATAAAAATGTATTATATAGTTTTTATTACTGATCAGTCACAGTTTAGTTACTGGAAATATTAAAATATTTTGAGCTGTAATTTTGGCACTCTCATTAGACCAATTAGTGCCCAAGACGAGGATTAGAGCAGCAGGGTTCATGTCAGTCTGAATTAAGGTAAAATCTAGAACAAAAGTCAGAGAGAAAGAGAGAGAGGGGTCGAGAGACAAGAGGTTACAACTAGTTGAGTAAGAAAAGAGGGAGAGGACGGAAAACACTTCAGTTTTTACAGTTGATATTGAAATATACACAGTTTAATGTCTCAGTCTTTAAATCCTAAATTTTATCTTAATTTTTCTTCAGAAATCAAATATTGTTCTGACAGTTTGTCCAACCGCTGTTGCAGATGTTGCCACAGATGTGTTGCACTGGCAGGTTGCATCGCTTTCACCCAAGCATCACACATGAAGCGAGTGAGTCAGTCCCCATAGACTCCCATGTTAAAATGTCCAACTTTACAGCAGAAATAAACATGTTTACAGCCTGGTACAAAAAGAGTTTAGCTAATTTCCTCCTTCATGCAACACGCCCCACCTCTTTGCGCATTTTTGGAGTTAGGGGGCGGAGTCAGGCACTGCCAAGATGGCAACGGTGGAGCAGCTCATTCTGAGCTTCAGAAACAGAGGCGACTTCCATATTTATTAACAGTCTATGCTTTCACCTCTTGTCCTCAGGTCCGGACGCTGTGCTGGTTCTGTTCTTCTAATGTTGTGGCTCATTATCTTGCTGTAGGATGAACCTGTGACCAACCAGTCCGTCTTCATTTGTCACTTCTTTGTTACAGTAACTTTCAAGGCTTCATTTACTTCTCTTGCTGCAGGAAAGATGGAAATCAACAAATTTATTAATCCCTAAAAAAAAAAGACAGTTTTCTGTGACATTTGCATCATGATTTTTCAGTTTTTGGTGACTTTGCACCATTTAAGGTTTTTCACTTTACTGGACTATTTCAATAGAAGCTGAAAAAATGTGGTTGATCTGAGATCTCTGATCGGTAGTGTATAGATGAAGAGATATAGATGAAGTGATCGAGAGAGAAGATAGAAGTGAGAGTGACAGAAGAGGAGGATTATTCATCATATTTACAATAAGACAGAAAGAATGAGACTGAGGAAATGTGGAGGAGGAACTGAGACGAAGAGAGAAAAATAAGAAGAGGAAGAGGTTTCGAACAGAGAGAGAGATAAAAAGACAGTCACAGGATACAGACACAGTAGATGGATATCAGTAGAACAGAAACACAAAGACAGCTGCACAGAGAGAAAAAGAAAGTCAAAGAGAAATAGATTCAGAAAGAAAGAAAAGAAAGAGAGAGCATGTGAGAGAGAGAGAGAGACTCATCTGTATACTGATGTTTTTTTACCACAGCAACAGCTTCACCACTTTGTATTTTTATCTGTTTATTTAAATCACACCAGCGTCATACTTCATCTATTGTGTGACACGAGTCTACACAGACACTGCAGCTAAATATATAAAAATATTAGTGTATCATGTGAGAGACCTGTTAACAGTACCTGTTGTTTATTACACAATATTCACTATAATTATTCTGACTGCTTTATAAATGTAATTCTTCTTGCTAACAAGACGAATAGTCAGTAATGCTAGCACTGACAACTCTAACGTAATGATTACCAGGCTTTCAATCGCAGCTTAGTGTGTTAGCATGCTAACTGTTGCTAATTAGCAATCAAAACAAAGTACAGCTGAGCCTAGAGGGAATGCAACAAACTCCGGGCGTGTTCTGCTATCGCTACATAGCTAGTGTTAGCATTAGCAGCTCTTTACTTACCGGTCTAGAAGAAACATTGTGAGTTCAGCATCAAACTTCCTTCCTTTACTCACCAACATCTGTCTCCAGAGGTGGAATCTAACACCAATGTTTACTCTTGTCTCTATCACGTCTTTTCTTCTACTGAAGTTAGCATGCTAACTAGCTAGCTCCTGCCAGTATTATAACCTCTTGTCTTGTAAAGACGAAGCTGTTGTCAAGCGACAATCGCCTCCACCTGCTCCCAGAAGGAAACATCGTTCGGTGGCAGACAAATAGCTCCTTGAACGACCTTGTTGTTTGTCCCCACCCATAGGAGACCGTTGTTGTCATGGTTACAGTAATAAACACGCTGTTAATCTCATGGAGCAGTTTGTTCAAGGTTCAGGCACAAAAACGACTGAGGTTAGGTTTGGGGTTAAAATGAGCACTTCCTTCACGTAAGTAGAACTTTGTCGTCATGGTTACAATAATAAAATATGCTGTTAAGCTTGTGTTAATGGTCACGGGTAAAACAAGCAGCGATAACTGTTGGTTGTAAACAGGAAAAACAAGCAGCGGTGTCTCCTTCAGCCACGATCACCTGGTAATGAAACGTAACCACACGTCCTGCTGAGATGCTTCAGCAGACGACTGACTGGTTCGACTGGCTGCTTTATTTATTTATTTTCAATTCAGTTGAAATGTATTTTATTTCAGCCCCTTGTTAATATTTCTACATAGTAAATAAAACACAACACTAGTGGCTGAAGAGGTGCAGGCTGAAGCTACAGCTTATTACACCGACACCTCTCCACACAGAAACCCTCTCCTACAGGCCGACGTGTGGGCGGAGAGCGACAGGAAAACAAACAGCAGCAGAGAAACTTTCACCACTGACACCAGACACTCAACTATTTAACAAAGAATAACTGAACAAGAGGCAAGAAGATCAAACATACTGACACCAACAGAAAGAAAATAATAAAATAAAACTTTCACCACGGCATTAACGCAAAGATAATGATCATATCTCAGTTTTATATGAATTCATCACCATGTGAGAAATTGCACAAAGTATTGGACGGAGTCAAATTTTAATGATTTAGTTATTAAAACACTGTCGCAGACGGAGACTGTTATCAGCAGCACAAACATCAGCAGGATTCGTCCTCTGGGGACCATGAATGTCCAGAGCTTCGTCACTAGCGAGGAATGAGTTCAGATTAAAGACGAGTGAAGAAAACATCCTTGGACTTTAACAAGACGCTTTTCACAAATGTAAATGACGGGGACGAGCTGCTGCGAGGACACGGGGAGAAGCGTCTGTCCTCCTCGTCTCTCTCCTCCTCAGCTGGATCTCCGGGTGTTTCTCTGCCCTACATTCACTGCTGGCAGCCGTCGCTTTATATCCTCACTCTGCAGGAATGTGGATCCACTTCTGCAGCCCCCAATTACTGACCACTGCTTCATGAATTCCCCTCTCCCTCCCTCTCCCTCCCCTCTCTCCCTCCCTCTCCCTCCCCTCTCTCTCTCTCCCTCCCCTCTCTCTCTCTCCCTCTCCCTGTCTGTCTCTATCTTGCTCCACCACCTGGCCGACGAGCACTTTGGCCTTCTGCTGTGATGTCCTCCGTCTGCTGATTCAGGCTTCACACAGGGTTCAGTTTAAATATAGACCGGGTCAGGCGAGGCACGCACGCACGCACACGCACGCACACGCACGCATACACACCGTCAGGGTTCAACTCTTAAGCCTGCTGTCTGGGAATGAGCATGATGTGTTCAAATGCAAATCAGGAGCTCCTGTTCATGTAGGAGAGCATGATGTGTCGTTTAAGCCGGAAAGGATTAAAAGCAGGAGGCACAACAGGAAACAGGAAGGAGTTTGTGCTTCAAAATAAAGGACATGGGATCAGGGAGCGCACATAGGCACAGTCATGTACCTTCAACTCAACTGGAAAAAAAAAAATCGGAATTTTGTTTTCTGGAAAAAGACAAGTGTCACCTCTCTCCGAGACAAACACTGCATGCTCAGACTGCAACAGATGGAGGTCAAAGGTCAGCGTCTTGCTCAAGGACAC
>NW_019174382.1:1064057-1064813 GCF_002260705.1 Seriola dumerili | reverse complement strand
CCCTCCCCTCTCCTTCCTCTCTCCCTCCTCTCTCCTCCTTCCTCTCTCCTTCCTCTCTCTCCTTCCTCTCCTCCTTCCTCTCTCTCCCTCCTCTCTCTCTCTCCTCTCTCCTTCCTCTCCCTCCCTCCTCTCCTCCCTCCTCTCTCTCCCTCCTCTCTCTCCCTCCTCTCTCTCCCTCCTCTCCTCCCCCTCCTCTGTGTTCTGGTCGTCTCATTTTTCTCCTTCAGCTCCAAACTCTTTTTCCTCTCATCATATCTCTCCTCTCTTCTCTCTCTCATTTCATTTTTCCTCCTCTCTCCTTTTCAACTCGAAACCCTCTAATTTTAATGATTTCTCCACTGCTCCCTCTCTCCTCCACTCTGTGTTCATCCTCCACTCCCCTGCCTCTCATCTTTACTTCCTGTCTCTCAAAGGCTTCTTCAGCAGGTTCTCAAGTGACGGCCTGACTCACCCTCAGTCATCACTTCACTTGGAATGACTCATCATTCTCTCTGCGTGATTTACAGCGAAGCTCTTTCATACGTACGAGCAGCGCTGCCACAGATGAGCGGCATCGTGGGTAAAAGGGGGGAGTGTATTTTACATTCGAGAGCTAAAGAGAAACCTTGGTTTGAACCTGTGATCAGATCTTCAGTCTCATGCTCTTCCAGCTGAGCTTCACCATAAAGTGGAGCTAAAAGTGACCAGGATGTCTCCCGCCTCCTTCTCAATGCATGCTGGGAATGACTCCCTCCCCCTGCAACCATGAACAGGTTA
>NW_019174382.1:997702-1064032 GCF_002260705.1 Seriola dumerili | reverse complement strand
TCCCTCCTCTCTCCCTCCTCTCTCCCTCCTCTCTCTCCTTCCTCTCTCTCCTTCCTCTCCCTCCCTCCTCTCCTCCCTCCTCTCTCTCCCTCCTCTCTCTCCCTCCTCTCTCTCCCTCCTCTCCTCCCCCTCCTCTGTGTTCTGGTCGTCTCATTTTTCTCCTTCAGCTCCAAACTCTTTTTCCTCTCATCATATCTCTCCTCTCTTCTCTCTCTCATTTCATTTTTCCTCCTCTCTCCTTTTCAACTCGAAACCCTCTAATTTTAATGATTTCTCCACTGCTCCCTCTCTCCTCCACTCTGTGTTCATCCTCCACTCCCCTGCCTCTCATCTTTACTTCCTGTCTCTCAAAGGCTTCTTCAGCAGGTTCTCAAGTGACGGCCTGACTCACCCTCAGTCATCACTTCACTTGGAATGACTCATCATTCTCTCTGCGTGATTTACAGCGAAGCTCTTTCATACGTACGAGCAGCGCTGCCACAGATGAGCGGCATCGTGGGTAAAAGGGGGGAGTGTATTTTACATTCGAGAGCTAAAGAGAAACCTTGGTTTGAACCTGTGATCAGATCTTCAGTCTCATGCTCTTCCAGCTGAGCTTCACCATAAAGTGGAGCTAAAAGTGACCAGGATGTCTCCCGCCTCCTTCTCAATGCATGCTGGGAATGACTCCCTCCCCC
The DNA here is from genome assembly GCF_002260705.1 of Seriola dumerili. Classification (NCBI taxonomy): domain Eukaryota; kingdom Metazoa; phylum Chordata; class Actinopteri; order Carangiformes; family Carangidae; genus Seriola; species Seriola dumerili. The sequence goes on along the minus strand of NW_019174382.1, from coordinate 1,063,355 downwards.
TGCAACCATGAACAGGTTAAGACCTGGACTTTTTCATGAAGATTGTAGGTTTTCATTTATGATTTAAATAAGTTTTCTGACAAATATTTGCCAGTAAATGTTCTATTAAGTCGGGGTGACCCAAAGAGACAGAATGTCACTTAAGGTTTAGTTTCTCCTCAGCTGGGGGAGCTGCTTCAGGGTGTTGCACTGAATCTCCTAAAAGGTTTCCTCAGTTAAGGAAGAAAGTTGAGAGAAAGATCTTAGAGACAGACATGAAACTCCTGGACGATGGAGACGTCACACGGCATCAAACCGTGGAGCAATCATCGAGCTGTGGAGAGGCAAACCGTCAGCTGACTGCCGGTCAAACCTGTGGTGTCAAATCAGTCTTTTAGTCTTCTGTGCAACGGTTGAACTGATTCCAGGTGATTCCTTAATAAGACTCAGATAAGGAGAAAACCTTGAAGTACTTCAGTGAACTCAGACTTTAAACTCTTGACTTAAGGAGTTTGGTGCAACCAGCCCGTGAGGTTTCATGCAGATTTTGTATTCAGTAAATGTTCTGCTGGACCGCCCGACCCTCTACATGAAGCACGCGGCAGCTGAACGGCAGCTGAGTCGAAAAATACCAGAGCAGGATTGTTTTCAGGGTGTGATGGAGTTCCCTCGGCTCTGACCACAGACATTCAGGGCGAGGCGGCGTGACAAGAAGCAGCATCAGCGTTTACTGTGTCTGAGGAAACTGTCACACACTGACCAGACCGTGATGATCGAATCCATTTGATCTTTGTCTCTGGTTTGGAAATCAGCAGGAATTCTCTCACTCACATTGTTAAAAGGTAAATTTCATCGTCTGGACGAAGGTTCATCGTCTCCAAGGTGCAGAAGAAAACAGCAGCAGCCGGCTCTCTTATGAATAAGTTGTAGCAGCAACGTTTGATCAGAGAATTCATTCATCTTTATTTACCCTGTACACATGTTGTTAAGTTTGATCTTTTTACTGCAAATCTCAAATAAAGTAACTGAAAATAGAAGTTGATCCATGAAGATTTGCAGAAACGACTGAATCTTGCTCTGATCAACGAGAAGATTCATTCAGAACACATCCTTGTTCTCTTGCTGCTACAGCGTCACATGACCTGGTCTCACCTGTGAAGGACAACTGACATCGCTGAGTCACTTCTCTGCCTCTATAAACCCTGTGTCTACCTCTGTTACCGTCACGTTACATTTTCAGATCGCACTTAAACATTTCAGCGGTTTTATCCTCTTCTGTTTCTCTCTGTCAAGTCGTTTAATAAAGTTTTCAAAGCAACTGACCCAAGAGCATCCTGGGAGTTTCCTTGTCAACAAACAAAACAAAGATTTATGTTTATTTGTACCTGTGAGGTCTGTGATCGTTTGCCAGTGAGGGGCGTGGCACCGAATACTCTGGATTCATTAGATTTGAAACCCTGTTCAACCAGTTATCCACTGACAGTAAGAGGCGACACCTGGCGGAGGTGGTCTGAGGTGTGCTCCGTCCCTTCTGTCCTCTGAGAAACACCTGATCCATGAGTCATGACTTCCATGAGTTTTATTTTAGTGGCTAAGTCCTTGGTTCACCTCCATGTTTGCTAGCTTGCGGTTTTCTTCTTTCCTGCCTTTTGCTGTGATCCTTGCCGTTGCCATCACCTGCATTAACGCTCACGTCGCATTACGAGTTGTCAAACTCTCACTGGGAAACTTTACGGCCGTTATCCTGTAACTGCTGCTTGTGGCCACAGAGGGCGCTGGTGAGCTAAAACCTCAGGTATGTGATTATCACTGAGGAATAATTGAATAACAGCAGAGTTGTATTGCTTTATTATTCTGGTCCCCCCCCCCTCCCCCCGTGTTTAACCTTGAACCTGAGGATCAGCTGTGATCCTTCTGGAGCTGCTGTTTGTTGTTGGCGAGCCTTTCCTCACCGCACAGCCTCTGACGCCCCGTTACCGAGCCGGCTCCACCTGTTTGTGGCGAGCAGTTGGCGTTCTTTGCGTACAACACATCCATGAAAACACACAGAACCAGACACACACACACACACACACACACACACACACATGCCAAAGGATCATTGCCTGAGTGTCTGGTTCTGTTCTGTCGCTTCAGTCTCCGCTCCTGGCAACTGAAAATGATTAAGGTTTTTAAAGGAGAGCTTCACGTTCTTTCAGCTCAGTCTGAATACAACATGTCACTTAAAGAGCCACTGGTTTCTGACCCCCCCCCCCCCCCAAACAGGCCGCAGAGAAACGAGGCCGTCCTCGTATAAAACACGACCCCCAGAGGTCGACACGTGTGACACTGCTGCTCATTTCCTGTTTCAGACTGACAGTCAACACTGTGTCTTTAAACCATCAGACTTACAATCTGTCACATCATTAGAGCTTTATTGAAAATCACTTTTTCAATCTACACTCACGACGAGGTGAAAACAGACATTTTAGAAATGTCTTAAAAAGGAGAAACTGATTCTGACACTGTGCTCAGGTTCCTCCATTTCTCTGGGTCGTCTCTGAGATGCTGCTGCACCTGGACCGGATCCACCTGTGGACACGTCAGCTGAGCTCAGAGACAGCGTCTCAGGGACAACTCTGTCATTGTCCTTGAGCCAGAGCTTCGACTTGAACCCGGTCCAACACCTGTGGAGAGACCTGATGTCGGTCCGCTGACGGGCCACATCCAGCCTGACTGAGCCGCAGAGAAGAAGCAGAACATCTTCAAATCCAGATGCAAAGCTTCTTCTGTCGAACCCAAGAAGACTCCAGGCTGAGCAGCCGCAGGTGCTTCCACTAAGTCTGAGCGTCGGGTCTGAATAAAGTGCATGAGGTGATTTGATCGTCAGGCCAGAGTGAAGGTGTGTGAATGTGTTTGTGTCCCGCAGGTCGAGTGAAGCTTCATCTACAATCTTCAGTTTGTTTTGCAAAATGTTCTGAAAATAAAATGAAGCTTTATTTTTCTTGCACATTGTTTTAGGAAGTGAGGAAGTCACCTGTCATACTCCACTCACACCTGAATGTTTTAAATATATATATTTTCTTTTTTATATCATTTATCTTATTTCTGAGTCTTTCTGTTACTTTGCACCAGTTGATGAGCAGCTCCTAACTTCACTGTCTGCAGAGCTTCCACTCACAATAAAGGCTTTCTGATTCTGATTCATCTCTTTTTATTTAATAAAATAAATATAAATCAATCAATAAATAAAGCCGATCAAACGCAGCTTTGAAATCCTTTAAAAAACAAGAAAATTCAGCATGGTGAGGTCTAATTTCTAATTGTATTGGAGTGTGGAAATCCACTGGATGTTTAATTATTATACAAAACAATTTAAATATCATCATCATAAATGTATTTTAATCATGCATGAAAACCACCAGCTGCTGCTGCTGCATCTGCAAACACATGATGTTTATGCACATGTATGATTCACAGACGTCATGTGAACACTGTGTTTATACGTTGTTTTGTTTGTCAGTTAAGACGAGCCGCTCCGTGACACAGAGGATGAACTCTGTCGTCGTCGTCGTCGTCGTCGTCGTCGTTCAGCCAGTGAACTCAGTTTGAGGTGTGAAGGAGATCAGAGGAGGATCATGATTGTTCTTCATCAGAGCTGTGAGACAGGAATAACTTGTGTAGGGAGTTAGCTCTATGTGTGTGTGTGTGTGTGTGTGTGTGTGTGTGTGTGTGTGTGTGTGTGTGTGTGTGTGTGTGTATGTGTGTGTGTATCTGATTACAGCAGGTGTCGGTTTCGCTGCACTTGACCTTTGCCCCGTCTTTTATGAGGATGATCACATGTACACACGTGAAACCACACACACACACACACACACACACACACACACACACACACACACACACACACACTTCCCCTGTGACTTTGAGCAGTGAATCTCTCACTCAGGCATCTTTAAGCATGTCCATATATGCTGATGTATGCATGTGTGTGTGTGTGTGTGTGTGTGTGTGTGTGTGTGTGTGTGTGTGTGTGTGTGTTGCACCTGCAGTTAATCTCACCACATCTCCAGTGTCTTAAAGACCCTCATTATTGTCGTTAAGCTCTTTGCATCTATTATTAAACGGCAGCAGGATGTTTGACTCTGAGGTTCTGTCTTAAGCTCTATTAGGACTCACACAGTCAGTGTGTTTATGTGTTTATGTGTGTGTGTGTGTGGGGGGGGGGGGGGGGGGGGGGGGGGGCTGACCTCATTCTCAGTGTCATAAAGTGAAGCATGATGAAAACAACCTGCGTCACACTCACAAACACACTGTACATGTGTTCACGTCTGAGAGCAGGTTTGTTTCTCCTTCACCTGGGAGTTTGAGTCAGTGTGAAGTTTTTAAAATGAAGCTGCTCAACAACAATAACAAGCAGTAAACTCTATTGAAATTGACCATTAGAGTGAAAAACTTGGAGTGATGAAACTGAATCATGTTTACTCCACTGCGCGTGTTATTTTCTATATCAAGGTGCATTGTGCACCTGTGTTGAACTCTAGGTTTCTTATAGAGGGAGGTAAGGGGAAGTTTAGGACCTCACCTGCCATCAAACACCTGATGAAATGTGAATATCAGAGACGGTCTCTCCTCAGTTCAGAGAGAAGTTTAAACGCTGTATACATCTACACCTCTGCACAGCTGGCAGTCATTCAGTAAAGTGGGTGTAAATGTCAAATTCACTGTTTTACAAGTTACAGAAACTGTTGGATGCATTTCCTCTGGATTCTGCATTTGGAAAAATGAGTTTCAGAAGCTGCTGGACGACCTGAAGAACTCTTTATTCTGCTGCAGCACACAGGTTTACTCTGCAACGCACTGTAGCCACTCAACAGCGCCCCCTGTCTTTTCTTAGTAGAAAAGATGAATCATTTGCATCTTTTATTGGCTGACTGTCACACAACATGCGTCTCCATTAACCTGCTTAAGGTGTAATTTGAAATTGCAAACTTAAAAACAAGAAATGGAAACCAAGCATCAACAGTGAAGAACCAGAAGCTGCAGTTCCTCTAACGACCACTAGAGTCTGGCTCCAACAGTGAGTCAGTCCCCATAGACTCCCATGTTAAAATGTCCAACTTTACAGCAGAAATAAACATGTTTACAGCCTGGTACAAAAACTGTTTTGGTCTCTAGAGCTGATTTCCTCCTTCATGACACCTGTTTATATAACTCACCTGTTTACATTTTATTAAGGACTAAAGTTATGGAGGGTTGAGGGCGTGGCCTGAGCGTATGTTTGCCACAAACCGGCACCCCCTCCTATTTGCCGATATTTGGATTAGCTGGGAGTGGGGGGCGGAGTCAGACACTGCCAAGATGGCAGCGGTGGAGCAGCTCACTCTGAGCGTCAGAAACCTGTCATCTAATTGGAAAGATGTTGAGAGGAGAAAAGCAGCTTTATTCACATTCACGTCTGTGTTTTGTCGACTTATGTAAAAAATAAATAATAAATACCAAAAGAAAAACCGTCACGAGAACAGCCGCAGACTTTGCACCATGACTCATGTCAGCATTATCAGCATGCAGCTCATGCATCACCTTTGTATCGGCGTCTCATGTTGGATCTAATTTTACTAAACAAACATCCTAAGCAACATCACAGCTGCAGGGTCAGTTTTACTGCACACCTGTGAGCTGCGACACCTTCACCAGATTTAAGAGCCGCTTCATGATGTTTGTTTAAATGAGGAAATCAGAGCTCCACCGTTAAAGTTTGACGACTCCCCCTGCCTCCTCTCTCTGCTCCTCGTCGGCCATCACCGCTCTACAAACACAATCTCTCTCTCTTTTCTCTGCTAATGAGTCTCTGCAGCTCTTCTGTGTCACAATCAGCCCACTGATGAACATGTTAATAAGCATGAGCCATGGAAACAGTCGTACTGTTTTATTCCCCCCTCAGTATTTCCCAGCGGTTCCCAACACAGGCAATGAGATAATGTTGCTTGGCAACAAATAAGTTATTTTCCAGTAAACCACGTTTTGGCCGGTGCTGCTTAGCAACAAACTTTATTTCCATGACTTATTTCCGGGAGGAAACACCTGAGCCGACAGGACTGCTGCAGCTCTCACTGTGTAACGAGGCTTTTAATTAACATGACGTGTAAAACAGTGAGAGTGAGGCCGTCGTCAGAGCTGTGACTGATGAACACTGAGCTCCACACACTCGTTACCGCCTCAGCTGTGGTTTACATCGTCCTCAGGCCTCAGTATCACACAGAGTAAGTTTCTGATTAAAGTGTCACTGACACAGTCAGGAACAGGACTGATCAGCTGATCGTGGATCCATAATCAATTGAGTTTCAGTGGGAAGGAGCCACCGAAGCTTCAAGGTGTAGATGAAGACGGTTTGTGAATTTATACATTTGCTTGAGTTTCTATGAAATAAGAAAAAGATGAACACGTTCATCAGACACGACATCAGTGAAAATTACAAAGGAAATAAATTCAAGATTTAATAAAGAAGTGAAACAGGCACACTGGACCTTGGTTGTCACGGTTACAGTAATAAACACGCGGACTGTACTGAGGGCGGCGCACCTTCCTTCGTAGCCAAGGTTACTATAATAAATGCTCATGTCTAGGTGAGGTTCAGGAAGAGATGGTGGTTTGGGTTAAAATAAGTAACTTCCTCGACATTAACACGACCCTCGTTGTCATGGTTACAGTATAAGCTTTGGGAGGAGGTTGTGGTGGACGGATGAATATGCATGTTGTTTCTATTATCCATGGCCGCTCAATGTTATTATAGTAACCATGACAACGAAAGTCATCTTAACGTTGAGGAAGTTACTTATTTTAACCCAAACCACCATCTTTTCCAGAACCTCACCTAGACATGAGCGTTTATTATAGTAACCGTGGCGACAAAGGAAGGTACGCCACCACTCGGCCTGTTTGTTATTGTAACCATGACAACCAAGATCCAGCAGGGGTGCTGCTTCCCTCCTGTGACTCGTACCAGAGGGTTGGTGGTTGTTGCAGCAACAAAACGCCAGATGTTCATGTTCTGTGTTTGTGATGTTGAAGGAGGTTTTCAGAGTTTCCACCTTGATACATAAACTTCTACTTCCTGCGTGGCGGCGTTGGACGTAAATCACGAGCGCCGGCATCGTCCCGTATGAAGATATCTCCTCAGTCTGCTGAGCCGTGTGATATGAATTGCTGTCTCACACACACACAGTGTCCATACACCTTACAGGAACATGACAGGGCGCTTTTTATCTCTCTGCCAACAGAAGTTTCATGTCACATTTTATCTCGTCCCATCTCTGCTGTCGCTCGCCGTCGCGTCTCTTCTGAAAAAACATGGCAGGAGTGTGACGAATCACCTTTTAAATTTCCTCCCTGTCAGGGTTACAGCTCTCTCAGAGAGACGGAGGGAGGACGGAGGGAGGACGGCGGGAGGACGGCAGGAGGCTGCAGGCGCTTGTCACAAAGCAAACGGCGCCGTGAATTACGACCGGACGGTTTGTCTCTATGAGTGAAGGATTATCTTCATACGATGACACACTCGTAAACAGTGTCGAGAAGCTGCAATCGATCTCACAGATGCAGCCCCCCCCCCCTCAAATGAGGATACCGGGTGAGCGGAGGATTTACGCAGCTAATAATAGAGTAAACTAGATATATTTCCAGAGAAGGAATTCTGCACAGGGCCTATTTATAATTACAGAACCCTGTGATGTATCCCACAGGGTTTAACGCCAAACCAGTCTGAGGCTACCGGCACACACACACACACACACACACACACACACATATATAAAGATAGTGCCATCTTCACACTCTCCTTCAGACCGATGACAGATGTGGGAACACGAGGCAGCTGCAAATAAAAACACAGGGGACTATTTTGGTGAACTGCACCTTCTTATTTTTATTCACTCTCACTGTTGGTGCAAAGTTCTCATTGCAGCAACATGATATTTCTTTTCCTGATGGAGGTGTGGAGTTGTCAGCGAGGCGAGCGCACGCTTCATCGCAGCACAGGAATAACCGGGTTATAACGGCGTCTGGTCATTGCTGCTGCTTCTGGGACGATTGTAGAGATGTCGTGATGTTCAGTTTGAATCAAGTGAAATGTGAATGTATGTAAATTACCAGGTTAGACTCCACCCACACAATGCACTGATGTCACCTGATGCAGCTACAAATCTAATTTAACAGAATAAAGTAAGAAAGAAAACAAATTCAAGCAGTAGCTTCAACAACATGGCCGCCACTCTCCGCCTGTAGAAGTAGAAGCCCTGATCTCAGAGTGGTGACAAAGAGTAAAACACCTGCTGGTATTAATAAGTTTAGTCACTTCCTGATTAATAGGAATACAGCCGACTACTGGGACAAAAATAAGCTACTGACGGCTACCGGGAGAAAAAACCTATTTGTCATTATTCTACAGCCAATCAGTGTTAACTGAAAACAACTTGTCTATTTCACCTTGATACCATCTGGTACCTGAACAACAAGCACCATGCAACTGAGCCAGACGGCTACTGGAGCGCAACCACAGCGAGATCCAGTGGTGACAGTTTGTCAGGATCTCTGTTCACACTGAAACACCTGAATCACTTCCTGTTTGTCCTGGTTCAGTTAACAAACAAGAAAAGTGTGTGAGGGACAGTTGACATCTGCTCTGCTGAGCCTCAGCTGGTTAAAGCTCCGTGTTTCTATATGAAAAAAACAACATTTAATCTACTAATGGGTTTTACCAGCAGCAGCAGCAGCAGCAGTTTCTCCAGCAGCTGTAAACAGACTCTGATGGTGCAGTTGGTGTGAGTGTCGAAGCAGATACACAAGACATAAACTTTATTAGCAGAAAAGTTTCTGTATTATGTTGATTAAAAACTTTATTCCGAAGGTTTTCCTCTCTAAACATTTAAATCTGCTGGTATCTAAGCGTCACTGAGTTACTGAGAAGTCGATCGCGACGTGAGGAAACAAAAACGCATCACGCAGAAACCGTAACGATAACGTCCCTCCTGTCTCAGAGTGTAAACTTCCACAAGGTCGCCACGACGCTCCTGTTCATAAAGCCTTCCACCGCGTTTGAGCTGCAGGCTGCGTTCAACGCGACACGCGCCGTCCTTCCTGCTGCAGTGCACCTGAGCAACATCCTCAGGTTTACATGTTGGAGCGCAGTCACTTTGCAGGTCTCCATTTTAAAACGGTTTCTGCCTTTTAGCGTCTATTTCAGTCACAAGGTCAGATTCAAAAATAGCTCGCAGCTATGAATTCTGTCTGAGAGGAAGGGGAGGGTCGGACGTCTCCGCTCTGACGTGAAAGGTCGAAGCCGAACACAGTTATTTTTCATTTTCTTCGTCTTTACCTTTTCATTATACCGTGTGTGTTTTCATTCACTCCGCGCTGACCTTGATTCTTCCTGACGGGTCATTCTACTGTTGTCTTCTCATCTGTTGTTGTTGTCGGCCTTTTCAATGGGTTATTAATGGATCAGCAATAAACAAATAAACGTAGTAAAGTGATAACAATTCTGAAATGAGATGATGAAATGTTCTTGCTCCTGAACATGTTTTTATACTGTTTATATGATCATTTATTCTACATTAAAACGACATGAACTAGGTGTGTGTTTGCTGCTGAACGTTTCCATTTGAAAGTGTCTGAATGAGTAAAAGACGTTGAGGTTCGGCAGCTCAAATGAAAGATCCAGCGTCGATTACAGAGGCAGAGTCAGTGGAAGCTGAAATCTTCAAGTTGTAAAGGAGAAAAGGGGGTCAGCCCTGTGTTCCCACATTTCTAAGAATGTTTTGAAAATTAGCCCCTATTTTCCCACAGGCTTATATGTTCCCATAAGCCCGTGTCCACACTAACCCGTGTAATATTTATCCGGTTAGCCCTTCCGTCCACATTAGAACGGTGAATTCCGAAACTGAAAACGATGCTTTACAAAAACGATGAAAACGATTAGTGTGGATGGAGATCGTTTTCATTGTGAATGTGCATTTTTATATTTACCCGCGTTAATGTGGACAAGGCCTAAGATTTTTCTCAAAAGGAAACCCTATGGTCCCATATTTCTTAACATAGGGCTGTGGGAACAAAGACACGCTCCCGAGGAAATGGATCCAGAAATGTCAGCTGACGTTGAAAAGCCTGAACATAAACATCAGCTGACAGAGGATGAAGGTCTGACAGGAGGAAACTGTGTCTGAACAAATATGAGCAGCTACAGAAATGAGGAGTTTCAGTCATGTTGGCAGATTAGCAAGTACCTGCATTACTGCTAATTCCAAATGCTAGCATGCTAACACACTAAGCTAACATTACAGCTGTGTGGCGAATTCAGGAGCTGCGTCCTTCGGAGGCTGATTGTGTCACAGCGGTGCGATTTCGAAGAGACTTAAAACCCCAAGCTTTGGTGAAAAAATGTTTTTAAGGTTGCTAGGCGACAGGAGCTTCGTTTAAGTTGCAACACGTTAGTAAGAGGCAGGAACAGCTGAAACAGAAAAGCTCCATAGACCGGACCGTGTCATTTCGGTTTGACCTTCACGGTCTTCGACAGATACGAAGGGCCACACCTCACAACAAGCTTATGATGGTTTAAGATTAGCATGTTAGCATGCTGTCGTTAGCATTCAGCTCAAATCACCACTCACAACCTCATGGTGTCTTTTTTGTTGTTGTTTATTTAAAATCTTTGTAAAAAAATAAAAATGTAACATCGTTACTACAATAATAAATCATTACAGCTGTCGTGTTCACTCTCTGGCTTCTGATTGGTCGACAGTGAGCTCATGCAGCCTGTGATGTCACTTACCGTCAGGTGCCATCACTGTCAGAGCATGTACGGTACGTTGCTCTGGCGATGTGTAATATGCCATTTGACCACATTTACTAACAGGACAAGCAGCTCCTGACATCACATCACCCGCCACCGGCCATCAGTCACACAGTCAGGCATCTCGCCGACCTTTGACCTCGATCTGTGACTGGCTGCAGCGCACCCCGAGGATGTTTGGAAGTGTGACTATTTATTCCTCCAGCGCCATGAACCTGTCTCCTCACAGTGATATCATTGCATTTCTGTGGCCACATGCCCGCCATGAGGAGACGCTGCCAAAGATTGTCTATGACTGAAATGATGAATCACTCTGAGGTTAATAGAAAAGAAAATCTGATTTGTGTGTCATCTTCACAAAATAGGCTGTTTTTCTTTTATCACATAAATAATTAAATTAATATTAACTTGTCATAAAACTTTTTTTATTGTTTTTTTGTGGAAGTTTTGTTTCTTTATTCAGTGTTTATTAGAAATTAAAACAGGAAGTGTTTCTAAAGTCTAAAATTCTTAAAAGCTTTGGTAACTAGTCCTGACAGGTTCAAGGTTTAAGCAGTATATACAAAATACAAAAAGTATATACAAAAATATATAGAAAAAACATTTAAAAAACATTTCTGTATTTTTCTAAATATTTCATTTAACTCCATTAAATTCTCAGTTTTCCAGCCTGAGTCTCCAGGATCTGTAGATTCACCCTGTCAGAGTGGAAGTAGTGACTCCTCTTACCTCACGTCAATCTTTGTGCGGTGACACAGAGATCCCAGCAGCCCAAACTGGGCAGCACTGGGAGGTGGGAGAGGCTGGGTGTGGAGATGATGGAGGGAGATGGGGGGGGGGTGATGTTAGCACTGAGCTTGCCAAATGAGCACATGAAGACAGTAATGTGATCTGGGATGAGTGACAGTCATATCGGAAACAAGACCATACAATACGATGTAAGCTCCCGCCCCGCTCCCCGCCTCCCGGCGGCCCAACTTCATCCACCCCCCCCCCCCCCTTACAGGACGGTGAGAGGCCGCTTGCATATTAAGAAGGTACCGACGAAGCGCAGCTGCCGGCTGCAGGCAGAAGAGACGGACAGAGACACACTGACCATCACAGACGGACACCAGTGGACTAAACTCTACCTCCAGCTTCTGTTGAACCGCTTCACCTCCGAGAGAAGAAGAATGGGACTGCACAGTGTCGAGGAGCTGGTAAGATCTGCTGATGTGCGGAAATGCAAATGGTAGCAATTATGAGAGGGAGAGGAGGAGGCGAGAAGGAGCTGCAGGAGTTATACTTCATCTTAAAATATGGAGCAGAGAAATTCACCTGAGAAACATGTGAATGGAAATTTTCTTCCCCAGAAGCTGGTGAATTAATTTTCTTGGGACGAAATCAAACAGAAAAATTTATTAAATATAATTTTTCTCTTATTTAAATTATAAAGTGACTGTTTAACATACAGTGGAGCAAGAATGAGCTCGTCATGTCACACAGGGCGCCGTGTTTCCTACCGAAGCCCAGAACGGACAAACCACACACTTTCGTATGTTTACGTTACCTAAAGGCCACATAGAGTCTAACACACACTTATTCAGCTAGTTGCAATCTGCAGCCTCACCACTAGATGGCACTAAATCCTTCACACTGCTCCTTTAATTCAATTGTTTTGCCTTTTATTGTACATGTAAAGCGTGTGTCAGCTGCCGTGACACTCTTCATTTGACTTATTTAAGATCTTAATGAAACATCATGTAAGATAAATATATAAGTTGCACATAGATACATCTCCATGTCTGGAGAAAAGGTGGGAAAAAGAGAAAAAGCTCAAATTTCTCCACTGAAATGAAACATTCACACCTGAAAAAAGGAAAACCAGATAACCAGGAAACAAACAAACCTTCAAAACAACTTGAAATTACCCCAATTATCTCTTAATCGATGCACACAACTTAATCCGAACCATTTAAATCACCTCATTTCGGCGCTTCATTATCCTTTTCTTTGAGAGCTTAAGAGACGGGCCGCCTCATTACAATTTAAGCCAAGCTAAAGTTAATTAAACGTCTTAAGGTAATTAAATAAAATACTGATTGCTATGGATCAAATGAGTAGTTTCAGTGATCACTCTTGTTACTGCACCTTTCATTATTTCTCATTTGATCTCGTCCCTCATGATTAAAGGTTCGCTCGAGTGATTCACGACAAGCTGCTTCCATCATGAGTGCTTCAGTAATTGGACATATAAACAGAAGTGTGTGTTAGTGTGGTGTGTTTACATTCCTCCGTAAACAGCAGCGCTCGGTTCTGAAACTGAGAGCAGCTTGTGTGTTAAACTCTGAACCGACACAAACTCTTCATTGAGTTTTTCCCGCTCTAAAGAAACTTCAGCGGCGTCCATTTTTATCACAGTTTAAATCTGTAATGAATCTCTCAGAGCGTTCAACCTCGTCTCTCCTCCAGGTGACCGGTAAGAGGTCAGAGGGCAAAGAGTCGGATGACTTCAAAGGGGGCGTGTACGAGGCGGCTGTCAATCAGGAGAAACGCGATGACCGCAGGTCCCGCGGAGACCTGGGAGTGGGCGGAGCTCTGCCAGAGGAGAGCGACAGCGGCAGCGAGCAGGAGGAAGTCAGCGTGGCCGCTCTCAATGTAAGAACTCATGATGATGATGATGATGATGATGAATCTTTACTCGTATGTGACTTTTCAAAATAAATGTCACAAAGTGCTTCAGATTAAATAAAAGTAGAAACAGTGAGAATCTCTATTTATCTATCTATCTATCTATCTATCTATCTATCTATTTATCTATCTATAATCTATCTATAATCTATCTATCTATCTATCTATCTATATATCTTTATCTATAATCTATCTATCCCACGATTTACCAGTAACAACAAGTAAAAGACAAGATCAGTAAAAGTTCAGATAAATGTAATGAAGGTATTTAAAGTGAAGGTACTCCACATGCAGAATGATCCTGTCAGTGTATATACAGTATATATATATATATATATATACTGTATATATATCATCATGTTATTGGATCAATATTATTGATTCATTAGCATGTGAAAAATTACTTTGATATTGTAGAAACTGCTTCATGTAGTTAATTTTTTATTTAATCAGTAACGTTGCATCATATTTTATAAACTGATCTGGTATCTGTGGAGTGACCAGTAACTAGCAGCTGGTGAACTTGTAGTTACTGGTTACTGGTGTACGATGGTCATCACAGGTGAATACAGGTGAGACAGTGTGTCGCTGCACTGGGACAAGCTTGACGTTAGTTGCTGCTTATGCAGAGCTTGTGTCTTGGTCCACGCTGCACCCTGGAGGCATTTGGGAGAATAACACCTTTTTATTACCTGGCAGTAATGTAGAATACCCCAAACCTGGGAGCACTTTACAGTCAGACCACCTTTATAAAGGATTTATAAATCATTTATATATAAATCATAAATAAACAATATAAACAACTGGTAAAAGGAGCCTCATACCAACCAGTTATAAAGAAGTAACCTTAGAGGATGAGGCTGAACAGCACAGAGACATGTGGGCTCAGTATTTGGCAGGAAACAGGTCACCGTTGCCCTTTTTATCTAATGTGTTATAACAACTTATAAATCATTTATAAAGCTGATTAATAAACTAGTTATAAACCATCCACAAATCCTTTATAAGGGGAATCTGATTGTAAAGTGATGGTTAGTTGACGTGTTGGAATCTAAACACGTCAAATTAATTTCAGGTTGTTGTTGTTGTTGTTGTTGTTGTTGTTGTTGTTGTGGTGGTGGTGGTGGTCGTGTGTTGAAGCCGTCTGTCTTGCCTCTGCCCCGTCAGACGGATAACAGCGGCCGGCTGAAGCTGGAGACGGTGGACGACCTGTTCAACATCCTGCAGCTGAGGAAGAGGAGGAGAGAGAGGAAGACGCCCGTCCACAAGAGGCAGCAGCAGCCGGAGCCTGTGGTGAGACTCTGGAGTCCAGACACACACATGATTTCCACAGCTGCTTCTCCTCATATCCAACAACACATGAGCTGAGCTGATGGAGCTGAGCTGGAGCAGCAGTACCCAAGATGCACTGCTCCCCTCACCTGCAGTTTATATATGTTTATTTTTATTTTGTCTTCCAGCCAGAAACTGTGGACGAGGAGTCGTTCCTGACAGCGGCCATGGAGAACAAGCTTCCTGTGGTGGAGAAGTACCTGAGTGACGGAGGAAACCCCGACGTAGCCGACCACGTGAGTGTCACACAGCGACGTCTGATTCTGAGGACAGAAACTCGTTATTTAATTCTCATTTTCGCAGATTATTTATGTATTTATTTATTTTAAATGATGGTTGTTGGTCTGTTACCGACGTCTGTAGAATATGAGCCGTAGATCACGGCGTCTACTTTCACCAGAGTTTAGAGGCGGAGTCACGTACGATCTCACAGGAATATGTAAAGGAAAGTGGAGGCGACAGATTCTGACAACAGTTAAATCATATTTCTACTCTGTGTTTTCACAAATGTATTAACAGAAACATCCGTCGACCTCAGAGGGTTAATGGACGACGTTTACATCTGACAAATTATTGTACTGTCATGAAAATATGTTTCTGTTGTTATTGATCAAATAAAAATGACTCGTATTGATCATCTGCAGTTCCAGAGAACAGCTCTGCACAAAGCCTCGTTCAAAGGTCACATGGAGGTCATGAGAAGACTCCTGCAGGCCGGAGCTGCCATCGAGAAAAAAGACAAGGTGAGAGGTTCAAAGACTCCACACGACTCACACACACACACACACACACACACACACACACACACGCATCAGTGTTACAGCTCAGTGTGTGTGTGTGTGTGTGTGTTGCAGCTGGAGGCCACAGCCGTCCACTGGGCCTGCAGAGGAGGCAGCCTGCCGGCCCTGCAGCTCCTGCTGGACCAGGGGGCCAAGTTCACCTCCAGAGACAAGGTTGGTCCACACACTTAGAGGAGGGGTTACTAGAGGTCACGCCTGCTGTCAGAGAAGAAGACGTGAAGCTACACAGAGTTCTTACTCCCTCCTGAGTAACCTACACCTGTGATTTCTACATGATTTCTTCTTCACCTCTTCTTGCATAGAACATAATAAAACAGTATTTCATGTCACAACGTTCAGAACTGAGGCGCCTTTTTGTCGTAGTGCAAACAGATCATTCGGCCCAAATGATAATTTTGAAAATGAACCTTTACTGATGTGGATGAATTGAAAGCAAAGTCTGTAGGTTCATAAAAACAGAGTAACGTGAGTGAAATAGATGAATGGAGAGTAAATGCCTAAAATGCTGAGTGGTATTTGTCGTCTTGTTGCTCTACTTTAACCAGATTTTAGAGGCGGAGTCATGTACAGTCTCACAAGAATATGAAACAGAAAGAGGAGAGTCGACAGATTCTAACAACATTCAAACCATATTTCTACTCTGTGTCATCACTGAGATATTAACAGAATCATCCGTCGACCTCAGAGGGTCAAAGACAAACAATATGTGCTGGTTTTGAAAATTCCTCACTCTGGCGCCATCTAGTGGTGGATTTAAAAAATGTCTTCTGCTTCCTGTCCTCAGCTGCACAGCACTCCTCTCCACGTCGCCGTGAGGACGGGACACTGCGAGTGCGCCGAGCATCTCATTCACTGCGGAGCGGACGTCAACGCCAAAGACAGAGTAAGAACATCACGTCACCTGCAGCGCGACATGAACATAAACTGACACAAACTGCTGCGAAATGTCGCGCTGCAGACGCATTGTATTTACACATAAAAGAATCAACAGTAAACACTCACAGTTTTATTTTAGAGGTAAATCTCTGGACAGTTTGTGCAGACTAAATAAATCTGTTAAGGAATAATTAAGTACCAAGTTGTTGTGGCAGTAAGAGCGACACTGTTTGTCTCATCCTGACTGAGAAACCACATCAATGCTAAATGTCTGTTCCCACCCCTCCCCCTCCCCCTCCCCCTCCCCCACGCTGAAGGACGGAGACACGCCCATGCACGACGCCGTGAGAATAAACAGATTCAAGATGATCAAACTGCTGATGATGTACGGAGCCAGTCTCAACACCAAGAACAGTGTAAGTACAGAGCAACGCCTCCGCACAGTCACCGATCCTCATGGAAATAACCAGAGGGAATATTTGTTGGGTTGTTAAATCTAGAACAACGTGCAGTGGTGGAAAAAGGACTGAGATATTTTACTGAAGTAAAAGTAGCAAATCCACAATGAAAAACGACCCAATTACATGTAAAAATCCTTCATTTTAAATCTCATTTCAACAAAATGTGTTTAAATATCAAAGTAAAAGAACTCATTGTCATTATTAAGTACTGCATTCAGAGCGTTTATTTATCATATAAACTCATATTACTGTAATTGACATTTACACTGAGCAGTTTCTTAGTGTTTACACTTAATGTCGACAAGTTACACTGTTTAATCTAAAACAATGAATATTTAATAAACTGATCAAATGTTTTACGAAATATTAATCTGAAAGGTAAAAAGTCAAATAAATGTGGAGTGAAAACAACAATACTCAACTACAATATTCAATAATATCAAATATATTTTACACCATATGCAATGTTTTTATAATAAAATTGAAAAAAAGGAAATATAATATACAGTATACAGTATGTATACATACAAATATATATAATTTTAAAATGTATTTATTTATTTATTTTATTTCTTATTTAACTGTTTGCTTACTTTACATTGTACCTGTGACGTGACAAATAAAACACAAATTACAATAATATAATTATGAATTATTAAAAAAAACAAATGAAACATATAATACAACAATATAATTATATCATATGTCGTAAAATATAATATTATCATATTCTAAAACTAATATTAAACTATACAATGTTATATAAACCCCTCCCCACACACATACACACCCTGATAATATCATTTATCGCCATATTTGGCCTGAACTGTGTCGAGATATTACATTTAAACCTGGTGGACGTAAATATAGAATATATTAAATATCATAAAATGTTCCTCAATAATTGTACATATGTAGTTTTGTACGTAAAATTTGAATCAGAAAAGCAACAAGTAACTTTAAAGAAAGAAGAAAAGTTTCACGGTCTTTAAAGAGAGTTTCGTATGTGTCTCTTGTGCAGGATGGAAAAACTCCACTGCAGACTCTGTATTCATGGCAGAGCGGAGCGAAGAGCCTCCTGTGCAACTTCAACGAGGAGAAGACCGACCAGTAAGAACCCGGCAGAACCCGGCAGAACCCGGCAGAACCCGGCAGAACCCGGCAGAGGCGCAGGAAGTGGCTGCCGTAGTAGAAAAAGGCAAAGTCTATCATTTCCACACTGAGGTTCACGGAGCGCACAGCTCTTCTCTTCATGTCTGTTCGTCCAGGGAGAATTCACAGAGCAGTTCACACACATTCAACCTTTAAGGCTGAGTCTGTTCCCTGCTGCTGTCGGCAGGCTCACACAGGCTGTTGTTAATAATGTGATTATTACCGCTGATTGATTCATTGATCGCCAAAATATTGCTGGACAATGTCTCGTGAAGATGTTTTTTTTCTTTTTTCTTCTTAATTTTTACTTTAAGCTGAGGTGAAGTCAGCGACGCTGCATCGAGAAGATGACCTATTTATTGATTAATGGCAACTGTCAGCAATGGATTTATCGGGTTTGATTTATTTATTTCAACAGGAAACACTTAATAACTGAGTGACTGATTGTCTAGAGTTATAATGTAGTTCATGACTTGTATAAAGTGACTCCAGCTCAGTGTGAGAAGCTGTCAAAAGGAGGGAGGAGCCTCCTCTGGCTGGTAGATGACGTGTGTTGTTATACTTGAACATTCAGACGAGTTTCACCAAGTTTTTTGGTCTTATGTGTTTGAAGATTGAGAGATGAGACAGGATGAAGGAAGTTTTTGGATCAGGTTGAAAAGAATCTCTCCACTTACAGATTATTCAGCCGTGTTTTTTGTTTCTTTTTGCCGTGGATCTACTTCTCCTCAAACCTGGAGGCTCAGATTCAGCTTCTGTGTTGAGGTTTGGTCGAGACAACCTTCAGACAAAAGTTCATCTTGGTCACATTTCCCCAGTTTCTTCCACCGTAGCTCGGCATGAGCAGCTGGGGTCAAAACAATTTATCCAAGGTCACCTCGGTGATACAGCGAGAGCTTCGACTGGCCCCCCAGCTCTGACCCTGACGTCCCAGCTGCCCGCACCTTTTGTTCTGCAGTGAAGATATTTTGGGAATGTGGACACTTTTCTCTCCAGAGTCGTAGACGAAAACACACACACACACACACACACACACACACACACACACACACACGAGTGTGAGAGGGGAAGAACTGAAAAGTGCCTGTTGGTTCAGAGCATGTTTGAAAAGTGTTTATATGGATTAAAATCCTGATATATGAAAGATAATCTGATTTATTTTTTATTGTTGAAGACGTTTGTACATTTTGACTTGTATTTATGGATTGACTGAATAAAAGATTTTGAACTGAAGCTGTTTCTGGTGCTGATGTAGCTACACGCTCAACACAAACAAACATGGCCACCAACAGAAGCTGTTCTCACTTTAAATGATCACTATGAAGTAGATGATAATTGCGCAATGTAATGGTGCGTCTGCCAAAACAGGAAGAGGGAAAAACGAGCCCATGAGTCGTCTGTGCAGCAGGTTGTTAAGACCCATGGTTACGTTTTGTTGCTAGGCGACATCTAGTGGTCATAGTAATGATGACAGGAGCAAAGGGAAAGACAGACACAGGAGAACAGTGTTCGATTCCCATGTGAAACCAGCTGTTCATATTGTTTCTTTGATCCATGTTGTTGTTATGGTAACCATTCTAAAGTCAACATGCTAACATGCTCACAGTGTTGGGGAAGCTAGCTTTGCACGCTACATCACACTGGAAGAAGTTGAACTAAAGCTTAGCTATGCTAGTTAGCTTAACTGAAGCTATGGAGAAAAAGTAGTTCAAAATATACTTTGGAAAAAAATGATGAAATTGACAATTTAGCGTGTGACACGTGACACAGAATTATAACAAAATGAAAAACAAAAAAGTCACATGCTGGCAAAAAATTCCTCCCAATTTATTGTTCACAGGTCACACCCAAACACCAAGATATCACTGATCATGGGAAAGTGCTGGAATGTCAGCTTTAGTTTTCTATACAATAACACGAGGTTTATCTATGATGATGATGTCGCCGTGTGAGCGCTGATCGACGGCCGCCCTCGGCTTTTAGACATGGCGCTACACAGAGGTCAAGTATGTGGTGGCGGCTGCCTGACGGATGTGTTTCCTGGGCGGCCTTCTCAGCGCTCGGGGCTGATCAAAGGGAGTTCAATTACAATAGAGAAGCAATGGTAAATTAAACATAAAAAATCATTCATTTTCTTTGAAGAAATTGTTTGTAGTTTCAGTCATTAATGACGTTAAAATGAAGGAAAAGTAATTAAACTACTTGAATGAATGTATCTGAACAGCAAACGCTGCAACATGTAGTTAGTAGTGTAATTACATGAAGTCCACGACTCCCAAACACTGCACGCTCACAATGTGTTGATGTTAAGCAGGTGTAATGTTGACCATGTTCACCATCGTAGTTTAGTGTGTGCATTTAGCTCCAATCTCTGCCTGGAGAGAACAAAAGAAGTGTCAAATGAAATAAAAGAGTTAGTGAATTTAGTTACTGAGGTTCAGTAATTCAAGCTGTATCAAGAGAAGATGCCTGCATCTTGTCTTAACCATCACAGCCCTGTACAAACTTGTAAGAACAACACATGCACATACTGGTAACCAGCAGGGCTGGAGAAACCTGCTGCTGGATCCCAGGTCAAAGACGTGTACTGTTGTGACAGAAGATTTATGGCATGTTTTTGTATTCTTGCCAACAAACCAACAAGTGTTCCTTCCCCGTGTGCCAGGATTTTCCTTATAATTTGTTTAAATTAGTTTTAGGGATATAAACAGTTTATTATCACCAACAGAATCAACAGAAATATTGAAGGTGCTGTTCCAAAAGAGAATTTAAACAACAGTCAAATGTTAATGTTAAAATACTCCTTCTCCATCATGGTCTGCATTTACACTCTGCCCCTCCCAGATTAGTTTCACCTGTCCCTCATTATCCCTCCCCCTCTGGTGTATTTAGCCTGTTTTCTTCTCTCAGCGTCAGTTTGTGTCTGTTTCAAGTGTTTCAGCAGTTTTCATAGTGTTTTAGTGTCTTCGTCTTCTCCCTGCTGGACTCTTCTGCCTTTTCCTCTGACTGATTACCTGGGAATCAACCTTTTCTTTAGTAAAAGTAAAAGTCTGTTTGTGAATCGAGGATCTGTGGTTTCTCCTGTCTATTTCATTGTGTTATCATCTTCTTTTTTATTTTCTTTTTCAGATCTCGAAGGTCGTCATTGTCTTTGCTCTGAATTCCTCCTCTGTCTTCGGGCCTCCTCAGATTTGCAGACTAGGACATGTGAGTGGACTCCACATTACTGCTGTGTGGATTTAATGTTATTATTGTTCCAGGTCTATAAGAGTCAGTGAAAAGACCAAGGTCTGTATCTTTGGGTCTGGTCATGTAACATGCTGAAAAAGAGCCATAAACTTTATCATTATCTGTCTTTACTTTGTTGGATCAACAACTAGGACCTCTGATTTGTCCTGATTCACTTTGACTCATCTAGAAAACAGATGAATGTCGTGACTGTAGATACATTTTATTTTGGAGGTTTCCTCATATTCAAGGCAAGTTTATTTACACAGCACCATTCAGTCACAAGGAAATTCAAAGTGCTTCCCAGAGACATGGAAATACATTAAAATACAACATTACGACAACATTGAAATAGCATTTAAAAACAAATTTCAATAAATAAAAATACAAATATTTGAATTATTCATAAAACCAGGACGGAAACTTGGGACTGCAGCGAGAAAAGACATTAAAAATATATATACATATACATATAAAATAAAAGATATATATATATATATGAAGCCTGGAACATTTTCATATATGGACATACTGTATATGTGTAGCCCATACAAATATTATGCGTGTGTGCTTATATAGTAGACATAGATCACTTTCTGGAAAAACAGATATGTTTAATATTTTTGAGAAATTAATTTAAAAAAACATGTATAAGCATATAAAATGTTAATGTATGTTGTTTTAATAAATTGCATATATAAATTAAATATATATTGTTAACATATATGATCACATGTTATACATATAAGAATCCATCATATAGATATTTAAATAATATGCACATATACAAATTTTACTATGGATATTTCATATATGTTATAAACTACTATCTTCATATATCCAGAGTATGTATATATGTGATAATAATATAGATGACGTATGTGGTAACATCTCTCTTGATGTAGACACTGTAACAGACAGTGACCTGATATTAATCTGTCAAATCTTATTTATTTTTATTATAAATCTGTTTGACCCTGGTCATTGTTTGAAATCATTTGAAAATAAGATATAATGACGTCATGTTCACTGAAGAGAGTTCGCTATAGGCTTTCAACTAACAGTTATTGTCATGTGTAAAACCTACATTGTTTTTCATTATTATTATTGTTTTGTTTGATATGTTGCTTATGAATTCTTTATTGGGAAAATTTAAAAAACATAATTGCTGTGGATAAAGCCAGGCTACCTTTTTAGCCTGTGTGCTAAGCTAAGCTAACGGGCTGCTGGTTGAAACCTGAAAAAAAAGCACATTTCTCAAAATTTGTTGAATGAAATAATTGGGAGAGATTTTTCTTAAGAAAAGCAAAGTTTGTTATTCACCAAACTTTTTGTTTTATTAGCAAAGAGCGCTTCAACTCCAATCTAATTTATAGATCCACATTTCGACTGCTACTGTTGTGACTTGGAGGAAAGTTAAACCTCAGTTTCTGTGTTAGTCCATTATCTTACAGTATATATTTGTTCCCAGTCCTCAACTACAGCATGGCTGTCAACATCCTGGGAGTGGCAGTGATGATGGTTTTCTACCTGCTGGTTCTCGGGGTCGGGATCTGGGCGTCTGTCAAGTCCAAAAGGGAGGAGAGCAAAAGTGCAGCTAACAAGATGGACATGGCCCTGCTGGGAAACCGAAGCATAAACAAGGTGGTGGGGGCCTTCACAATGACAGGTGATGTATTATTGTTGTGGAGGCTGTTGCTGCACTCTTTGAATTTAGGGAACAGGAAATACAGGTGACACTAAAGCTGAAGAATGTCAACAGACCAAAACCTGCAAACTGTGCTGACGACCGTTTTCAATAGAAAACTAAACTGTACCTGCTCCTCCTGTGAACTCATGGCTCTGTTTCTATGTGCTTGTTCGTCCCGTAGCCACGTGGGTTGGAGGATGTTTTATCATGGGATTGAGTGAGATGACTTACACCCCCTCCATGGGACTAACGTCAGCCATAATCCTGTTAACAGCTTTCTCTTTTTGTTTTATTTTAGGTAAGTATTGATGATTTATAATAAAAAAAAACCTTTTGATGATGTCTGTATATTTAGAACTAACAGTATTTCATTCAAAACACATTAGCGTTAGCTCGCTGTGTAACAATCTCAAAATAACAAATAACCAAGTTCAGAGGGATATTAAAGCTCCTCCAGTGTAAAGGTCTGTGTCCATGTGTAGTGTGATTATAGATCAGCTCTAGCTTCTATATTAATACTGTGAAAGTATCAAAGCCTCAGTCCACAGAGAAATGCACACAGCCTGTATTCAGAAACTGAGCCTTAAAACCAGCCGTCAGGACTTCTGGAACTTTGTGATGTCACAACAAAGCAGTCACCAAGCCCCGCCCACCTGGACCCACCATCCAAACCTTGCAGGATTTGGTTTCTCTGAGTGTTTTTACCTGAAATCTGCTTTATTTTTATTGGATCACTCAGAAAACAGTCAGCCAATCAGAAGAGAGGCTCAGAGCTTCCTCTCTTCTGATTGGCTCACCGACCTGTTGTTACTAGAGCTCCAGAGAGAAGCCTGAGAGAGGAGATGTGAAACTACACTGAGATGGGTTTTGGTTCTTAAAACCACAAATATATCTAGTTATGGATATCAAAACTATAATATAGGACCTTTAAAGGAGATTTATTTCAACAGGAATTGCACACAGAACAGATTGCAGTTGGAATAAAGTCAATTATCACTGGTTGTATTATGGTTGTTAAACCATTTTGAGTTTTTTGCATTTATTAAAACTTTCCCAGGAGCTAGAAAAGCACTTAAGAAACACCAGTGTGTAGTTAGGACAGGTAGTCAAGACATTTAGTAATGCATCCGCTGGCTGTTACATCACGCATAGCTTCCCTTGATGGTTGATGACGACTCATAATAAAACATGATGAGATGTTGGTATCACATACAGATTGCATGTCAGTAGCAGGTAAACACGGGGTCTTTCTTATTTATGTTAATTATTGAAATGATGACCCTTTACTGTTTTCTCTTGAACATGTGTCTGCATCCTGCCAACAGCATAACAATCTGTCTTTTATTTTGAAGGTGGTCTTGTGTTCGCCAAACCCATGAGAGACAACGAGTATGTCACCATGTTGGACCCTTTCAATGTCAAGTATGGGAAAGCAGTGATGGCCCTTCAGTCACTGTGTGCACTGCTGATTGATTTGTTGTGGTTGGCAGCAACACTGATTGGTTTAGGTACAGTATGTTTGCACTTTACCCATGTCTAGCCTCTGGTTTCTATTGTTACACTGTTGTAGTCAAGTCCACCTGAACTGAGTCAGAAACCAGGGTTTACAAGAACCTCTTCAATAATGAAAAGCTTTTTACTAGTTCGAATAAAAAAAAACATGTAAACACTGTCACATTATGGGGATTCATTTTGGGACTAAACCATCAGATTTTAGGGGAAATCTTTGCTTTTTGGTAAAGGTTTAAATGAGAGCAGCTGAAGGTTTTTGGGAGCGTTGGTATTAAGTATGTAGTGCTTAGTCAGGAATTTAATGTAAGTCAATAAAATGATGTAACAAACAATAAAATCGTCTCCTGTGTTGGTAACAGGTGGCACCACAAGTGTGATTTTGGATTTGTCCTACACTGTCAGCATCTGGATCTCTGTCATCGTCGTCATTATCTACACACTGCTGGGCGGACTCTACTCTGTGGCCTACACTGACATCATACAGCTCGTCCTAATATTCATCACCCTGGTGAGTTCAGTAATTATTTTAATTACTTTCAGTAATGATATAGTTTCATATCTGTAGTTTTAAGACAGGAGGAAGCTTTTGATTTATCAGTTTCAAAGTGTTGAGTATTGATTCCCTTCAAATGAAATATTCTCTTTGGGACAATCTCTGTTCAATAACAATAACACAGTGATCACTGGAAAAGAAAACTAGCTGTTATTCAATTCAAGCACAGAAGTCATGTCATTTATAAATGGTATCAACTGGTTTGTCGTGCTCTTTTTTATAGATTTAAATTTTTACTTTTTAAGTTGTCAATGGCTCCTCAGACAAACTCACATCTATATCTCTTTTCCAATTATTCCATATTTATAGGTAAATACATGAGCACTTGAGGACCAAATGAAGTAAATCAAATCATAGACCTCCAACTAAAAATAAATAAATAATAAATAAGTAAATAAATAAAAAAATAAAATACAAAACAGAGAAACCAAACCAGTCCAAACAACTACAATTAATCCATATTTAAGTATTTGGGTTACTTATTTCAGGTAACTCATCAGCTTATTTTATATTATTATCCTGCATACTTATTTGTCTTATTCATCTTCCGTATCGAAAATTCGGTGCGTAACTAGTGCCGCAGCTTTGAGAAAACCCAGACAAGATGTATATCAGTGCAAGCAGCTATTTCAGTTACACAAAATTGCAGTTTACAGTTTGTGTCATTTTTAGACCGTTTCAGATTTTATAATGGGTGTGTATTGCACGGAATGTTCAGAGCTAGAGTGGATGGCATCATCGCTAGAGTGGGAGAAGCTCTAGAACTCCTCTAAAAAAATTCTGTTTAACTCGTCCTCACGGCCACATATTTCAGTCTTCACACATCGTGGCTTCCTCGGTAGTAGACAAATTCGTGCTGTTTCTTAGAAAGTGTCTACCTTAGCACAGAGACTTACAGAATTTGAATAGTGAGCCTCAAAGTGATGGGAGTACCCTCCACCTCTCCTATTGACTGCAATACAAATTCAGGAGCTGATTTCCAGAGAAAAGCAGAAATGACCCGTTTTTGTAACTTGCTCCTGTTTCCACATTTTTGGCTCTAGAAACACCAAAGCCACATTATCTGTGCACAAAGATCTTGTGACACTCATGGTACGCTCATGGTTCTCATAGGAGTTACCGTTCTTTTCAAAAATACCAGTTGTTTGAGAGGCTCGCCAAGACAAAATCTCACTCAGCTGTGTCAGCTCTGTGTCTTCCAGCTAGACACAGGTGTTCAAAACAGCTCATTAAGAGACTCTTTGACCTCTGTGATGTTTACACACATAGCCCCACACACACACACACACACACACACACACACACACACAATACTTATGCAGTATCCAGGGAGAAATGGACAAAGCTGATTCTCATTGGCTAATTAGACTCATTAACTCTTACCGTTATTACTCTCAAGTATGAGAGCATCTATAAGGCAAATCAGCACTGTGTATGTGTATGTGTTCATGCCTTTCCATGATTGTGAGGACAATTTTGTGAAGAACCCATTTTCGTACACATATATGTACACACATACACACGTGGACAAAATTGTTGGTACCCTTCCGTTAAAGAAAGAAAAACCCACAATGGTGACTGAAATAACTTGAAACTGACAAAAGTAATAATAAATAAAAATTTACTGAAAATTAACTAATGAAAATCAGACATTGCTTTTAAATTGTGGTTCAGCAGAATCATTTTAAAAAACAAACTAATGAAACTGGCCTGGACAAAAATGATGGTACCCCTAGAAAAGATTGAAAATAATTTGACCATAGGGACATGTTAAACTAAGGTGTGTCCTGTAATTAGCATCACAGGTGTCTTCAAACTTGTAATCAGTCCGTCTGCCTATTTAAAGGTTGAAAAGTAGTCACTGTGCTGTTTAGTATCATGGTGTGTACCACACTGAACATGGACCACAGAAAGCTAAGGAGAGAGTTGTCTCAGGAGATTAGAAAGAAAATTATAGACAAGCACGTTAAAGGTAAAGGCTATAAGACCATCTCCAAGCAGCTTGATGTTCCTGTGACTACAGTTGCACATATTATTCAGAAGTTTAAGGTCCACAGGACTGTAGCCAACCTCCCTGGACGTGGCCGCAAGAGGAAAATTGATGACAAATTGAGGAGACGGATAATACGAATGGTAACCAAAGAGCCCAGAACAACTTCCAAAGAGATTAGAGGTGAACTCCAAGGTCAAGGTACATCAGTGTCAGATCGCACCATCCGTCGCTGTTTGAGCCAAAGTGGACTTAATGGAAGACGGCTGAGGAAGACTCGACTGTTGAAAGCAAATCATAAAAAAGCGAGACTGGAGTTTACCAAAATGCATATTGACAAGCCACAAAGCTTCTGGGAGAATGTCCTTTGGACAGATGAGACAAAACTGGAGCTTTTTGGCAAGTCACATCAGCTCTATGTTCACAGACGCAAAAATGAAGCATACAAAGAAAAGAACACTGTACCTACTGTGAAACATGGAGGAGGCTCGGTTATGTTCTGGGGCTGCTTTGCTGCATCTGGCACAGGGTGTCTTGAATCTGTGCAGGGTACAATGAAATCTCAAGACTATCAAGGCATTCTGGAGCGAAATGTGCTGCCCAGTGTCAGAAAGCTTGGTCTCAGTCGCAGGTCATGGGTCCTCCAACAGGATAATGACCCAAAACACACGGCTAAAAACACCCAAGAATGGCTAAGAACAAAACATTGGACTATTCTGAAGTGGCCTTCTATGAGCCCCGATCTAAATCCTATTGAACATCTGTGGAAGGAGCTGAAACATGCAGTCTGGAGAAGGCACCCTTCAAACCTGAGACAGCGGGAGCAGTTTGCTCACGAGGAGTGGGCCAAAATACCTGTCGACAGGTGCAGAAGTCTCATTGAGAGTTACAGAAATCGCTGGATTGCAGTGATTGCCTCAAAAGGTTGTGCAACAAAATATTAAGTTAAGGGTACCATCATTTTTGTCCAGGCCAGTTTCATTAATTTGTTTTTTAAAATTATTCTGTTGAACCACAATTCAAAAGCAATGACTGATTATCATTAGTTAATTTTCAGTAAATTTTTATTTATTATTACTTTTGTCAGTTTCAAGTTATTTCAGTCACCATTGTGGGTTTTTCTTTCTTTAACGGAAGGGTACCAACAATTTTGTCCACGTGTGTATATTGACAGACACACAAACCATCTCCACCTTTGGATATTCACCTTATAAAAAATCATAATTTTGGCATCTAATGTTTCGAAGCACTGTACTTCAATTAATATGAGCTACTTTTTCAACAATTTTAGCATTGTGGTGAGGTGATCTTTTCAGTAGGACTCGTAGTTTTCCCTCCGATATCCCATTTTTGATGAAGTTTCATCTTAAAAGCTGTTGTCTGCCTAAGAAGACAGAGGGGATTGTGTGTGCGTGTTTCCCTCCTCCCCCTGGTGGCCACAGTCGCCAGTGGCAACCAGTGTCTCAGCAGGTGCTATTCAGCAGGTGTTACTAGGCAGAAATGGGCAAAGCTGATTCTGATTGCCTAATTAGACTAATTAATTCTTAGCCTTTTAACTCAGGTATGAGAGCAACTTTAAGGTAAATCAACACAGTGTATTTGCGTGTACTTCTATGTGTTGATGTGTGTTTCTTTGCATGTGTGTACATGTCTTTCTATAATTGTGAGGACAATTTTCATTAAAAAAACTTTATTGTGAGGTCCTGACAACTTCAAAGGGCTGTTTGAAGGTTAAGATTACGCAGTTCCAAACACCACGCACACACATACATTGAAAGATGCACCAACACCATCACGACCATATAGATATTAACTAATGGATAAGTGTCTCAACCTGGCAAAACAAGCTTTTTGGAGGCTCTATAGTAGACAGCTCTACTGCCACACACATGCATATTGAAAGACACACACAAACACCATCTTCACGATTTTGATTAACCTTCAAAATAAAAGTCTCAACATGGAAAGAAAGAAAAAGAATCCCAAAAAGGTAAGAGGTAAGGTAGGTCATAAAAGTTCGATCTTAAGAAGCTATTGTCTACATGGGGATATAGTGGTATAGCTTTATTACAGATGAACTTCTTTAAGGCATGTGTACATGTGTGTATACATGTCTTTCTGTGGTTGTGGGGACAAATTTGTGTTTGAAACCATCAGTGTGAGGTTATTTTTGGCCAGTCGTTCGACAGCTTCAAAAGGCTTTTTTGAGGGACACCTGAGCGTGACTTGAGGTCAGTGTCAGGATTACACTCTCTACAAATAGAGTGAAACTGAAAGTAACATCTTTGTACATTTTGGAACGTGAGGAGTGAAGTAAAAGCACCTAGCAGTAGGAACATTCAAAAAGTTCAACCAGGAATTTTCTAGTTATTATTATATATTGTGCATAAACAAACAAACAAAAAAAATCAATTATAGGCCTGTTGTACTGAATTGCATTGGATTGAAACAGATGTAACTAATAAAGTGATATTAACTTTATGTTTGTATCTGTAAGAGGTGTGGGTTTCCCATGGTTAAGTTTTCATGGCCTTGGCTTATTTTGTAGTTCAAGTAATTTATACTAAATACGTCTTCTCACTTCAGTGGCTGCCATGTTTTTCCTTGTCTTTGCAGTGGACCTGTGTCCCCTTTGTCTTCATGAACCCCTCCTCCCTGGACATCACCCAGACGGCCCTGAACTACACCTTTCAGGCTCCATGGATCAATAAACTGGAGAGCAAGTTTGCCTGGACGAACATCGATGGTTTCTTATATCTGGTAAAATCAAGAAGATTAACGAGCTAATCTTGTTAAAGTCATTATAGTCGATTTAATAGAGTAAGAAAACAACACTGCTGTTTGAATTTTGAACCTGAATTCAACATGTTATTACAGTTTGAATATTCTTTTTCTCCCCACGTTTGTACGAATGTTCAGATGTCGATTATAAAGTGTCAAATTTTTTTTAAAATATGACTGTTTTACTTTCAAGTCACTGGGAAGTCTGGGATACCAGTCCTTCCATCAGAGGACCTTGTCAGCTTCGTCCTCGTCTTCTGCCAAGATGTCTTGCTTTGTTGCTGCTTTCTGTATCCTTATTTTTGGAATACCTCCAATCCTTATTGGGGCAGTGGCTGCATCTACAGGTAAAATAAATAAACTGATGTTTATTCAAAACAATCTGGACTATGATCAGGGTTTAAGAACTCCAGAACTGCTGAGACCTTCAAGAACCTAAAGACAATCAGTCAATAGAATGATTAGATTAGAAAGATTAGATCTAAATTCATCAAGGACGTAGACTCATCCGCAAGAGTGGAACGTTTTTGCTAACTAGCTTACAGCTAACATCAGTACAGTTAGTGACCACAGACTGTAAATAAAGATGGACGTAGCCTCTGTGACATCACCCGCAGGTTTTTGAGGAGCAGTTTTGAAGCTCAGAGTGAGCTGCCCCGCCGTCGCCATCTTGGCAGTGCCTGACTCCGCTCATAACTCCCAGCTAATCCAAAAATGGACAAACTAACTAACCCAAGCCCAATTTATTTGCTGGCTAATTAGGTGGTTAGCAAGCTAAGCTATGCACGCCCTCAATCCTCCATAACTTTAGTCCTTAATAAAATGTAAACAGGTGAGTTGTATAAACAGGTGTCATGAAGGAGGGAAAATATATCTTCTAGAAGAACCAAAAAACAGTTTTTGGACCCAGCGCTCCGGCTGTATAACATGTTGATTTCTGCTGTAAAGTTGGACATTTTAACATGGGAGTCTATGGGGACTGACTCACTGTTGGAGCCAGACTCTAGTGGCCATTAGAGGAACTGCACCTTTTGGCCACTTGTTAGTAAAATATATTGGATGTTTGGGAGGAACAAACCCAAGCAGTCCAAGTCCTGAGAGTATTGTTTCAGACTAACTGTCTTCCATTTGTTTATCCAACCGTCTCCTATCGTGTCAGACTGGAACCTCACTTCTTATGGTTCTCCATCTCCCCTGGATCGTGGAGAGGGAGCCATGGTCCTGCCCATCACCCTGCATCACCTCACCCCAAGCTTCATCTCCCTCATTGGTACCGGAGCCATCGCCGCTGCTGTCATGTCATCAGCGGACTCTGCTCTACTCGCCATAGCCTCCATCTTCACCTCCAACATCTACAAGACGATCCTGAGGCCTCAGGTGGGGAGAGAGGCTGCGGGAAAACTTGAAGAGTAGAATGTGAAACCTTATAGATTCGTTGCAACTCATTTTTTCATGCTATTTCATTTCTACTCAGGCGTCACAGAGAGAGATTCAGTGGGTGATCTATGTGTCTGTGGTGGCGGGGGGCCTGGCCTGCACAGCACTCACCAACCTGAAGAACAATGTTGTAATACTGCTGTTATTTGGTAGCGAGCTGGCCTACATCTTGACCTTCTCTCAACTCATCTGCGCCTTGTTCTTCAGCATCTCCAACGGTTATGGTGCTGTTATCGGCTGGGTGACAGGGCTGGTGTTAAGACTGCTGAGTGGAGTCCCATTTCTGGGGGTAGCGCCAGTCATACACTTCCCAGGATGCACTCTTGAGGACGGCATTTACGTCCAGTACGCTCCCATTAAGACCATTGCGATGCTTGCTGCCTTCACTGCCAACTTGTTGTTCTCGTACCTGGCGTCGGTGCTCTTCAACAGAGGCCTGCTTCCTCAGTGGTGGGATGTGTTTGAGGTGAAAGCCCCGCCCTCGCCACGACCGCTTACACCAACAGACGCTGAAGAAGGACACAACAAGATGGAGAAGTTGGATGAGAAACAATCTCATCAAGAAGCTTCAGAGCCAATGATTAGCACCACGTGTTAAATGTTCTCTGTGTGTCAGAATATCTTTACAGTTGATGTTTAAGTGTATGTCTTTAAGGGGATTGACCTACAGATGATGAAGGGTGTCACTGTTTGTCTCTGGTCTCTCTTGTTCCCTCCTCTGGGCCTCCTGTCATGATTCCTGTCTCCTGTCTGTTCCCTGCCCACTGACACACCTGTTCCTCATCTGATCCCTGACATTAATTCCAGCCCTTTTTCCCCCAGTCAGATCTCAGGCCATGTCGACACGTGTAGCAACGACTGTCCATTGAAGAAAGCTGCAAAGAGATTCTAAAGTGAACTCTTAACTGTGATGTGTTTCTACAAAGTTCATTTGAATATTTGACATGACAAGAACAGACCTGCAACTGTGGAATGACAGAAGTAATGTGAAACCACACCTATGTGTCAACTGCTTGAAGCAATAATCAATGTACACGTCAATCAGAAATCAGGTTGTTACCGGTTCTTTAGATTCAAGTGTTTGAGTCTCATTGTCCTCATACATTTTTGGCAACACTGTATTTGTATCACCAGCACTTCATAGGAGCTGCAGCTTAAGATAAAAGTATTGATTGATATTAAAATTCAAGATGGACACCTAAGACACCAATTGTCAGCAACTACACCAACTCTTTTAAATGGTCTAGTTTTTAATTCTCTAATGTTTCCAAGGTCCTGTTTTATTGTGTTATATGCATGAATAATGTGTATTCTTGTGAGACTGTGTGACACCTGTCGTGTGTTGCCATTTTTACCTTTTCTGTCTGACAAAACAAATAATGTATAATAAGAGACTTCCTGGATAAACAAAATAAAATAGAATAATGTGGCCCCACAACCTCATCAAGCCTTAATCTGCCAAAACCTTCATATAATAATTAATTATTCATGTCTGTAAAATGTCAGAACACTGTAAAAGCTCAATTTCCCAGAGAGAGTAGATATATTCAAACTGACTCTTTGTCCAACCATTGGTCCAAAAAGCAGCATCATTACATGTATGAGGCCTGAACCAGCAGTAACTAGTTTGGCATTTCTGTTTGAAAACAATTAATTCATCAAAAAGAAAAAAAGAATCAAATTACAAATCAATGTTTGTTAATAAACTTATTAAAATGTATTATTTCATATTTAATAGTATATTCAACTATAACTGACTGCTGCCAGAGGTTTTGTCTTGTCTGAGTCATGTGAAAGGACTGATCAGCTGATCGTGGATCCATAATCAATTGAGTTTCAGTGGGAAGGAGCCATCAAATCTTCAAGGTGTAGAGAGTCTGAAATGACGTCACTTTTATTTAGCAAAGACTCACGTTTTTAAAGTTGTAGTGTTTGTCAGGTGAGACTAAATTTGCTTGAATTTACTGGGACTGTACTGAGGGCGGCATACCTACCTCCGTCGCCATGGTTACTATAATAAACGCTCATGGCTTGGTTAGGTAATGGAAAAGATGGTGGTCTCCCTCTTTCTATCATGTTTGTTGTTGATTAAAGCCAATATAGAAAGTCTTTTATTAAAAAGCAGCACTTTATCACATCTGTGAGGCTTGAATCAACAGTAATTAAAAAAAACACACAAAACAGCAAATATTATATATAACATTAAAATGTGTTCTTTCATATTTCATAGTATATTTATATATAACTGACTTTTGCTGCCGGAGGATTTGTCTTGTCTGAGTCACTGAGTCATTTTGTAACATCTATTGTGTGGCCGATCTCAAAACAATAGCTTCGTTCCGTAAACACACCATTGCCTTTGGAACCCTAGCACCAGATCTTCTGATTTCCGACCACAAAAGTAACTCCTAAACGCAGCATACAAAGGACGCATGTGCAGTTCCTGCTTGAATTCGATTGGTCCGTTTCAAACTCAGACCGCGGCTGTGTTGTTGTATTTAGCTCAACGTCAAATTAGCACACAAAAGACTATTTTTTCGTTTCTGTACCTCATGTCCCACATAAAACTGCCAGGTGAGTATCTGTCCTGAGTAATATATCAGCTGTAGTGTCGTGTGTCGAGTTACTTTCAGAACAGTAAACGGACTTTTGTCAAAATACGGTATAAGTATCAGTTGACAGGAGCAAGCTAGCTGGTTAGCGATTAGCATAGCTAATGAACGTGAATACAAAACAAACAATAAAAAATGGCTTTATATATCGACCGAGACAGATGGCGTTAACAAAGTGAGGATTCAGCTCGAGCTCGATGAGAAGTAACCAATACTTATTCAATATAAAGTCAACTTTAAACCGTTTTCAGGTGCGGTTTGTGGACCAACTGTTTGTTAACAAAGGTTATTTAAACGCGTTTTGCCGAAGTCACGGTAAATCCCTTAACGGTTTGTTTAGAATAATAAAAAAAAGTCGATACCAAACCAATTTCAAAGGGACCAGTTTTTATGAAGGGCGTGACACTCGGTTCTCTGGATGCTACAACTACCACTACATCCTGGCTAACGTTAGAGCTACTCCTCTTGAGTTTATGTGACGCCCAAAGTTAGTCCGAGTGACATCACTAGACCTTTGACCTTTTTGATACCTTTATTGATTTACTCTTTTTTTTTTCCTGTTGCAGGATGATGACGGATTTATGCCCGAACAACAGAGCTCAGGTAGAGGTCGACGATTTGAAGAGAGTCCACTCATCAGATTTCTGCACCTTACCGGACTCACAGGTAAATCGGACGGGGTCATTCACAATGAAACCATCAATACTTCTACTACCACCACTGGAGCCCGACCGATACTGGATTTCTGGGGCCGATACTGATATTGGGGAGTAAAAAAATAAGGATATGTAGGCTATACTTCAGTCTGTGCTCCAGGTATCAGAAAGCAACTCAATCAAATGATTGCACTGTGGCAATTTATTCACTTGCAGGTTTTTACACTAAGTTACAGTGAAGAACACAATCAGTATTAACCATTTTACTCTTGTGTTGTTTTTTTCAAATATCAGCTGGTTCTCTTAGGATAACTATATGAAACTAGAGAAATCCCTGTTTGACACATATCCATGCAGTTTTTCCCCATAAACATGCTGATGGTATTTTCCATTTCATGGACTTATGGACTTCTGTGTCAGTAGTTGTTGCGGTTAGCACAGTAGCGTGAAAGTCTGATTTCTTTATCTACCACCACCTTATTTAGCACCCATTAGCCCAGCTTCTCCCAGCATGCACTAGGTGTTAGCTGGATGAGCCACATTAACAATCACTGTCTTTCTGTCAACTAGGAAGTGAGGCTGCTCTAACTTCTTGTCTTTAACTCCTGAACCACCAACTGATGGTTATGTTGTCTACTAATCCAGATGTGAGCTTCAACCTAATGCCAATAAATGTAGTATTTCACTTTCCTTTTGCTGTTTGTGATTAAACCCTGATCTGTCGTGCAGCATTCCAGCATCGAGGAGAGAGAACACCTTCAGGTCTACCTCCGAATCCGACCCTTCACCTCAGCAGAGAGCAGTAACGGAGAGTCACAGGTAAAACTAAAGAAAAATCAAATAAGCAGGGAGTTGATCAGAAATGAATGCCAGTGACTTTGGTAGCTGCTTGGCTTCCTGGCTTGTATTTATTTTTAAAGTCGGCTTTGTTTTCCAGTTGAACTGTTCTGCTATTAAAGGTCAAAGATAAAATCCTTTTTGTTTTGTCTCCCTCCCTCTGTTTTGTTTTGTGTAACAGGACTGTGTTGCCATCGAGCCTCCTGACACGGTTCTGCTGAAGCCTCCCAGTCTGTCGCTCTCGGCGAGGCTGAGCACTGACAGATCACTGCCACAGACTGGACAGCGCTTCCAGTTCTCTCAGGTTTCTGCTTCCCTACATATTAGAAAGCCAAACAAGTTTTATCTCCTCTGGCCACAGAAAGATTTCTTTTCTTTTCTCAGACTCATGTATTGAAAGAATCACTTTTGAATATGTGGTCATTTGTATACGATCCATTTTGGTGCCTTTGAACCTAAAAACAGGGTCAGAGAAGTTTGAGGAATCCCAATTT
Organism: Seriola dumerili; assembly: GCF_002260705.1. Lineage (NCBI taxonomy): Eukaryota > Metazoa > Chordata > Actinopteri > Carangiformes > Carangidae > Seriola > Seriola dumerili. Next base: position 1,027,473 of record NW_019174382.1, on the reverse strand, counting down.
GAAAGATGTGTTTGCTTCATTTTTAACAACAAGTTTCGGTTCATTAACGATAAACTTTCTTTCCATCCTTGAACAGGTGTATGGTCCTGAGACGACACAGAGAGAGCTGTTTGAAGGCACGGTGAAGGATCTGGTGAAAGATGTTCTCGAAGGGGGAAACTCTCTGGTTTTCACTTATGGAGTCACCAACGCCGGGAAGACCTTCACATTCTTAGGTCTGTTCCACTGCCTCATACGTGCAGCGCTACACAGATAGAGACACATTTTTTACACGATCTTCGGTTCAGCTCGGGTTGTGCATCCTCTGCTTTTCAACACTGAGATCTCAGTTTGTTGCTGATAAATGATCTAAGTATATTTTACAGGTGTTGCAACTTTAGTTAGTGTAGATTCTGCTTTGTTTGGTCTCTTTGTTTAGTTTATTTCTGTCTGGAGTTTTTAATAATAATAATAATACATTTTATTTTGCAGCGCCTTTCACAGCACTCAAGGACACTTTACAGAAGATTAAAAACACAATAAAAATAATAAAAAACAACAGACAGTTAAAAAGAAGACAATGAAATTACAGCGAATATGCAGATTGAAACAGATGAGTTTTGAGTCTTGATTTGAACTGGGGTAAAGAAACAATGTTATGGATGTCTGGTGGGAGAGAGTTCCAGAGTTGGGGAGCAGAGCGGCTGACAGCTCTGCTCCCCATGGTGCTGAGGCGGGCGGATGGCATAAAGAGGTGAAGGGAGGAGGAAGACCGGAGGGAACGAGAGGGGGTGGTAATGCGGAGGAGATCAGCCAGATAGGGGGGGGCGAGGTTATGGATGGCTTTGAAAGTGTAGAGAAGGATTTTGAATGTGATACGGAATTTGACTGGGAGCCAGTGGAGCTGCTGGAGGACGGGGGTGATGTGGTGAAAGTAGGGGGTTCGGGTGATGATACGGGCTGCAGAGTTTTGGACCAGTTGGAGCTTATGGAGGGATTTGTGGGGGACACCGAAGAGGAGTGAATTACAATAATCAATATGCGAGGTGACGAGGGTGTGAACTAGAATGGCAGTGGTGTGAGGGGTGAGAGAGGGGCGGAGACGATTAATGTTGCGTAGATGGAAATATGCAGACCGAGTGATGTTATTAATGTGGGAGTGGAAAGAAACTTTGCTGTCGAGGGTGACACCCAGACTCTTAACCTGTGGGGAGGGGGACACTGTGGAGCTGTCTATGGTGAGGGAAAAACTGTCAGCTTTGGATAGGGAGGATTTGGTGCCGATAATAAGAAGTTCAGTTTTATCACTGTTTAATTTGAGGAAGTTTGCGGTGAACCAGGATTTGATTTCAGAAAGGCTGTGGGTGAGGGAGGAGGGAGGGAGAGTGCAGTTCGGTTTACTGGAAAGATAGAGCTGGGTGTCATCCGCGAAGCAGTGAAACTGGATACCATATTTACGGAAGATATTGCAGAGGGGGAGGAGGTATATGATGAAGAGGAGGGGCCCCAGGACGGAGCCCTGGGGCACACCTGAAGTAACGGGGGAGGGCTGTGAGGTAAAGGACTTGAGCTGAATGAACTGAGTGCGGCCAGTGAGGTAAGAGTGGAACCAGAGAAGGGGGGTGTGAGAGATGCCAATGGAGGATGGGGTGAGAAACGGTGTCGAAGGTCGCACTCAGATCGAGGAGGATGACGATGGGGATCAAACCGGTGTCAGATGCCATGAGGAGGTCATCTGTGATCTTAATCAGGGCTGTCTCTGTGCCGTGGCGGGGATGGAAACCGGACTGGAATTGTTCATATAGGCTGTTTTGGGTGAGATGGGTGTGGAGCTGAGAAGCAACAGTTTTCTCTAAAATTTTGGAGATGAAAGGAAGGTGAGAAATGGGACGGAGGTTATTGAAGTTATTAGGATCTGAACCAGACTTCTTCAGCATGGGGCAGACGGCTGCAGATTCGAAGAGAGTGGGAACAATTCCAGAGGACAGTGAGGAGTGGATAATAGCTGATATGAGGGGGAGCAGAGAGGGGAGGCAGGATCTGACCAGGACTGTGGGGAGGGGATCCAGTTGACATGTAGAAGGCTTGGACTTAATGATGAGAGAAATACCATAACTTCCACACAGTCCAACGATATGCTCCCGTCACCTTAGGTCCAGATGCTGATGCAGGTATCCTGCCCAGGTCTCTTGATGTGATCTTCAGCAGCATCGATGAACATGTTTTCCCCGGGATGAGCATCAAACCTCACCGCTGCCGAGAGTTCACGCGTCTCACCAGGGAGCAGCAGGCCGAGGAGGCGCTGTTCAAGAGAAACCTCTTCAAGCAACTGAAAGAGGTAACGTGGCCGTCCGGTCTGCCTGTTTAGACCTGTTTGTCTGAGTGTTTTTATGTCTTGTTTGATATGTTTTATAATTTACACTGCTCTAAAATGTGCCATATATAAATAAACTTGTCATCCTTCCTCTTTCAGAGTGAGAGGAGCAACGCCAGCATTTTGAACGCGACCAATAAGACTCTCCTTGAAGGCAAGATTTACATTTGTCTTTTAATCTGTTTATCTGTTAATTAGTTAGTGGGTTTTTTTCTGTTTCTTGCACTGCAGGTGTAAATCAGCAGTGACACCAGCTGTGCACTGTTGATAAAGTTTAATTATTCTGTTTATATTTACAAAATGTAATGTCTAAACCTCGGCAGTTTGGATTTTTGTAGTTTTCACTGTGGTTTTAAATAGTTTTATTCTGTATAAAGGTGAAGTATAAAGTTACTGCTGTTATTGTATCCACTATAATGAGGGATTTTTAATGTTTTGCAGCTCCCTCCATCCTGGGGACGTCTGTAGCAGCAGAGGACAGAATCAGCCTGGAGGTGGAAACAAACACTAAGTTCTCCGTCTGGGTTTCCTTCTGTGAAATCTACAACGAGAACATTCACGACCTCCTGGAGGTGGCGCCCAGTGCGGCCCCGCGGAGGACAGTGCTGCGCCTGTCGCAGGACGTCAAGGGCAACGCTTTCGTCAAAGGTTTGAAATGAAACCTCTGTTTTCTTACAACCAACATGTTACTGAACACTGGGACAAACGCACACGTTAATGGTGGGAAACTTCTTCAACTTCAAAACAGCAAAAGTTCACATGAATGTTCTGTTTGTGTGTCTGTGTTCAGACCTGCGTTGGGTTCAGGTGAACAGTGCAGAAGAGGCTTACAAGGTGATGAAGCTGGGCAAGAGGAACCAGAGCTTCTCCTCCACCCGACTCAACCAGCTCTCCAGCAGGAGGTGAGCACGACACGCAGCAGCACTGACACATTCAGCTGCAGCACTGAGTGCAAAAGTCTAATAATAATATTAATAATAATAATAAGTGATTTATTCCTACATCACCAACGATACTAGGAACCTTTGGTGTGTTCTGTTTATCTCACTACTTCTTATTCTGAGCTATAGTTGTAGTCACAATGAAATAAACACAACTCACATTAAAAAGATTGTTTACACCATCTTAATTCTCTCTCTGCAGTCACAGTATTTTCTCCATCCGCGTTTTGAGGATTGAGGACATCGGGACTCCGAGGGTTCACACAGTCAGTGAGTGAGTGAAACTTCAGATTTAACTGGCAGCACTGTGCACAATAAAGTCTGGTAAACATTTAATAATGTTGAACGTGAATGTAAAGCATTTGTTTTTGTGTAAGGTCTCATCTTCTTTACCTGGGTGAATGTGTTTGTCGTCAGGTTGTGTCTGTGTGACCTGGCCGGCTCCGAGCGATGCGCCAAGACCCAGAATAAAGGCGAGCGTCTGAAAGAAGCGGGAAACATCAACACCTCGCTGCTCATCCTGGGAAAATGCATCAACGCACTGCGACACAACCAGCAGGCCAAGTGAGATCATGACCCGTCAACTTTCTTTTCTTCTACAGCTTCTACTGCTGTGTGATTATTATGTCTCTCTTTAACCTCCAAAAACAAAACAAAGGAAACGATAAACCCACTTTTCAGAACATATCCAGCAGCAAACGGCTACAAGACAAAGCAGCTACCTGGGGAAGAAAGTTGAACATCCAGCAGCTTAAGGACCAAATATTTTTCTCAGGAGTTTGTGGAGTCACCAACACTTTTGCTGTCACAACTTCACGATCATATGCGTGTCTGTCGGATTATTTTTGTAATTAATGCGTCTTTAAATCAGTTTAAGACTGCAGCATCTCCACATATATCTAAGCTAACCGTGTGTCTGCTCCCGCCGTCAGGCTGCTTCAGCATGTTCCCTTCAGGGAGAGCAAGCTGACCCACTACCTGCAGGGCTTCTTCTGTGGTCGAGGTAAAGCTTGTATGATCGTCAACATCAACCAGTGCGCCTCCATGTACGACGAGACGCTCAACGTGCTCAAGTTCTCTGCTGTGGCGCAGAAGGTGCGTATTTTATTTTCTCTTTTTATCATGCGTTCATTCAATCAATCAGTTAGGAGCTAACCGAACTCTGTTTCCAGGTTGTGGTTCTGTCCACACGGCCCCCTCCCATCATCCCCCAGAGATCTGCCAGCGAGGCATCCGTCATCACCAACAGTGGAGAGAGGAGGGCTGCCCGGAGCAGCAGGAGGAGCTCCTTGAATGGCTGGGAAAGCAGCCTGGAGGATGTACAGGTGGGTTGAGCTTCCTCGTTCAGTACTTTTTTATTTTTACAGCTGCAGTTTGAATCTTTTCTTGAATCATAACAAGTGAAATCATGGTGTTATTAAAACGTGTTCTCCAGGAGGATGTGGACGATGAGTGTGAGGAAGAAGACAGCCTGATGGAAGTGACCGTGGATCAGACAGGCAATGAAGAAGACGGAGATGAAGACGATGACAAAATTCTCCTGAGTAAAAAGATGCACCAGGTCAGTCTCCTCGTGTTTTACCGTATCATTAAAGTGGAGAAGAGATTTTTAGATTCCAGCACAGAGTGAAACATCAGGGAGGCAAGAAAACATTTAGAGAAGATAGTGACTTGTGTTTCAGGAGGACTGGAGAGGCCCAACCGTCTTTACTAAACTTTTCACTTTTCCCTGCTTTATATGATTCTGCCTCCACACTGTGAACAGGAAGGAGGTCGGAAGGTGGGAAAGAAAATATTGTTTTTAAAAGTGTAGATACAAGATTTCATGTTTTAATTTTCTCTCATGTTTCTGCTGGCGCCGCGTCATGTAACGGCCGTGTGTTGCCCGTGTTCAGCAGTGTTAGTGAAATAACAGGACGTCGTTGTGTGTGCCGCTCCTCAGAGGCAGGTGGTGCTGTTGAAGCAGCTGCAGGTGCAGCTGAAGAAGGAGCGGGCGGAGAGTCTGCTCCTGGAGGCGCGAGTGAGAGAGGAAATCAGCAGAGAGTTCTCCGAGCTTTTCTCTGAGATGCAGAACGACTACAGGTGAGACATTTCTTCTTCTTCTTGTTTTATAATGCACATGTCCACCTGTGGTCTGTAACTGCGCTGCCTCCCATTCATGCGATTACCAGAGTTTTCCCAGTTTTACAGGCCTGTTAGTGTGTTCATGATTTGCAGATTTTCATAATAAAAGCATCAGTCATATTTAATATTTTCCATTATTTTACAGAACAATACATTGTCTGACATAAGAACTCACACCCTAGAAAATAAATAAAAGTAATTAGAATTAGAATAAATAAATAGAGAGACTCACATTTCTCACAGGGAGGCGTTTACAGCATAAAGGTGTTTGGAAGGAATATAACCGACATGTTCAGTGACAGTCCATTATAACGACACAGTTTTCCATCTCACTCAGTGAAACATCAACATATTATTTAACAGTCGTCCACCTTTGTGTAAAAGCGTCTGTTTTCACCTGTAGACTCGCAGCCGTTCGTTCAGGCTCTGCACCCACTGAGTTACGGTTGGAGGTTTTGTATCTTTCCACTTCATCGTTATCATTTTCTTGTAAATCAGAATAAATATTCGCATTACATTCCTGTGATCTGCGTCATACTCCTCGTCAGGTTCAGCTCCTAACAAACTTCTTTTCCAGAATCATTGGGCAGACCCTAAAGATACGCGTTGCTTTTTCAAATGTCATATAAGTGTGTGTGTGTGTGTGTGTGTGTGTGTGTTTTTGTGCAGTGACCGTCTGGGGAGAGAGCGGGAAATCCTGGAGGAGCGAGCAGAAAGGAGGCTCGAGATCTTCAAGAACCTTATTGACAAAATGGCCAAAGCTGGAACCGGTCACGACGCAAACGTCATGGTAACACAACCTCCCTCTCTCTCTCTGTCTCTCTCTCCCTCCCTCTCTCTCTCTGTCTCTCTCTTTCTTTCTTGCATCAGACTCAGTATATGAATGTTTTTTTATTTTTTACTTACTGGTCTTATGTTGTTCGTACTTCAACAGATTTTATGACGAGTGTCTCTGTGACGAGACTCTTCCCCTCACACTTGTCACAAACACCCAGTTCACAGCGATGCGTGTTGAAACGACTTTATACGCTGTGAAAGATCGATCTCTTTTTGATGTCCTGTGTTAATTACCCAAGGAGAAATTAGTATGTAGCTGCTCATGTGGTTATGGATTAAGTATCTTGTTCCAGGATCCAAACCTGGATGCTCATATTGTGGGAATGTGCTCGCTAATCTCCCTGATTAATTTCTCTCATGTTCACTTCCTCCTGCAGGACAAATCTCTGGACTCCTTCTCCTCTGAACTGGCGGGCATAAAGGAGGCCGCTGAGGCTGCTCATAAGTGTCTGGGCTTGGGCCAAGCGGGGCGTCATGGAGACGGGAGCGACACCGTGGAGGAACTGGAGAGGAAGGTGTTGGAACTGAACAAGCACCAGCAGATGGCTCACAAACACAATGGTAAACGCACATGAGAATCCATCAGTGTTTTAACATGAGAATCCATCAGCGTGCTGTGGAGTCCAGAGGATATTTCTACGTGTGTTCTGTGGCTTAGAGACTGGAAGGAAACTCTACATTAACATGCGTCTCAGGTGAACAAGTGTTCAGCTCTGAGTTCGTCAGTTCACACCTGGAGTTAAAATGCGTCTCCAGTGACGCCTTGTGATCAGATCTCACTGGCTCTTCCTGCTCTACTGACGTTCCTCTTCCCATGTGGTCCGCAGCACCTGTGAATCTCAGTGAACTTAGTGCTGACCACTTGTGATCGGATCACCTGAGACAGATGTTGATACCAGGGCTGATCCTCTGCTGATCTTTTTCAAATGTAAATTTTCAGTGTTAAATTAAATTCACAACTTGATAAAATCTCTATTTGCATGGATAGATAGATAGATAGATAGATAGATAGATACTTTATTGATCCCCTAGGGGAAACTCATGGATGACATGTTATGGAGAAAATGTTTTATTTTGTAATTTGAATGAACTGATCTACAGGTTGTCGTCGTACAAAATATTTCAGTTTGAGTGTGTTTGTCTCTGACTGACAGTAACGGCACATTGAATATAGAAATGTCAATAATTAGACGACCTACACATTAGTATCATAAACTTGCTTTGACCCTGTAACATGTGTTTTTAAAGTGATAAATAGAGACACTCTTGAATACCAGTGTGTGTTTCCTGTGTTGGTGAAGGAGAAACCAGCGGAGAGGAGGATGAGGAGAAAAGGAGGCTCCTCTTCCAGCTCCAGGAGAAGTCGTCACAGATTGTCCTGCTGGAGAAACGAGTGGAGGACCTGCAGAGGGAGGCGGAGCTGAGCTCGCAGGGCCGCCGCCCCCTGAGAGACCGGCTGCAGGTTAGCTTGACTTTCCGACCCCCAGTCTGTCCTCTGGCTTACACACTATTAGCCCGATGTTTGTAACAGGGTGACGGGCTTACTCATCTAGGTCAGCTGGGTGAGCGTCTAAAATATGTGACTGTATTTACTGAGAGAGAGAATATAACATGATGACATCATGTCTACTCCATGTGGATGCAGAAGATGAATAATGTGGGTTTAGCAGGTGATGCACTGTGTTTTAATTATATTCAGAACCAGTTGAGGTTCTACCTGGAGCCACAGGAAACAAGGTGCAATCAGCTGTTCAGTTTATTTACAACAGAGGAGAAAAACTTTACAATATCAGCCCAACAAATCGCAAAACCTGCCCTTTTAAATCATTAATGTTTCAAGTAATTATTAATTATGAATTAATAAATATACGAATTTAAAATATACCAGATTCTCTCTTCTTTTCTTTTATTGATTCCTGGTGCAAAGGAATCAATCAGTTGTGTTTTGGCAGCTGCTTCTCCGATCTGGGAAGTTCGAGTCTTTGTGTTTGTTTTGTCCCTTTTGAAATAAAGGAAATAAACTTTAATAAACTCTGACACTAGTGTTTCATCTATGTTTACCTGTGTCATCTGTTTAAACACTAAAATGGTAATTAATCAGTCTGTCCTCACACCCAGGAGGCGTTGACCTCCCTCGAGGAGGAGCAGAAGGCCAGAGAAGACGCCCTCACCGCTCTGGAGTACCAAACGGTCGGCAAAGAGGAGGCACTGGCTTCCTTAGAGGAGGAGAGGAAAGCGAGGGAGGAGACCCTCGCCACACTCGGGGAGGTGAGGCGAGGCAGAGGGGAGGTGGAAGCCTCGCTCGACGAAGAGAGGAGAGACAAAGAGAAAGCCGCGGCAGGCCTCGCAGAAGAGAGGCGGAGCAGAGAGGAGGCGCTTGCTGCTCTGGAGGAGGCTCGGTCGGCTCTGGAGACGGAGAGGAAGGAGAGAGGAAAGAAGCAGCAGGAGTGCGAAGCGCTTCAACAGGAAGTCAGAGAGCTGACTGACAAACTGGAAGCTGCAGAACGCCAGGTGGGTCATGGTGTAGTTTTTTAATCATATGCTAAAATGAAACTTAATCCTCCACCAAACAGAGGAAGTTAACCTCCTTAAAAACCGGGGTTTGTAGTTTTGGGGATGGAGCTGGAAATGATCCTCATGTAAATATACCGTTAGTGCTGAATGTGTAGAGAGGTCTGACGTTTGAGTTCTTCCTTACACGACTAAAAGAAAGTGATATTTGTGGAAATGACTGCAGGTGACGAGCGAGACGGAGAGAGCCGAACGAGCGCTGGTCCAGCTGCAGTCTGCTCGGAAACATCTGGATGAACACTCCAAGCAGATCCAGGAGAAGACGTCCCAGATTCACACCCTGACGCTGGAAGCTCAAGGCCTGACGCAGGAACTGCAGACCACCGCAGCGTCGTCTGACGGCGTCAACGCTCAGCTGAGAGACGAAGCGTCAGAGCTCAGGAAGAATCTGGCTGACGAAAAGGAGAAAAGCGAGAGAAGTCGCAGACGAATGCCGGAGCTGGAGCGTGAGCTAGCACAGGCAAAGGAACAGCTGGCGCACAAGCAACAGCTGGAAGAGTTTAATGAGAAGCTCAGTCAACAGGAAGAAGCTTCAAAACAGCAAATTGAAGAGCTGAGAAAGAAGCTTGAGGAGCAAGAGGATGTCCGATCCAAGCTTGAATGTCAAGAGCTCGCTTCCAGAGAAGAAGTCGAACAGCTGAGAGCAAAACTGGAGGAACAAACGCAGGCCTCGGAAAAGCAGGTGGAGGATCTCAACGAGAAGCTGCGAGAACAGAAAGCGGAGTCACAACAGCTGCTGGAGGAGCTAAAACACAAACTGAGCCAACAGAAAGAAACCTCCGACAAACTCTTAGACGATCTGAAGCGGAGGATTAGTGAACAGGAGCAAACTGCAGAGCAGCTCAAGGCCGAGCTAGGAGAGGCTAAAGGTTCGAGCAGTTCCTGTAGCGCTGCTGCTGAAGAAGAGCTCAAGAGGTTGAACCATGATCTCCAGACAGAGGTGGCGTCCCTGAGGGCAAAGCTCTCCAACATGGAGGAAACAAAGGAGTCTCCCTGCAAACCCGAAGCTCAGCGAGCCTCTTCAGAGACGGAGAGAACGCTAAAGGAAAAGGACGGACAGATGGAGGAGAAGCTAGCAGAGGTGGAGAAAGCGTCCGCGGAGAGAGAGGCAGAGCTGCAGAAAAAGCTGCTGGAGGCGGGAGCGGAGGTAACAACCCTGCAGAAGAGCCTGAAGGAGGCGCAGGAGCGGCGGGAGGAGGAGGAGAGCCAGGCGGTCCAGGAGGCCCGGCGCAGGGAGGCAGAGCGGCGCCGGGAGCTGCTGGCCGTCGCACATGAGGCCATCGCTCAGAAGGACGAGGAGCTGGAGAAGAGAGCCGAGGAGATCAGCAGGTAACCGACGTCTCTTTACATATCTTTTATTTTTAGTTTATTTTATTATATTTATTTTATTTTATTTCATTTTTATTTATTTTATTTATTTATTTTATTTTTTAATTTTTTTAGTTTCTATAGTTATTTATTTGTTTACTTACTGACATCTATTTTTTTCTTATTCATCTATTTACTATCTATTATCTTATCTGTGTATTTACTGAGTTATTTTGGGATTGTTTCACCCAGGTGCCGTCCAGGTGAAGTGGGTGGGAGACTCTAGTATTAAGGGGTAAATAAAAACCCTCTGTCGGGCAGCTAGCTGATCAATGCCGTGATGTACAGGGATAAATAGGAGCAACATGTTTTTAAGTTATGAGGAAACATAATAATAAAGATTTGATCACAAAACAATAAAAAGGCTAAGCAGTTAAGGTCAGCCCAGAGCTAATAATGTTGCTGTAATAATGCTAAAGCTGAATGTGGTTTAGACTTTATCAGATGCTCCACCAGAGAAACTAAAGTCCGTACCTGTAAACCAGAGGTTGAAGCAGCTGTCAGTGGAAAAACATGTGTTTTATAAATAATTGTGGGCTGTTCTCTTTGTGGCAGAGGCTGTTTATTTCCAGAGTCAATATATTAGTTTTAAATAGTAAGAAAAACAACAACAACAGAAAAGCAAAAACAAATGAAGCTTTAAATTCCTGCGACACGAGATCAACGTTGTCTGTTCCTCTTCACCCGAACTATATTCTTATTACTGGTAGGCTGCTGTTTTCATTATTTCTTAAGATTTTAATAGTTTGATAAACAATGTGAAATGTTTTCTGAAATACTCAAGAAAGAGGTAATTATATATAATATTTATGATTTAGTCCTGTACCCTTTCCCCTTCTCCAAATCCCTTTAATTCACATGTAATACTTTTAAAGGACAGACACAGATTTCAGACACTATTCATTTTCATTTGGTTTAGAAAAGATGATCACTAGATAAATGTCAAAATTAAGTTTCGCTTGTTTAAATTATATTTTACCGCCAATTTTATTCTCCTTAGTCTTTCTCCCTGTCACAGTGAACCCCAGAGAGATCCCCTTTAAGAGTGACTGAAACAGTCCTTCATTATTTATTTAGAATTACAGGCTCAATAATAAATAAATTCACAATAAATGAAGAATATTTGGCAATAGTTGAAAATCTTATAGATATTTATAAAACTTTTAGTTTATAATATAATAAAAAAGATGATGATTTTATTATCCCACCTTCATTAGCAAGTTTTGTCTCAGTGCTTTTAGGATGCTAATATCTTTAATATCTATCTGTTATAATGGAGTCCATCAGTTTAACTGTCAGGAAACAGCGTCTCCAGATTACAGTATATATTGTTCTGTTGGTAATTATCTCTCTGTATTACCTCCACTCATCTTTTCTCCACTAAACTATATTAGTTTGTCATTGTGAAATAGATTTTTCTCTCCATTATCTCACCTGTCATCCCTCCACAGGTACCTCAGGGTCCAGGGAGAGTTGTTTTAATTCAAAGTCTCTGGAGCCTCGATGTTGCTCCGCACCACAATGTACCTCCCTGTCTCAGCTTCTCATTGTTATCTCGTCTCATTCCTCCAGACTAAAAGAAAGCGCCAAACGGGACTCAGAGAAAGTCAAGAGCCTCGGCGTCGACCTCCAGAGGAAAGAGGACGACACCTCAGACCTCCGAGAGAAACTGGCCGACTACAAGAAGCAGATCCAGCAGGTCCAGAAGGAGGTACACACTCCATTTACCTGCAACATGAAATGATTCAATGATTCAAACTGTTGCAGTCCCTCACTCTTTTTAAAGGTCTCTCTCTCTCTTTATTTATTTATTTATTTATTTAGCTTGAAATGCCACATCACCGGATACTTTTACTTAAGTTTTTATCCAAGTGCCATTAGAGAAATAGTACATGCACCTATTCTACTTTTATACCTCTGTTTTTATACTATTTAATGTTAGTTTTTATTCATTTATAAAGACTGTCGTGTGTCTGCTTGTCTGTAGTTGTGCTGACTGAACGACTGTGTTGCTGTTTTTTCCCTGCAGATTTCGGCCATGAGAGAAGAAGAGAAGCTTTTGAAGCAGAAACTGTCTGACGTGGAGAAAACCAAGAAGCAGCTTCAGTCTGAGGTCGCCGGCAGAGACAGAACCATCCAGCAGCTCAAACTGGTGACGTCATCCGTCTTTTGCATCTTCTTGTTGTGTGATTGATTTCCCGCCGGCTGCCTTCATGCTGGTGCGTCTACGTCCCATTTGCACGATGTTTTACTCTCCTCCTCTTTCCCGCTCTTTAGGAACAATCGTCCGAGGCCAAGTCCGACCAGACGCTGCAGCTCTACCAGAAGTCCTGTAAAGGTAAAACACTTGTGACTTTCAGTCCCTCCAGAAAGCCGTGATGTCTCGATCGCAATAATTAACGGAAATTCCACCAATCCCCGTCAATTCTATGCGACTTTGCGTTTTTGTCCAATCACCGCAACTTTTACGCAAATGTGACCAATCATCAAAGTTTCCTGCTAGTTGAACCAATCACACCAGTCCCTGATCAAAACCTTGATGATGTCACCAAACTCACTTCCTTGTTTCTGGCGTTGAAGCACGTTGTGAAGCTGCAGACGTGTGACATGAACGTCTCACACTCACCAACACACATCACTGTTAAAGACGTGTGACGCTAGTTCCTCGATGTTTCAAGCGAAAGCAGGGTTTAATAGTTTCACCTTATAAATGGATAAATTGATGAGGTGATTCTAAAGATCAGCTCTACCTGTGATTAACACAGAGCTGTGAAGACTGGGTCACCACCTGCACCGACCTGGATTCATTCTCACTGCTACAAGTTGCTGCGAAATCAGATGTTTTATGCAGCTAATTTGTGTCATGATCTCTCCATGTGTTGCGTTTCTCTAATTAATTATTTGGTTTAAACTACTTTAAGGAAAAAAATAATAATTTCCAGGGTTGAAAATAAAAACTGTCCTCTACCCAAACTGAAAGTCCTGAGTGTCTTTCAGCTGAAAAGTCCTTGAGTAAAACAGTGAATGTGCTCGGCAGCTGACCTCTGACCTGTTTATGGAAAGGAGAAAACTTCCCTCTGGGATCAACATGTTACAGTAGATTTATATCTGTGTGGGGGCAGGGGTGGCGCTCTGCATGTAAACCTCTACCTGCTCTGTGTGTGTGTGTGTGTGTGTGTGTGTGTGTGTGTGTTGACTCGTAGACCTGGAGGCCAAGGAGCGCGTGATCGAGGACATGCGTTTGGCTCTGACGGAGCAGGAGGAGACGCAGGAGGAGATGGAGCATGTCCTGGAGGAGAAACTCGACCTCGTCCAGGAACTCTCCGGTGGTGAGATCTGAAAACTCGGAGGAAGAACGTGGATTTAATCGTTTTTGATTTTGGGGTTCGGTCCATGCGCAGCTTAGTCTAATCCTCTTATCCCTGCGAACCGCAGAGAAACAACCGTGTTCACGAGAGGCAACAAAACATTTTAATTGGATGTCAGAGTCGGGTCATTCAGTCGACCTGTTGTTATCCAGAAACACTTGGTGTGTAACGATGCAAACATGACAGGACACAATAGGACACCTCAAGATAACTTAACTTAACCAGACCTTTATTTCACTGATAAGAAAAGCAGAAAAACACTGAGAGGATAAAGAAACACAGGCTCACAGCACTTCTTTCCCAAACACAAGGTTCATCTGTAAACAACAACATTTACCGTATGAATACAGTTAGTCTGTATTTTTGTTCAAATGAAAACGTGTTTTCAGTGTCTGTTCTCCCGTGTGAACATTTCAGAAGTGGAGAAATTGAAGGGGATGTTGTTACAGCAGGACCGTGGAAACAACACGCACCGTCCACTCGACAGCCAATCAGACGACCTCAAGCTGGCCAAACAGGAAGCCGCCCGAGCCCAGGAAAGCTTGAAGGTAACGATAGGGACTGTTTCCAGACGTCGTGTTAGATGTAGGACCAGGACCGGTTTCACTCCGACAGAATTATTGACGATTAATAGATAATTAGTGTGTATTGTATCGTGTACAGCTGTGTACAGACAAACACCAGGCCGAACGCAAAAAGTGGCTGGAGGAGAAGCTGTCCCTGATTGGTCAGGCTAAAGAGGCCGAGGACAAGAGGAACCAGGACATGAGGAAGTTTGCAGACGACAGAGAACGCTACAACCGGCAGCAGAGCCAGCTGGTAAGACGAGGACGATGAGACGCTGAACGTTAGCTGGAGCATGTTATCATCCGTCTCAAAGCACCTGCAGCTAAATAAAAAGTTCAGATTAGATCAATGAAAGTTTTTATTCCTCCGCCCGGCGACAGTTGGAGGCAGACATTTTGTTTTTAGCTCGTCCGTCTGTCTCATTCTCATGGACGCGATATCTCAGTAACGCCTTGATGGAACTTCTTTAATTTTGGCACAAACATTCACTAGGACTCAAGGATGAACTGATAAGATTTTTGTGGCTAAAGGTCAAAGGTCAAGGTCACGGTGACCTCAGAAAACACCTTTTTTCCATTACTCGTGACTATGATATTCACAGAGCAGTTAATATTTTCTCTGCCTCTGGATAAACAGGGACGTAACCTGGAACTAGTGTGAGTGGCGGAGGGATACGACCACGAGGAATGGAGGAGAAATTATCCAACATTTATTTTTATGTTTTGATGATGAGTGCAGCCTCACTGGTCTCCTATAGAGGATGTTCTTGTTTTTCAGTCACTTTTACTGCATCTTTCTCTCACTGACACATACACACTGTACAAAACTAGTATTCCCCTCCTGCAAACATGTTTCACCTGCATCTCCCTCTTTGTCAGGAGTCCCTGTCGTCCCAGCTGTCCGAGAAGGACGAGACCATGGAGAAGTGGAGGAAGGAGAGAGACACCCTGGTCGCAGCCTTGGAGGTCCAGCTCCAGAAACTTCTCTCCAGCCAAGCGGAGAAAGACAAACTCATCCTGGAGCTTCGGCAGAACAACACGAAGCCGCCACAAGAGGTCAGTGTCACAAAGAAGATACAGGCGGCGAGGTGGAAGAGGACGGTAAGAGAAGGGAGTTTAAGACACAAGTGACTGATTCAGAAAATCAATGCACAGGAACATATGTTCTTTGCAGTATTAGTGTCTCAGATAGTCAGTTCTTTGTCAAGTCCTCAGGCTTTTAATGGATTATTGGAGTAAATGCTCCTCATTATGAAACATCCGGGTGTGTTTCACCTCTCTGCACACTCCAGCTACTGATGTCAGAGCAGTCGCTTCCCGTCATTTGTCGAGGCGAAACACCTGCTGTGACATTATTGATCTGAGGTTTAGAGGGAGGTGAGACTCCACTGAAAGTTTGAACCTGCAGAGAGCGACGTGTCAACGGTTTTCTGCTCCATTTCCTTCAGGGCTGAGTCACCGGTTAGATGGGATTTACTGGGAGAGCAGAACCCAGGGAAATAGACAAAGATCAATAAGAATTCCTTCATGGTTTCTGTAATGTTACAGAGCAGAGCTCCTGGTTTCAGTTCTCTCAGTTCTCTGACCGAGCTCTGCTTCGTCTCGTCTTTCCTTCTCTGGTACATTGCAGGAGGATTTGTAGGTGAATCACCATCATTAACGTGGAGCCACGTCTCTGCTCCACATTATGTCACATATCAGTATTTTTGCACTTTGGTCTGTCACATGTCATCCTCACTGAGCGTTTGTGTGGTTTTTAAAATGACATAATTCCTGTCATTGTGAGCAGACGGCGTCGTCAGATAACTACAGAACAGACAGTGTGAAGGGCAGCGCTGCAGTGACTCACCAAACCAAACTGATGCCGGGCTAGGCGTCTGATACGGCTCTATTGATTTACAAACTCGTATCAGGGACAAAATTTTGGAGAGATTGCAGATAATTTTGTGTATCAGAGAAGCCACAGCAGGGCGACATCCAAACTGCAGACTAATCATACAAGGATTACTACACTCATTGTTTTAAATCATCGATTCTTGTTTTATTATTATACACAAATAAAATTTAAATGAGGTGGTTGTCATGGTTTTTAAAATTCAACCTAAATACGAAGGATATTTTAGACAGAGCTGAGTTAAACTGTGTCGACATAAACAGTATGTGTTGGATTACATTATGTAGAGAGTTGTTTCTTTTATTGTTTCTGTGGGAGAGCAGGATGTTAGAAACACGTTTTCTTCTTCTTCTGTGTTTTATTTGAAGTGTTGATCCATCAGAAGATATAAAAACCATCTCAGTGTAGTTTTACATCTCCTCTCTCAGGCTTCTCTCTGCAGCTCTAGTAACAACAGGTCTGTGAGCCAATCAGAAGAGAGGAGGCTCTGAGCCTCTCTTCTGATTGGCTGACTGTTTTCTGAGTGATCCAATAAAAATAAAGCAGATTTCAGGTAAAAACACTCAGAGAAACCAAATCCTGCAAGGTTTGGATGGTGGGTCCAGGTGGGCGGGGCTTGGTGACTGCTTTGTTGTGACATCACAAAGTTCCAGAAGTCCTGACGGCTGGTTTTAAGGCTCAGTTTCTGAATACAGGCTGTGTGCATTTCTCTGTGGACTGAGGCTTTGATACTTTCACAGTATTAATATAGAAGCTAGAGCTGATCTATAATCACACTACACATGGACACAGACCTTTATATGATATGGAGCTTTAATATAATCTACTTCTTAAGTAAAAATTAGTATTTTGTCAATAGCAACAGGTATTGATAAACTATCAAAGATCAAAGTTGGTGCTGAATACACTGTGAGATTCTCAGTCTTTGTGCAGATTTAATGAATGGTTTGTCAGTTTTGTTATGAAAACCAAAAGATGTGTGCAGGACTGTTTTATCGGCTGCAATGAGATATAACAAGACAATTGTATCATCGCAGCATCTCAGGCAGGTGAAAACATTCATTAACCCTCCTCAGATGAAGATGGGAAACCCTTCATAGTCTGATGGTAACTGCAGTGGATCTGTTGTTTTGTTCATACATTCCTGTCCAGTCATTTAAACATGCATCACTCCTTGCCAACACCACATGTAGCTCCAGGACGATGCTGGTATCTGTCAAATCTAATGCATTTCATGTTTACAGACAGAGATGAGGGGGAAGGACCACGGTCGTGGTGCACTGGAAAAAAAATTAAATAATGTGTTGCACACACAGTTTAATCTTCCCACAGGTTTCCATTGATTGTTTTGTCTCGTAGTCGTTTACTTGCCTGGAGATTTCATTTGTGTCGACGCTCGTTCGAAATGTTCCGGAGATTTGTTATTTTCTTTCTTTCTTTCTTTGAGCCGGAGATTTGATTTATTTCCCTGTGTTTGTATTTTCATTATGCATTAGCAAGTGTTACGGGATAACTGGTGCTTTGTGTTTACGTCTGTGATATTCACAGAAAAGATGCAAATGACAATCGATGTTTGAAGCCATTTGTTTTTCCTCACTCTCGGTTTCCTGTAAACCTTCAATTACACATGTTTTAGTCTCATTTTATTTTTGCATTAATGGTTTGAAACAATAGATGGGTGTGGAGAAAATGTGAAAAAAGTGTCCATGAACTTCCTGTTACAGTGTGCTGATGGCGGTGATGGCGTGGCGGAGCTGCAGGCTGCTCTGCGTGAGAAAGAGGCCGACATCCAGAGACTGAAGGAAGCGCTGAAGGCCTCCACATCCAGACAGGTGGACTCAGTCACTCAGGTCGGTGTTAGAGGGAAACTCCACAGATAAGATCTTTGTAGTGTCAAATGACCACCTCTGATTGATTGATTGATTGATTGAAAGGTGGACGTTTAAAGGTTTTTGGTTTCATCCTTCATGAGAGAGAACAGCAGCAGTGGTCGTCTTGGATTCGTGTCTCTAAGAATAGATTCAATTACTGATGTTTTCATCGAGGATCAAACCTGCAGGTTTAAATAAATCAGAATGCTTCTAATTTCTTTTCTATTTTAACCCTTCAGCTTAAATTCCTGCGTCTTTATGAAAACTGAGTGAGCTTCTCGAATCTCCTCTGCATCATAATGACTTTCTGTGTCGTCCATCGAAACGGTCACATGTTCCAAACGCTGTCAAAATGGTATTTTTAGTTTTATTTGAAGTTTCATACTTCAGCTCTAAGTCTAAGAATACGCAGCTTTGTAGTCACTGTTTTCTCCCTGCAGCTCTCCGGCGGCAGCGCCGTCGTTTTTCTCTCCTTTTTATATTTAAATGTTTTATTACTGGTGTTTGTTTTTCATGTGTGTTCAGGTCAGGAGTGACGGGTCAGAGCGCACAGGGGGGAGATAAGAGCGCGGGGAGGGAGGTGTTTGTTTTTGGTTGTTAGCTCAGGGTTTTACCTCCAATCGTCTGTTTCCATTTCTTTCTTTTTTTAGATCATTTTTGAGGTTTATTTCATTACAAAGTGAGAATGTGAATATAATAGAGGAATGGAAATCATGGATTAGACTCAAATCACAGAATTGGACATCAGTGATACGGTAAATGTCCTTCCCTGCCGGGGCTTCACCCTTTTATTTTATTTATTCAAAGATTTCCTCAGGTGTTCAGCATCTTCAAGGTGAGAAAAAACACAGAGACAGCAGACCACGGGAACTTTGATCTTTTTCTTTGACTTGAGCACATCTCAACAACAACAAAGATGACTCTTCTTTTGCTGCTTTAACTTTTAAACGTATAAGATTAGGGCTCAAAATTTTATCAAAATCACAATATCAAAATTACAGGAGCTGCAATTCTTGGATAAAGGTCAAATGTGTCTCAACAGACCATAAATGAAGCGTTGTGCTGCTACAGAGAGCATATCGTTCCATCAGGCAGATTGATGCAAGATGAAAGACCATTTAAATGATGCATAATAATATCCATAAAACATGTTGGTAAAGTTACTCGTCATCATGATTTATATTATTTATTTCTATCACTTCCTACGACAGACGAGAAGCAGCCGGAGCCCTGCTACACCGGGAGAGAAACCCCAGAGTGAAACCCTCAGCAGGAAGTCTGGAGGAAGGATGGACACCAGAGCGTCGGTCAGCAGCCAGGTAAGTTCATGACATCTAACGAATACGGAGAAGAGAGGTGTGCAGTACACGTCATGAGTCCACACAAAGAGTTGTTTTATTTGTCAGTCACAACAGGTATGAACATTATTCCCTTTAGATGTAGTTGGACGTAAGTGAAGTGGTCCTTAGTAACAAGTAAATCACCTGGTTTGCTTTAGTTTCTTCTTCTGCAGACAAACTCAATTATACAATAAAGGCTGCAAGTCTTGGATTTTATTCTGCA
The DNA here is from genome assembly GCF_002260705.1 of Seriola dumerili. Taxonomy (NCBI): domain Eukaryota; kingdom Metazoa; phylum Chordata; class Actinopteri; order Carangiformes; family Carangidae; genus Seriola; species Seriola dumerili. The sequence continues at coordinate 1,008,017 of NW_019174382.1, read as the reverse complement.
ACATCCTAGTTTTTCATTTTTTCCACTCACCTGAACAAGACGCACAGGTACAGAAGCACATTAGAGGTTGTGAGAGATGAGTGTGCAGTTGCCATCTTGCTCAGCAACAGTTACACAGGTGTGGATACTTCTGTTGTCGTGGCGACTGACCTCCTGACCTTGTAGCAAACAGACAGACCGGTCGGTATCGTCACACCTAGACAGACTTCTCACCCGAGTGACCAGGAAGTGACCCTTAACCTCAAACTCCCGTCTGGTCGCAGCAGGGCTCAGCTGGCTGTCCGTCAGTCCTCGACTCCTCTGAGATCTCCACGGAAAACGGGAGGACGAGCCGCTTCCCCCGGCCGGAGCTGGAGATCTCCTTCAGCCCTCTGCAGCCCAACCGCATGGCGCTGCGGCGGCAGGGAGAGGAGAGCGCCGTCACTGTCAAAATCACCCGCTCGGCGCGCAAGAGGAAGAGCGGAGAGATGGAGAAGGTAAGAACCAATCAGACAAAGGCAGCTTGTCCACACACTCACCAGGTGTTGAAACAGATTTCATTGAAAATAATTAATTAGCAAATTCATCAGTTTTGATTCGATCCTTCTTTTAGTGGACTTTTGTTGTACACACAGGCACACACACACACACACACACACACACACACACATATACATATATAAAGCTGCATGTTAAAACTTCCTGTGTACAACATGTTCGCCTCTAGCTTTTCTAAAAATAAATCCTCCATACATCAGTAAAGAAACAGCGGTGCAACGTGAGCCTCAGAGAAGAGCTCACACATGTCGGGGGGGCAGCACTGCTGGAGCAGGATTGTTGTTATGGCGTCTGTAAATCTCTCACTCGTACATCAGTATGAACCAAACTCGTGATGTTTGAAGGGCAGGTAGTGCAGTGGGATTGTCACACACCAGGAGGAGACTCGTGTCATGTACGTTTGTTTTCATATTCAGTGGTTGGGTTCAGAATTGAGGTCACGATTTTCTCCCATGATACTTAGGGGCACGTCTGTTTCTAACAGAAGGGCGCACTGGTTTTGTTTTCGCAGGCGGTTTCCTGGCCTTGTTGTAGTAATCCCCGCTCTAGGTTTTTCTTGCAAAGTAACGAAGGAGCTTTTTGACCGTCATCGTGATCATCGTCGTGTTCGCCTCTGGTCTCAGACTGTCGACTGTGTTTTTCATGGTGCAGGTGTTTTTGTCGATTTCTGTCCTTCACCATCTCTGGGTTCCAGGAGATTAAGGACAGATACAGAAACCCGGCATCAAACGGACCCTGCGATACGTATCCATAAGCTCCGGCGTCATGTTGTGAGAAAATAAACAATGTTTTTCTTCTTACTAAATGACAAAAAGTACCGGTGAGAGAACCGTTAAAGTACCGGGTCGATAAGTTGTCGGGTGTCATTAGTTGATGCAGCTTGAGTTTTGATGCAGTGGATCTCCTCACTGATACAAACATGGCAGAACTGTTGTCTGCCATGTGATCACACAGAACCGAACTGGAAAAAAAAAACATTTGTGTTTCTGGTCAGTTTTTCCTCGTTAAACGGCAGAGAAACATTTCAGTATTTATCTTTTAATTTGTCACAAATCTCAACGACCTCCAGTGTAAGAGCCAGAAGATAAACAAAGGCTGTGTGTGATTAGTATAAGTAACAGGGTCAACAAGCCGGTCCCATCTGCGCCTCTTAGAAACGGATCAGAGTTTCCGCCCGTGAGCTCGTTCATACGTCTGACGTGCTCTGAAACCAAAGTCTCGTCACGGAGTCGACACCAGACTCAGAGACTCGAGTAGAAAAGTGAAGCTGAGCTGGAGGGTGAAAAGGTCAAAGGTCTCTCTGGAATTCGGAGCTGCACTTCTGTTTGTTTGTTTGTTTCGACTAATGCAAGAGAAGAAGAAGAAGTGGGCTGATGCCTCTGTTACATTTGGCTCTTGAAGGTGCGACACGTGTGAATGCTGATTCCAACAAGCATGTTCACACACACACAGTGAATGGAAAGAAGGAACACACGTGCGTTATTGTAGAACACACACTCCGGTTAATTAGCACTTAAAGACGAATGCAGTTGTAACTTAATTATACTGCATACATTAATTATTGTTTTGTGCGTATCTGCCCGGCCTGCAGAGGTTAAAACACTCTTCAAATATAAAAATAAAAACAATGCACGTCATTCCCATAATCTAATCTTCACGCCTTCATGTCTGCAACAACATCTGTTAATAATTGGTAAAAATATACAGCACAATTAAAACTTGGAGAAGAAAAATTAACATAAAGACTATTGAAGTCGTTCATCTTGTCGTAGTCAGCTAATTAAATTCAACAAAATGAAGCAGTCATTGACAAAACACCTTAACTTAAGATTTCCTGTCTGAGTTTTTCAACACAAAACAAGGTCTTCTCCCTGTGGTTAGTACTTCAGTCGTAAACTTAACGAATCAGTTGAGACCTTAACCATCAAAGTAAGGGAAACAAACTAGAGGAAGCTCTGACTCTGTCTCAACCGCAACACGACTGAGTTCATGGTGATCAATGAAGAAAACCAACTCGTCCTAAAAAGATTGTTCAAAGACCTTAGAGACATTAGAGACACCTTCAACGACGAGGAATTGATTTTACATCTCAGATTAAACCAACGGTCGGTCGTGATTTGTCCGATCGTCTACTCTCCGCAGCTTAATGATTCCTCACACGTGCTAATGGCAGCAAATCAACAAATCAATCTCCATGGAAACAGACCCTTTTTTAAGGGATTCTGTGTGACACCTTTAACTGACTCCCTGAGCTAAGGAGAAGTTAAGCCTTAAGGTGTTTGTGCAAACGGCCTCAGAACATTTCAGGGTTTTGTTAAATCATTTCATAAAAATAATAATGATTCATTCATTAAATTACCATAAATAGAATATTATATGTGATCTCCATGAAATCACAAACCTTACATGATCTATTTTCACTCCTGAATATTTACCAACCTCAACAGGTAGAGGAAGAAACAATAATAAACAAGATATAAGATGAATTCACGGCAGTATTTGTGCTTAATGTGCATAAACAGCATGTCCTTAATTTAGATTTTGACTGTATAGCTTCAAGCTTTTGTTGTTCAACCTTGTGTAAACACCATAACAGCATCCCCATGCATGTCCCCAGCACATATGGGCGAGAGAAGACAATCTCATTAATCATAAATACCTCTTACAAGGAGAAACACACACACTCCCACTTTATTAATGGCACACACACACACACACACACACACACACACACACACACACACACACACACACACACACACACACACACCCCAGAGAGCACATTAAACAGAGCCCCCGCTCAGAGAAACACAAGGTCGGGTTCAGTGCAACTGTCACATCACTGCACCGCTGCAAAGGTTAACACCGGTTACAGCTTCTCTTTTTCCCTCTCTGGCAAACACAGCTTGAAAACACGTCACGTTCTACGGTTTGAACAAATGCCAAAAATAAAACTAATTAGTGCTGACAGATGTAAAGTACAAGCAACAATCATTTTACACTTTAAATTCCCAAATATGAAAAACAACCAATCAAGCAGCAGGTGAGGCAGATAAAGAACTTTCATTTTGTTCTTTATATTCTTGATATTGTAAATAATCGGTAAAGTTTCCATCTCCAAATATCTTAATATATTTATAAAGCGTTCCCGCTGACACAGTCACTTCGTCATTATTGTAATGACACGGTTTTGGCGTCTTGTTGCTCGCCTTGTAAACACTGAATCTCCCTTGTTTCCACATAATCCCAAGTGGCGTGTTTTTTGGGAGGCGCTGATGTCCTCTGAGTGCTGAGGCATAAAAACACCTTATGCCAGTAATTCCCACTTCCCCGTGCTCAGTGTTTTAAGTTCACAGCTGATAAGAGGGAAGTAGGCAATTTTGTGCACGGCGTGTCATAATAACGAAATGATGATGTAACGATAACATCAGAAGGACGGTGACTTGCTTGATATGAAAGTCACGGTTGCGACTTGATAAACGCTGCAATCTGCAGAACAGGGCTCTTCATTTCATGTGCCATAAATTAAGGTGTTTTTTTTTCTGAAGCAGCATCAAAAGCATCTTTCAAAACACATCAGCAGCCTTTTCTGTAGTAACAGTGCTACATGTGCTCTGTCACTGCAGCACTAATACTCATTCTTTGTTTTCTTTTCATGCATTTCTGGGAAAATAAATCATTCTGAACAAGCCGCAATGAAACAAAGTCACAATATAATTGATAATTATAATAATAATAATAATAATAGTCATAATTAATCAGTCCCTCCAGGATTTACCAGCTTTTTTTTGGGGGGGTGGGGGTGGGGGTGTTTTGGCCTATTGGATTTCGCGGCAGCTTTTCCTAAAAATTGCGATCAAAGTTGCCATGTTCTTATGTGTTCTTAGATGGTATTTTTGCAATGAAACTGCGGGAGAAAAATCTTCATTAAAAATAATAATAATAATAAATGTAGATAAATATCAATCTATGATGAGACTGTAGTTATTTAGTTTCATCTGGAGAATAAAAGCAGCTCTACACCTGTGGTTGTTCCACAGTGTTGCAGCGCTACAGAACATTAACTCTGCTTTGGTGCAGAACATCTGGGAATTGCTTGACACTGTGTTTAACAGTGATGTTTGTTGGTGAATGTGAGACTTTCATGTGGCAGAACTCACAGGGATTGTTTTAATTTGCGTTAATTATTGCGATCGCTGAACAGTGTAATGAACATGTAAAATCCCAACAAGGGACAGGAGCTGAAAATTAGCAATAGCTTTAAACTGTCTGTGCAACACGTCATGCTTTGTATTGGAACTAAGTCAAATTGCATCGTCCCTATTAAATAAATAAACTAAACAACCCATATTGTAGATAAGCATGCAAAATATATATTTGGAAATATATATTTTTTCAAGTATTAAGAATTTACATTTACTAATGTGGCAGACACTTTTATCCAAAGCAATTTACAAGAATTAAATATTCTGACAATGATTTCAACCATAAGTAGTCGTTTCTAATTAAACTGTCATTTGCCATTTAAACATCCCACTGCACCATGTCACGCTGAATACAGCTGTATCTACCCACTTTCTGTCTTTTAATCCAATGTTTTCATAATATTCACCTTGAATCCAAGAGTTTAAATTAACCAACAACATTTTACATTCAAATTGACCCATCGTGGAGTTATGTACGTACTTATATCTTGTTTTGTTGAGAGTGTATAAACATATAAACTCATTACTATACGAGCATATTCCCGTTGTCACATGCAGTTTTGTCGTGTTGCTCAATAACAGTATTCGCTCCCACCTTTTTTGGGGTTGTTGATGGTGCAGGTTGGCAGATCTGCGTCAGTCTGACAGCTCTGCTCAGACACTTGTCGCTCGTACTTTGACAGCAAATTTCACACCTTCAGTCACAACAACAAGCTTCCCTGAATAACTGACGCCAAAGGGAAGGGTATGAACGCTGCGCAGAATTATTCTGGTAAACATCAAACATCAAGGAAGAAGAAAGTGTCACACGTGTCATCACGTCGCACGGAAACATTTGTCCCACATTTAACCCACTGTTAAATCCAGATGTTGTTTAAGGAGATTTAGTTTTTACGTGTTGGAAAAGATAATGGAGGTCATGCCAGGTGATGTCACCGACTCCACAAGTAAACAGCTGTTGCTGTCAGACTTTCCCTCCACAGCAGAGGGTGAAATCTGAAGCCTTTAACACTTAAGAAGAAAAGGAGGTTCAGGGTAGAAGAGACACAAGCCGTCAGTTTAGGGGCAAATAACGCTGCATTTCGTTGAAAGAAAGCAACAATGTTAAAGTGTATTAACAGTGAAAGACCTCGACACCTAATGTTGCCTTGGTATTTTAGAAACTGAAAATAATAGACAGTGTAATTACTGCCTTTATGTAAATGTTCTGGAGACCCCGTTTTCCCAGATGCATCTGAACGCTGCAGTCGTCCTCGTTCCAGGGAAAGCCAACCTTGCTGAATTAAAGATGAAGTTCATCTGGGGATGAACCAGGAAGCTACTTAGAAGCTGAATGCGTCAACTTTGTGACGCAGCAACTTCAAACGTTGTTCACGGAAGTGTTTTTGATGAACAGTTGAGGTAAAGATGAATTTAGCACAACTGGTGCTGAGATAAAACCAGTGTTCCCAACACTAAGACCTTTATTTGGTTTGAAGTTAAAATTAAATGAACACAAGCTGCTGCACAAAAACTAAAATCTGCAACAGCTTGATTTAAATGTGTAGATATCTGATGGAAGAAAAGGTAAACAACACCACCAGGTAATCGGTGCCCTCATCATTTTGAAACTTGAGGTTAGTATTAAGTTACAGAGACTGTTCACATCCTGTTCTTGCGTTTAGGAGCAGTGATTTTGTTTTTAAGTGTCGTTGAAGAGAAATACATTTCAGGTCCAGTTTATAGTAAATGAAGAATACTGTCACTTTTACTGGATCATATGTAAATGACCGAGAGGAGCAGGACGCCGGATACCGCACTTCCTCTCATTCTTCAATAAGTAAAAGCCGTCAGTAGTAACAACTGTGAAGACGTGTTAGCAATGCGCCTTGATGCTCTGACAAAAGCTCATTAGCTGCAGCGTATTAGCCCACGTTCATGAAACAAGTTCCCACCCAGTTTAATAAGGTTCCTGACTCGGTCTCCTCGCACTCCGCTGCTCTGACAACATTTACAGGGGAGAACGCCGTGCAGCGAAACACCAAAGTCATTCCACTAATGACGCCGTTCTGCTGACGGAGCGGCGTTCAAGACGGAGAACTGGAACAGACACAAAGGGGAGGGAGGTGCGATGAAAAGCCCACAAAGAGATGTAGGTGTTTGTGTTGGGGGGGGGTTTAAACCAATGTGACGATCTGGGACACTTCAGTCAACATTTATGAAGACGAACGCTCCTCTTTAGGAGGATGGAGATAGATGTACATATATTCCTGGATATAAAACTGGACGACGGTTATATAAAAAATCTTTTGCATTTTTTTTTTTCTCTCCTTCTTGAACACTTTGTTCTCTAATTAGTGCGTCTGTTAATGCTGCTGCAATGACCCAGTTTCCACTTGAAAACAAAGAAGCCAACGATATCTGAACATGTAGAAAAGATGATGCAGTGGGCTCGAACTGAGGCCCAAGGGTCAACACATCAATCACCCAGAGGAGTTCAGGAGAACAGGAGAGAGAGGAAAATAAGGTGCAAAGAAAACAAAAAGGTTTAAAGGTCGAGTTTCAAACCAAGTGAGAAACAGGCCAAAACAAAGTGCAGGAAAAAGAAGGTGGCATCGCAGATGGAATAAATTGAGAGAGATGGGTTGAGGGTTAGAGTGGAGATGAAAGAGGAAGACGGTGAATTGAAATGAGACGCAGAGGAAGGGCAGATGGAGGAAGACGGCAGCGAAGTGGAGAAGAGGTTTGGACAGAAAGAGGAGAAAGTAGGGTGGAAAAGAGGGAGATAAAAGTGGCAGTTAAAGCAGAGCTATGGGGGGGTGGAGGGAAATTAGATGGCAAGATGAAAGGGGAGGGATTGTGGGTAGGAGCAGAGAGAATAAAAATCAGTGGAGGAGGGTAAAGAGCAGAGGAAGCTGACACTGCGGTGACAGAGTTTAGATCTGAGTAAAGTCTAACTGCACAGCTACTTAATGTACACATCCATTAACATGACGTCGGCTCCATGCTTCTCTTCCTTCTGCTGTAGCACACACACTTTGAAATGAAAATGTGTGTACTTACTGTCCCAGTGGAAACGCTGCGACGTCTTTCTGTCAGGAAACATTAGAGCCTGTAATTATCAAGTCGGTGCAACGTGTTGCTGAAACAGACACAGGGTCTCATGCACTAATTAACCCAACCGACATGATGACACCTTAACTCACTGCTGACACGCCATTACATATATATTATACTTATAACTGCTGTTGTACTGGCTGTTTGCGTCACTGCATGTGTAACCCACACAGTATAAAGTCACACAGCCCATGCTCAGTGAGATGCACAGTCCCCACTGACGGAGCATGTAATGGATCACAGGTCGCTCCCGTTCCACAGCCTCTAATCCAGGCTTTCCACTTCCATCACCAGAGTCTTACCGACTGCGTCAGTCGCCGTCACTGAGGCCCGCTGGAGAAATAACTGTGGAAATAAGTGCTAAATATACACCGCGACAGCCCGACAAGACGAAAAGGCCACGAAGGGAAGGTCACTGTTTGTGGTGGAGCATTTTGACAGAATAAAAATCACCTCCTAAAGTCAAGAGTACTCTGGAGGAAGAGCGGGATTCTTCGCTCCAAAATCAGTGAGCGTTTGTGATTTAGGAAAAACAGACGTTCATGGCTTCAGAATGCCGCTTTTAAAGACTCGAGTGACTCGGTGCGACGTGAAAGGATCCGCCGTCCTGATGAGTAACTGAAGTGTGAGCACATGAAGTCAGTGATGAACATTTAGCATCTGGTGGAGACCAAACCAGAGCTAAAGAGAGAGTTGAAGATTAGATCGATCACAAACAAACGTGTCTCCAAATGAAACATAATGTGACTTTCTACCTGCTGGATACGTAAATAATCTGTTTTTAACTCGTTCACTAAAACAACTTAAAGACGGTGGCTGTGTGAAAAGTGGCTCCTTGCAGTTGTGAGATTTGCAGATGTGAACGTGACGTCACAGAATCTGAACACTACTAATAACAACTACTAATAAACCTGGTTTATGTTTTTATCTGACATCAGTTTCCCTCACTAATCCCAGAGGCGGCGGCGTCGTGTCGCTTTCCGCCCGGACACTAAGAAAGAAGAAAACAGTAAAAACAGTAAAGGAAGAAGTGACTGAAGCTGCTTCCTCCTCAGTGACGCTGCGTTCAGACACATGTCAGATTTTATAACCTGCAGGGAAGAAGCGGCTGGATGCCACCCGAGATGTTATTAATGTCATCACTAAAGACTCCGTCATGGAGAGAGTTAACAAGAACTTTAAATGATCAAAGTTTTCATATTGACATTTAAAGTGTATTGATTGATTTCCAAATCATCATGGATTGAGTGACGTGAAAAAATATTCCACCTTAACGACGGTGAATTAAATCGTTAATTAGTAAAGATGAAAAGACAGAAAACGTCCTTTCACTGATCAATCACTCCTCTGGCTTTTCTTCTTTACCGTCGTTTTGACTCGAGAATTGATTTTGAATCAAATCGGCCACGGATCGAAATCGAATCATGAGACCAAAGAGCTTTTCTTTAAAATAAAACTTCCATATTTTTATTAGTTGTTTTGAAAGTGGGAGTCGGTGTAGAAGTGATCGATTGTTTATTGCTTCGAGCTGCTCACGGTCGATGTTGCTTCAGGGTGAGAGACGTGCGGTTTGTTTGACAGAAGGTGTTTTAGATCATATGAAATATCTTCCTGTCATCCCTCTCTCTCTCTCTCTACCTCTATCTCTCTCTCTCTCCCTCTCTCTCTCTCTCTCTCTCTCTCTCTCTCTCTCTCTCTCTCTCTCTCTCTCTCTCTCTCTCTCTCTCTCTCTCTCTCTCTCTCTCTCTCTCTCTCTCTCTCTCTCTCTCTCTCTCTCTCTCTCTCCCTCTCTCTCTCTCTCTCCCTCTATCTCTCTCTCTCTCCCTCTCTCTCTCTCCCTCTACCTCTATCTCTCTCTCTGTCTCTCTACCTCTATCTCTCTCTCTGTCTCTCTCTCTCTCTCTCTGTCTCTCTCTGTCTCTCCCTCTCCCTCCCTCTCTCTCTCTCCCTCCCCCTCTCTCTCTCCCTCTCCCTCCCTCTCTCTCTCTCCCTCTCTCTCTCTCTCTCTGTCTCTCTCTGTCTCTACCTCTGTCTCTCTGTGTTTGCCCTCCTCTCCCACTCACTCTCTTCTCTAATAAGTCCAATATCTTCCTCCCTGTGTCTCCCTTTCTTTTCGTTAACTCTCTATCCAGGGGCTCTGTCTTTTCTCACCTCCCTCTATCCATCTTGCCCTCTCCCACCCACTCCCTATCTCTTCTAATAAGGCCAATATTCTGCTACATTCCTCTGGGACCTAACCTTACATCTAAGCAGGAATGGCTGTTATCAGTGTGGGAGTATAACTTCACAATTTAGCCAGAAATTGTAGAATAAACAGCCAAATCAAAAATGGCTTCATATTTAAATTGATGCAATGTTCTTCTTGTTTAATTCCCACTGCGGCTAATCATTATTTAGTAATATAGTGTTGTCTGTCAGACTAATATTTTGATGAGACACAATAGTTCCTAACCTTAGGGTCAGGACCCTCACAAGGA
>NW_019174382.1:979112-997677 GCF_002260705.1 Seriola dumerili | reverse complement strand
TCTCCCCCCCCCTCTCCCCCCCCCCCCCCCTCTCTCTCCCTCTGTGAGTCTGTCGGTGGGGTCGTGGCCTCGCCCGGCACAGAGCGGGTTCACTGCTGATGAATGGGACAACACTTGATAGAAACTCACAGAGGTCGGGGGGAGAGAGAGTCACACAGACGCAGATCCTCAGAGTGCAGATTTGCATTTTTCAGGTCAAATGAAAACAAGAACCGTCCGTCGCGCTCAGTGTCATTAATTAGATTCAGTAATTAGATGGAGCGGGTGCGTTCTGCTGTGGTCGGTTGTGACGCGTCGACACAAAGAGGAAAGTGACTGAGGAGAATCTCAAAAATGTTCCCGGCCCACGTCCAACCCTGAAACAATATGGAAGTTAAATGATGCTTTCTCAGAGTAGTTCTTATTTTCATGATAACGATCGAACGTGTGGGGAGCTTAATGAGAGATCACTTGTCGATTCACCGTCTTTCCTTTTAATTCTTCCTGTTAATAACCAGCTCTCCACTTTGATTCTCCACTTCTGTGTGGTTGTGATCTTTTAGCCACAGTCAGACTCCTATCCTATCATTGGCTGATCACAGTGATGGGCTTCAATATGAGGAGAAAAAACAATATAAAGAGTTTTAAAGCATTTTTAGATTTTTATAAAGATCATCTCATTTTAAAATAACATTTCAAAACATTACAAATATTATATATTCTAATAACATGCTTTATATCACCAACCTTTCTGTTCTGCTCACTTGGAACACCTTCACAGCCCACAGGTGGTGAACCAGTCAGTAAAGTGTAAATGTTAAGATCATTAACTCTCACGGTTAAATGTGTTTTCTTTTCTTTTTTTCCTTTTCCATCTGTTTTTATTTCACAATAATTACTGTAAAACACTCGACAATCCAATTGATGAACCCATGAATGCAGCAGTACACTGAACACCTCCACACTCCCCATCCCTTCCCTCCAACAACATGAAACATAAACATAAAAATAAATCAAATAAAATCATCAATTTATACATGTTATACAGTTACAACATGTATATATGTGTGTGTGTGTGTGTATATGTATATATATATGTATATATATATACATGCCATCCTTTCAAGACATTCTGTCTTGTTTTCATTTATTTGTTCTATGTATTTATTTAGTGTTTTCTGTCTCTGTAAGGCGTCCTTGGGAACCTTGAAAGGTGCTATAAAAATCTAAGTTATTATTATTATTATTACACACACACACCAAGGCTATATATTCTGTAGCAGTGACCGAGGTGTAGCTAACGTCACGTGTCGACAGTTCATGATGAAATAACTTGAATATGTTTTCAAATGAATCAAGTAGATGAACGTTGATTGTGATTAATCCTGAGAAATGTTCTGGTAGGTGAGTGTAGCTGAAGTTTCCCGGCAGGTTTTACACGATGTGCAGACTCGTGTGTTGTAACAGACTGCAGAGTAAAGTCTACATCACATCTGCTGATTGGCTGTCGTCACTGAAGGGGCGGTCCCAGGGAGTCCGAATGCTGCTGGTTCAGTGGGTGATAGTGGACGTACCGACGATGTGGAGTCACAGTTTCCTCCTCACCGTGGAAACAGAAACACATTATAGTTTCAGACTGGTGGAGCAGGGCTTAGTGCTTTTTAATTGGCTTGTGGAGATTCATGAGGTATAAATGGAAACGCAGACAAACTTGTTAGAGCAAATTCATTGTTAATTTAAAAGAAAATGCAGCCTGAACCTTTAACCTCTTGATATTTATTTCAGGCTTTAGTTCGCATTATATCGTAAAGTGCTGCTTTCGTTGTGTCCACCCCAAGGGAACAACATTAAAATTACCTTAATGCTACGGAACAGAATTATGACGCGATTGTCAGTGAATGTTCTTAACTGCAGCACTTTTCAGGACAAATAATCCACATTATAATAAGCTCCAGCAGAACTGGAGCATAACTAAAAAAAGATTTGTGGCCTGGAGACACAGACACTTAATGCTCCTGGACTCTGCAGTAAATCTTTAACGACACTTCCACTGCCTCCTTTATTCTCATATATGTGTTGTTCTGTAGCGGCAGGGTGTACGCAGTATTCACGCACACAGTGACCAACAGGGATGTAAATAAACGTATTAACGTCCTCCCTCTGTGAACGACAAAATGTAATCTGCATCTGAAAACACACACTAGAGTCTGAGTCTGTCGGTTTTGAACGTGACACTTGAACGCAGCAGGACTCGGTGGGACAGTCGGGGGCCAGCAGAGCTTGATGAAATGACTCTACCCCATGTTGGCACCAGTGGCACTTCATATCAAATCCCATCAGAAGCCTGAACTCTATAAACTTTTAATGCTCTCTTTTTAAAATGAGATGAAACATTGAACCATGTCTCATTATCCATCTGTGACGCACGAGTTTTCACTTATGTATGTGCAGTATATTTTTGTTCACCACTTCTCTTCTCAATGTTTCTGTGGACACACCACCCACATGTACTGAGACGCAGGCAGCTGTAACTCATGGATCATTTATGGTTTCTGGTCAAACCCGTTCAATCGAAACACGAAAGACTTAAAGTATCAGATCAAGGAAGGGGGGTTTATTCTCTTTCTTGTCTGTTTTTACATCAGAAGACTAACAGCACTTTGATATTTATCTGTTCAAGCCAGTAGGCAGTTAGCGTAGCATAGCATTAAGAGTGGAGGCTAGGTGCACACTAGTTTGTTTTAGTTTTAAACTCATCTCTTTGGATACGTTTACTTCTGGTGAGACTTTTGGAAACGCTACTGCACCGGTTTATTTTGAAAACTCTGGGGTTGTGTTTTAGTTTGAAACAGAGACTTTTGGAAATGCTGCTGGACCCGTTTTATTTTGAAAACTCTAGGGATGTGTTTCAATCTGAAAACTCTGGGCTTGTGTTTTATTTTGAAAACTCGGGTTGTGTTTTAGTTTGAAAATTCTGCGGTTGTGTTTTATTCTGAAAACTCTGGCGTTGTGTTTTATTCTGAAAACTCTGGGGTTGTGTTTTATTCTGAAAACTCTGGGGTTGTGTTTTATTCTGAAAACTCTGGGGTTGTGTTTTATTCTGAAAACTCTGGGGTTGTGTTGTAGTCTGGACGGACAGAAACTGAGGCCTTTGGAAACGATGACATCACACCCACTGCTGTTCCTCATTTGTAGTATTTTGTGCAACTAATAAACTGCAGAATAGACGATCTACTTCCTGTTTACACCGGCTCGCACATGCCCAGTGTAGGTGAATGGTCGTGTGTGTGTGTGTGTGTGTGTGTTCGTGTTCAGCTGTGATAGTGATGAAAACATATCGGTGTGGACGCAGCCTCAGATCACTGATAGACACGATGCGTTTGTTTGAACTGTGCATAAAAAAGATGGAGATAACGAGATAATTGTCAGGATAACTCGCCGTTTAAGAACATCGATGGTTTCACTTCTCCTGTTGTAAAATGTTCTGAAAGCGAGTAATTAATATAAAACTGTAAAACACTCCGACAGTGAATTATTAATGTTAATTAACCAAGTTGTTTCTTTTCTAAAGTGTCACATCTTCAGGAGGAGCAAACGACGAACCAAACAGGAGGTACCGCTTCTTCTTCTTCTTCTTCTTCTTTTTACTAAACCGCATCATGTTTTCATCCATCCAACCAGCAGACAAACAAACCTTCCTCCTCACATTCCTCATCATCATTCACCACATTAGTGTAGTTCTCACGTCTGGGCCATCGTGATCGAGTGACACCGCTCGGTCGAGAACCTTAAAGAGTTTCAGTCTGGCGGCGACCAGAGAAGCGTTCTGCCGACCTGATGAGGAAGTGATGGACGGAGACACTGGGTTGTTTTCACCTCCAGTGTCTCGACAGTAGAAGCAGGAATGAATGAATGAGTGAGGGTGAGGAGGAGATGATGAAACCTGCATCAGTAAAGATCTCTCTCTCTCTCTCTCTCTCTCTCTCTCTCCACATCATCTGGTTAATGTCGGATGTTCTCACGGGTTTTTTGTTTCGGAGCGTTCCGTTAATTCACTCGTTTCCACGCCGCAGAGCAACGTGTGACTAATGCCTGAAGGCGCAGTGTCACAGATTCCCTCGCGTGTCCGAGCTCAAACACAGACACACGTTTCCTCCATGATGCCGATGTGGTGCCGCGGCGGGCGGCGTGGTCGGATCCTGTCGGACTCGGTACAGATGCTGGGGGAGTGACGTGTTGATGTGGTCTGAGAGATTTCATATGTGAAAGTAAAAGACTGTTATTGTCGGGCTCAAACACGTGGAAATATACGGTCGAACTAGATCATTAAACACGAGGTGAATAACGTATTTATCCACTTTTAGACGACAGTGAGACGTGAAACCACCATGTGGACATTTTCAAAATGTCCAAATCTGAAGGGAAAAAGAGACGAGACACAGAAACACTCAGTCATATCACAGTAAATATCAGCTGGTCAGAGGTGGACAGACCTCATTTAAATATTTAAATACCACAGGAGGGTGTTGAGTCAAAAACTCAGTGCAGTTAAAGTGGTGGAGTACCTGGTTTTAAAAAATAGGAGCCTTTGTCGTGTGGTCGTGGTAAACTCAGGAAGCATTCAAACTAAATGAATCTTTATTTATAAACCTTCAAACACAGACCTCAGATCAGACCGGGGTCTGTGAAGAACCTCCTGCCTCATCTTCATCAAACGTCTCCATCGTTAGGACGGGTTCAAACATGGCTGACAGTGTGACTGGTTTTTCTCCTGTGATCAACACTGTGTATGGTCCGTCACATCTTTCAAAATAAAATAAAATACATTCCCTTGACTAAAAGCTCTGCTTCAAAGTAAGAGTACTTCATAGAAATGTAGTCAAAGTCAAAAATAATACTCAGTACAAGTACAGATACTCCATAGACAGTACAGTACTCAGGTAAATGTACTTGGTTGCTGTTGCCTCATAAATGTTTCTCCTCGTGTCTTTAACACAAACATCAGGGTTGATTTTTCCTCTAAAAGTTAAACTGGCTTCAGTCATGTGACTCAGCTGCAGCTGTAAAGAGAAGCATCATCATTTATTCATGGTATAGATTCAACATGTCGGTGTGTGTAGCTGATGCCGCTGGGAGCAGACTTACATCCTGTTGACAACAGTTGAAGTGGAGCTTTGTTCTGACTCCACGTCGTTGGAGGAGTAACATCTGTCTGAGGAACACCTGCAGGGAGGTGGGAGTTGAGGCCGAGTCACGGGGCGGCGCTCCTGGAAATCGTTGGGATTCAGTTCTTTGTTCAAGGACTCTTGAGCGGAGAACTCGGGGTCGCAGTGTTAAATCATTATTACAGGGTCGCTTGTAAAACCACAGGCTCACACTGCTCCCAGCTGATGGTGGAGTCACTGCTGGAATCACTAATTCATTTCAACTGAGAGACACAGAGAGAGAAACATTCATTTAAACTATAAAAACATCTTTCGACTTCCTCACTTTGTCTTTTTTAAACTGGTTCTCAGAGGATGATGATGATGATGATTTGTTTTCTCTGATCTTCCTCCGACCGGCAGTTTTCACTCTTCCACAAAACGTCTCGGCTTCATGACGTTGATCTTTGCGTTTGAGTTTAATCAGGTGGTTTGTCAGGAGAGTGACTCTGTGACGACACGACTGATGAATGAAGAAGAGAGATCCGGATCTTACAGTTTCTCCTCAGCTAAGGAAACCTTGGAAGACATTCTGTTCAACTGTGAGGGCCGAGCTCACGTAGAGCCGCCCCAGGATTTATCATTAAAACAACACAAACACAGAGTAAGACTCAAATTCAAACAAACATACAAGATGAAAGATGTCTTTAATGTATGTTGATGCTCTGGTGTTGATGCAGCAGAGATAGGAATTACAAACATAACCGTCTCCTCAGCGAGCGAGTGAACGATCTGAACACAGCTGAAACCTTTTTAACCGAGATCAATGATCATAAACACGTTTCTGTGATTTGAAGTGAAACTCTGTTCCAGCTGCTGATGTGGAGTTAAAGTCTGTTCTTCTTCCACCAGCTCGTTATCTCATCTGCATCTTCCTCTGTCCTCGCTCTGATTCACATTAGCTCATGTTTGATTTACTCTCTCCAGGCGCTCCCTCTATCATCCTCTCTCTCTGTCACACACACACCACTCACACTCACACACACACACACTCACACTCACACACACACACACTCACACACACTCACACACACACACTCACACACACACTTCATCTTATTTACTTTCTCCACACACTCCAATTACTGTTTATCTCTGTCACTTATCACCACTCATCTGTGTCTTTCCACTTATTTCTTGCTTTTTTCTCCCTCCCCTCTCTCTCCTCCCTCTCCTCCCTCTCTCCTCCCTCTCTCTCCTCCCTCTCTCCTCCCTCCCTCTCCTCCCTCTCTCCTCCCTCCCTCTCCTCCCTCTCCTCCCTCTCTCTCCTCTCTCTCCTCCCTCTCCTCCCTCTCCTCTCTCTCCTCCCTCTCCTCCCTCCCTCTCCTCCCTCTCCTCTCTCTCTCTCCCTCTCCTCCCTCCCTCTCCTCTCCGCTCTCCTCACTCTCCTCCCTCCCTCTCCTCGCCTCTATCTCTCTCCTCTCCTCTCCCTCTCCTCCCTCTCCTCCCTCCCTCTCCTCCCTCTCTCTCTCTCCTCTCTCCTCCCTCTCTCTCCTCCCTCTCTCTCCTCCCTCCCTCTCCTCTCTCTCCTCCCTCTCTCTCTCCTCTCTCCTCCCTCTCTCTCTCTCCTCTCTCTCCTCCCTCCCTCTCCTCCCTCTCTCCTCCCTCTCCTCCCTCCCTCCTCCCTCTCTCTCCTCCCTCCCTCTCTCCTCTCTCTCTCTCCTCCCTCTCCTCCCTCCCTCTCTCCTCCCTCTCTCTCCTCCCTCTCCACCCTCTCCTCCCTCTCCTCCCTCTCCTCCCTCTGTCTGTTGATTGGTTTGTAAATAGGGTCGTTAGCAGCTGTGACGGTGCGGCTGGTGTTTGATTGGCCTGTTGAGTCGTCATGACACAGTGACCTGCTGTAGCAGGAAGTGCCACAGAGGAGGTCAGGGAGACGTTGGCAGGTGTTTGTCTGTGGAGAAATAATTTGGCAGCGCGATATCATCATAACCTGCAAGATCCACTCACCTGACTTTACAGGTGTGTGGTGGATTTCGGATGTTAGACGTGGTGATCTGGAGATTTCAGTTATGTGTTGATTATGTATCAAGTCGTCTCTAATCTGGAATTCAACCTGTGAACATCAGACTTCTCTAATGACAATCTGAAACATGCAAAGGTCCAAATTTCATTCTCCATTTATTCATTATTCATTAATATCTCCATCCCGTCGTTCACCTCATCACCTCTCACACCAGAGGGAAACATGTCACCTGCAGGTGAGCCGCCGGTCCTCGTCACAGCTGGGGAGCAACTGAAGGTGTCGTAGGGCCCAAAGACCGACTGAAGGAAACATCATGGCCTCTGACATTTGTTTTTGTTGCTTGGTTCAGCTTTAACAGTAGTGCTCGTCACTGACTGAAGAAGAAGAGATTCACTGGGTGTTTGTGAGACAGATTATTTGGACGGGGAGCAGTTGAGCTTGTCAGCTGTGCGAGCCGCTCTGGCAGGTAATCAACCTGAGTTGGAGCTTGTTTTCTCTTCCTTGAAAATGATTGGGGCTGGTAACGCGGTGAGAGTGACCGTCCACCGAGGCCAC
Source organism: Seriola dumerili (assembly GCF_002260705.1). Taxonomy (NCBI): domain Eukaryota; kingdom Metazoa; phylum Chordata; class Actinopteri; order Carangiformes; family Carangidae; genus Seriola; species Seriola dumerili. Next base: position 989,976 of record NW_019174382.1, on the reverse strand, counting down.
GGCACAAAGTGTCTCACCTCAGATTAACCACCAAACTCTCCTCCCATCATCACGCTCTCTGCTCCTTTTTACTTCCTCCTGACCTCGCTGCTCAATGGCCTCTTACTAATCCTGTGTGTGTGTGTGTGTGTGTGTGTGTGTGTGTGTAGGAGGAGGTGGAGGCAGAGAACAGAAGGAACACAAGGACCAAACTGACGGCAAAGCTGACGGCACACCAGGAGGAGGTGACAGCGCGCGGACACACACATTAACATTACACATCAGTTTACAGCTGAACGCAGCAAAACAACAACATCTGAAGCTGAAGTCCTTTTCATTTTCAACATTAACTGCTCAGATGTAAAGTTTCTAAAATCATCTTTATTATAGATTTTTGCAAAAATGTGGGAGAAAATTTAGATTCCGATTTTTCACAATCAGAAGTTTAGACAAGTGGTTCCCAACCTGCAGGCCGGGGCCCTCCGGGGGGCCGCAGAGGCGCTGCAAGTGGGCCGACAAATCATATTCAAAAGTAAATAGATAAATAATAAAAATATAAATGTTTTAAAACAAACTTCTTCTTGTTTCACTGTGATGATCCAATGATAAGAACAGGTTCTTCTTCTCCTTCAGATCATCAGTTCAAACTTCACGTCTCTGTAGATTCACTGTGGAAATCTTCAAATCTCAAACTGAAGCAGAGTCTCTGTTTTTAATCTAAAATCTGTCTTCAGTAAAATATTTATGTTTTTATTAATAATTTCTTTTATTCATTTACATTAAAAAATGAGTTTATTATTTATATTTGAAATGAATGAATAAAAACTTTCCTCCTCAGCGTCACAGTAACTGTAAACAGAGATGTGGCCCAGCAGGACGTTGGTGCTGCGCTGTCAGCTCTATATATACACTGCACCTGCTGACAGACTAACCACGGGTCACTGTTCTGTGTCACCAGATCTCCTCCCCGCCGGGTCGCCACGACTCCCGCAGCAGGAAGGAGGGAACGCTGCAGAAGATCGGTGACTTCCTGCAGAGCTCGCCAACGCTGCTCGGCACAAAAGGTCAGTGTGTCAGTGTGCGAGTCTTTACTGTGGCAGAGACGAAACCTTCATCGTGTTCGCTCAGTCACACGGTTCAGAGAGGGAGGAGCCTGGAAGAGAGGAAGCTCAATATGACGAAGCAGCAAAATAAGAGCATAAATATCTTCCTGATAGAAACTAGAATCACCTGCTCGTGGTCGTATCCCTCCGCCACTCGGACTACTTTCAGGTACATCCCTGTTTGTCCAGAGTCAGAGAAAATATGAATCTGTGACGCCTTGAGTAACGGCCATCAGCAGCTTTTGAGGATCAATAACAACCTAAAGTCTTTATTTAAGACGACCAACGATCAGACTGATCAATGAGCAACATGAAGACTTCTCTCTGTGAGTCCGGCCCCAGGAGCCAATCACATGGCTCGGGCGTGCTGTCTTCTGCCGCCATCTGATCCTCCCTCCATCTCTCTGCCGCTCGCCCCCCCCTCCCTCTCCCCTTCCCTCGTCTTTTATCTTCATTATTTTACTCCCATCACCTCACACTCCTCCTCTCCTCCATCCCTCTTTCCTTCCCTCCCTCCACCTCCTGATTCCTCCTCCTCTCACAGCAGATGGATAAATGTCCTATTTTATATTTTACAGTCAGAGCGGCGGCCATTTTGTCCTCAGGTAGTTTGTCCGTCTCATTCTGGTGGACACGATGTCTTAGTGACACCTCGATGGAGCTTCTTTAAATGTGGCCGAAACATTCACCGCGACTCAGGGATGAACTGATGAGATTTTGGTGGCTAAAGGTCAAAGGTCGAGGTCACAGTGACCTCACAATATGTCATTTCTGGCCTTGTGAATGTGATATCTCAAACTCCTCGAGGGAATCTCTTTGAATTTGGCGGAAACATTCACTTGGACTCAAGGATAAAAAGTTTAGAGTCTGAAGGTCAAAGGTCAGTGTGACGTCACGAAACCTCTTTTAGCCGTAACTCAAGACTTTTCTGTGACTCTGGACAAACAGGAAGTGACCTGAGCCCAGTGTGAGTGGAGGAGGAGCCTCAGATTTTATTCTGAAGTGTCGAGGCCGACGGTCTCACTTCCTGTTGAAATGATCAATTCGCTGTAAAATGGAAACACACATCGAACACAATCAAGGAAGTAATCAGCTTCTCCTCAGCATCTTCCTCTTCCTCACTGCAGCCAAGAAGATGATGAGTCTGGTGAGCGGCCGCGGTGAAGCCGCCGCCTCTTCCTCCTCTTCCTCCTCTTCCTCCCTCAGTCTGAGAGCCAAGAAGAACAAAAGGAAACTCTACAGGCCTGAAATCTCCTCCCCCATGGACATGCCCTCGCACCCGGTGAGTCTGGACGTGACACGTCTACAGAGCAGAGGGCGCAAACCTGGTCCGATTCAGTTATTGATCAGATATTTCCTGATTTAAATCAAAGTTTTATCAGTTTATTTCAGCACAGATCTTACAGTGTGTGGCTGCTTATGTTTAGGCAACTTTTAACATCTGAGAAGTTTCACATGATTTGCCAGAAGGAGGTGGAAGGAGGCTGCAGAGGAAAGGGATCAATGAAAGTATAGATTTGGTATTGGTATGAAATGTCAGGTTTATATTTTCTGTGTGTGTGTCTGAGAGAGAGTGTGTGTGTGTGTGTGTGTGTGCGCGCACTCATGTGACATATCTTTGGAAAGCTAAGATTATTGTGATTCATGTAAACCATTTCAAGACACAATCATACCAGCAGCTGTCAGACCAACAACAAACAAACAAATAATAATTCAGATATCGATGCCGCTCACCAGTGAAGACCTGCAGCGTCTCATCGTCCTCCACCGATCAATAAAAGTCTCTTATTATATTGTCAAAGGTCCAGTTAATCCACAACACATTATTCCATCAACACACACACACACACACACACACACACACACACACACACTGCTGCATCATTTCAAAAATAAAAGCAGTAACAGCAGCTGTAGGTTTTATATATATTTCACTTTTATAAACATAAAAGTTGTAAAGTTCAATCCAACATTTACATCTGAGACTCGTCACATGCGATGAGACGGAAACATTAGTGAGCAGTGACGCAGCTGACACGAGAGTCACATGACAGTAAAGACTGAATGCAGCAGGAGTTCCTGGACCTCAGTGTGGACAAACCAAACCTCCAGGTGGCTCATAGAGAACGAACGGGGTCAAAGTTCAACACATCTGTCTGTAATGTTGGAGGGAGCAGCAGTGTTCAGGAGGAGGAGTTTTTATTTTTGTGAACTGACCCTTTATATAAAAAAGTAGCTTCATTTATTCATGTAATTATTCCATTTTAACAGTGTGAGTGAGTGACTTAATGAGCACATGGATCAGGTCAAGATTAAGTGCTTTGTCTTCTGATTGGTTGTTAAGTGAGTGTGTGTGTGTGTGTGTGTGTGTGTGTCTGTAATTACAGTCCCACAGTTACACACACTCACTCATCTTTAACGTTTGGTTCCTCGTCTCAGATCATCAGCAGAGAGCCGGAGGAGAAGGAGAGCGACCATCAGATCATCAAGAGGCGTCTTCGCTCCAGGACGGCTAAATAATGAACCTTCATATTGTACTGTGCGCCATCTGTTAGCCTGATGTCTTAGCAAATGAAGGGACCAGTCAGCTGCTAACAAGTCCAGCTCAATTTTCCATGTGACAGAGGCGGTAAATTCTCTACATATTATCGTTTTAGAATAGAGCAAAGTCACTGTTAAAGGCGGCAGTTTAATGAAGAGTTCAACATTTTGTGAAGTAAGCTGATTTTCTTTTCTGCCCAGAGTTAGACGGGATGATCAGCATCGCTCTTGTCTGCGTGGAGCTGGAGCCAGGTGGCAGTTAGCTTAGCATAAAGACTGGAAGCGGGGGGAACCGTTAGCCTGACTGTCTCCATAGTTAAAAATACACCTCGCACCACCTTTAAGGCCGACGCTCATCTTCTATTTTTGATGTTTGATCCATAAACAGTGGAACTATTCAACAATCAACAGCTTATCTTCTGGTCTTGATGCTAAGCTAAGCTAACGAGAGTGGCATCCATCTTGTCATCTGTGTCTCTGCAAGGAAAAATCCCCAAAATGTTGAACTTTCCCTTTAAAATACTGTCTTAACTGTTGACTGTAATGTCCATATTTAGCATCACTTCATATATTTTATTTAACGCTGAGCACTCTGAATCTTTCCTTCACACTTTACAGACAGATGCTGATTTCCATTTTTTACTTTATGTGCAATTTGTTGTGGAGGATTCGCGGCTGTGCTGGAGTTTGTTCAGTGTTACTGGTTTGTTCGTTATGAGGAAGTTGCAGCCGTTAAAGTGCAGAGTTGTTTTTCATCTCTGACGTTTTCCTGTTTGTGAGAAGCAACAGAAAACTTTATTTTCATCTTCTCGTGAACCACTAACTCACTGTTTTCCTTAAAGTGATATCAGCAAAGCCACTAATGGAGCGTTGAACAAGTTCAGAAGACAAATATATCTGTAGTTTACTTTGTATTCAGCTGTAGAATATCGACCTTTCACTACACTCAATAAACTCCTTCTGCACTTTATCTCTTTGAGAACAGATTCAAGAACAGGAACAAAAAGTGATCGCACACTAAGAGTAGAGACATGCAGGATAAAATCATCAATGGTTCCACTGTGTATTTTTTTGGACTTGGATGTTGAGCTCGTTATATTCGGTTCCAGATGAAGGATTGAGTGTTTTTCTTTTGTACAGAACATTAAAGTCGTGGTAAAGCTGCCTGAGCTTAAAAAAAAAAAAAAAAATTTTTTTTTGCTCCAATACTGATCTTTATTTTCTGAAATCGTGCACTTTTCTGTCATTATTATCATGTTTATTCTTCTTTTTCATTCCATCGTTCTGAAGGTCACATCAGTCATTTACCGATTAAAAAATACAAAACAGTTGCTGCTTTTCTGTTTCATGTTTTAAAACCAAATATCAAAGAAAACAGACAGAGGAGCCGCTCTTCTGATTGGCTGACTGTTTTCTGACTGATCCAATAAAAATACAGCAGATTTCAGGTAAAAACACTCAGAGAAACCAAATCCTGCAAGGTTTGGATGGTGGGTCCAGGTGGGCGGGGCTTGGTGACTGCTTTGTTGTGACATCACAAAGTTCCAGAAGTCCTGACGGCTGGTTTTAAGGCTCAGTTTCTGAATACAGGCTGTGTGCATTTCTCTGTGGACTGAGGCTTTGATACTTTCACAGTATTAATATAGAAGCTAGAGCTGATCTATAATCACACTACACATGGACACAGACCTTTACACTGGAGGAGCTTTAATCATTTTAATAGCTTTTGGTTGATAGGCTGGTTCTCTGTGGGACTCCATCACTCTGAAAGCCTCTTTTTCGACACTTATTTTTTTACCAAAAATTAGTCAATATATCAATCACCTGTGTCACCTACACAATCACAGACATAACTCTGTATTCAGGCACTTATAAGGAGCCGTTTCATTGTAATTAACACTGTGTAGAGGCGGGAAGAACGAGCTGGAAGCTGCTGCTGACAGCGAGGCTCCCGGGCGGCTCGTACTGGAGGTGGACTGTCGCCGTGTTGCTGAGGTGTTTGGGCACTAATAAAGAAAAGATCTCTCAGTAACAAAGTGTGGAAATGTGTTGAAGGAAACTTCCTAAACCAGGAGTCAGACATGTTGTTGACCAGAGAGGTCACTATCCCAGACTACAGGGTAAAACATTTCCCTCCGGGGGCGACGACCCTCATGGAGCCTGCACTGTGACATGATGAGGCAGGGAAGCTGGGAAACAAATACACCTGCAGGAGCCTGATTGCACCTGTAATTTCCATCTCTAACTTTAAAGTCCTTTCTGAGTTGGTAGTAAACACTAGTTACTGGTGAGTTACTCGATTAAATCCATTTCCTCCTGCGACACATCCACAGTGTTCCAAGTGGCAGAAATAGTCGTGTGAAGAATGAACTCACCTCCTCACAGCTGGCCAATCACGGCGTGAAGTGGGCGTGAATGACGGATCGTTGGCTGGTGTCGGAAAAAAAATCACAGAAATGGTTGGAAAACATTGATCGCTGGTGTGTGTTTTGGGAGGAGGCGGCAGAGGAAGCGAGTGGGTTTGAAGAGGCGTGAGCCGGCTCCACACACCAGCTGTAACTCCATTAGATCTGCAGGTGCATGTTTGTGAAGGCGCTGACTGCTGCTTCCGTCTGTGAGCTGAATGGCGGTTGAGTGTCTGGTGTGTGGTGCAGGACGGGGCGGAGCCGGGGGCGTCCACAGGGGAACTCGGAGGGGCTGGGTGGGATGAGTGGTTCCTCTGTGTTGGGCTTTTGCATGTTGTTACCTACCTGCAGTGTTTGATCATGGAGGTGTGTCTGGTACCTCAGCTGCTCCGGCCCACGTCTGACACGTCACTTTGTCATGGGGAGGTGACGAAAGGACTGAGTGTGTCCTGTCAGAATCCCGTTGTGTGAAACCACGCTGCCGCAGCTGCAAGATGCTGGAAACCTTTGTTTGAGATTACACTTTATTTCTTTCTTCCAAATGATGTTTCCCTGAAATGAATCTTAATACATGTGTGTATCTGACCTGAAATATTGTGAGTAAAGCAAATTCTTTTCATTTAGAACCAGATGTCGTTATATTAGTTTTATCCTGTGTTTCATTATGTTTTCTGTTCACAGCCTTGGATGCATTAATAATGTGAGACGTCTTATCTACCTTTTCTTTATTGTTTTTGTTGTGGTATACGTGGCAATGTATTTACTTTTGTTTGTTGTACAGGAATGAAACACCCCTCCGTTCCTTCATGAACTTCTTCAACGCAATTAATGGTTAAACGTCTCCAGGTACGTTCACGAGTGCAGTCTCTTTACAGTCTCTTCAGTCCTTTTACACGTGGTATCTTTAGTTGTGTGTAAAGTTAATATTTGACGTGAAGGTCGCTCTGAAGGAAAAGCAGGTTCTGTACGAATGTCGACAGCAACACTTCACAGTCTCTTCATTCACAAGCTTCTTAAAGTTTGTGTGCAAGTTGAAATTTTTACCTGATGATTGAATCAGAGAAAACATCATGGACTGAGTAACATCACTGTACCCAACGCTGCAAAGGTTTTCTTTTTGTTTAAAAAATGAGTGAATTGTTTGAACGTTTCCACAGACACCAGCTGTGGATGTGAATCCACCTGCTGCTGAGTAAACTGCCTCGAGCTCGTCGTGGCTTTTTCTAGCTGATGAATTACAGGAACAACACGAAGCGATGTTCAGCCTGTTTCCTCTGAATCAGAACTTTCTCTTCCCTCGTCACCTCGGCTCCGTCTCTCAGTGAACTCAGAGCATCTGAGAATAAATCCCTCCCTTTGTTCCAGCTGTTATTTCTTTTATTTTCTGGCTTTTAGTTTGTTTCTTTCAGGAAACTGTACAGTTCCTTTAGTGTAGGAGGTGATTTTCACTACTGTCTGAACATGTGAAGGTGTCACATGTTCAGCGTGGACACCGTGACTCGGGGGGGGGGGGGGGGGGGGGGTGCTGCTGCTGCTGCTGACGTCAGAGATGTTCAGACCATTTGTCCAAACACTGACGGAGTCACTAACTCACACAGTGACGGGGGCAGATCGTCAGCAGGTTCAGCAGCTGCCTTTTTCTATTGGTCCATCGCACAGCCGCTGCAGCGCCTCCTAGTGGCAACAGCATCATTTTTATGTGAGAGGCTCAGGGCCTCCTCTCTTCTGATTGGCTCACCGACCTGTTGTTACTAGAGCTGCAGAGAGAAGCCTGAGAGAGGAGATGTAAAACTACACTGAGATGGTTTTTATATCTTCTGATGGATCAACACTTCAAATAAAACACAGAAGAAGAAAATATGGAGCTTTAAAATTTTAGGTCGTTCTCATAATTTTTCTGACAAGTTTGGTTTTAATTGGTTATTTAATGCTACAAAACGACAGTGTGACGTTATGATCAGCTGTGATTGATTCAGTATTGGGTCGAACAGGTGTATGGGCGGGACCGAGATACTGTGTCTCCACCCCCTGATCACTGGCGCAGATTCTGGCTCCAAACGGAGACGCGTCGTCCGTCTTTATTCACTGGTCAATCACAACAATCAAGATCATTTACTTTGAATTCATGTGGTAAACTGTCAGTTAGATTCCCATCGTATAAACTTAGTCATCACTTAACGAAGGGTGAGAGTTCAGCGTGGAAGCAAGAGGAGTCTTGCTCATGCACACAAGTGTTTGTGTGTGTGTCTTTCATATCCACTGCTGCTGACGTCAGAGATGTTCAGACCATTTGTCCAAACACTGGCAGTGTTACTAACTCACACTGTGAGCTGCTACGGGGGCAGATTGTCTGTGACAGTGTTTTGAAAGGACCAGCGCTGTCAGGCTTTTATTTGATGGAGTGGAGCACTTTTCAGAAAAGCCACAGGTTCACACAGCAGGGTCCAAAACTGATCCCAATTTCATTTTATGTCTCCGTCTTCAAGCTTCTTCCCTTTTTAAAAAGAGGATGGAGGAATCAGTAGAAAAGTAGTTGTTGTGATTTAATAACAAACTATAATATCTTTGTTTCTTCTTTAATGGAAACGTTTCTCATGACAGAAGAGTCAGCAGTTCTATTCATTCCTTATTCGTTCCTTCCGATAGAAACACCAAAGATGGCCGCCTGAAAGTAACGCTGATAAAGTAACGTTAGCTTAGTGCTTTATAAACGTCGTCGTGCTGCCTTCATGTTCTCATAGTCTGTCTCCGCTGAATTGTTTCTTCTCGTCTAATTTTCAGTGAATTCTGTTTCTTCTACAGATAAAAGACAGAAAACATTACGAACACGCTTCCTTTTATTAACGGCAACTCAAGCAGCTAAATCAGCGACAGCGTGCGATACCACCGACGCCATATGTAACTCATCCGTCTTTCACTTTATTGTTCAGTTTTTATTCTTTGATGAAAGTGTAATACATGTCATCACAGCATTTTTAGTGGTAACTTTTTATTTTGCTTTAAAGCAGCTATCTGTAAGTTTTGCTAATGCTACATAGCTAACGTTAGCATTAGCAGCTGTTTACTTATCGGTATAGAGGAAACATTGTGAGTTCAGAATCAAACCTCGTTCCGTTCCTCACCAACAGCTGTCTCCAGAGGAAACGCCAGTGTTAACTCTTTTCTTCTACTGGTGGGCGGGGTCTTAAACTGTGACTGTGAAGGAACGAGTGTGTGGTTTTTAAACGCCTGCCGTCTGCGTTTCTCCGCCAGAAATGCTCCAGGCAGCAGAGAGCAGGCGCCATCGCTTCATGGGACACTTTAATCCCAAAGCGTGATTAGGAGGAAGCATCATAATCACCGCACGAGAGAGAGAGAGAGAGAGAGAGAGAGAGAGAGAGAGAGAGAGAGAGAGAGAGAGAGAGAGAGAGAGAGAGAGAGAGAGAGAGAGAGAGAGAGAGAGAGAGAGAGAGAGAGAGAGAGAGAGAGAGAGAGAGAGAGAGAGAGAGAGAGAGAGAGAGAGAGAGAGAGAGAGAGAGAGAGAGAGAGAGAGAGAGAGAGAGAGAGAGAGAGAGAGAGAGAGAGAGAGAGAGAGAGAGAGAGAGAGAGAGAGAGAGAGAGAGAGAGAGAGAGAGAGAGAGAGAGAGAGAGAGAGAGAGAGAGAGAGAGAGAGAGAGAGAGAGAGAGAGAGAGAGAGAGAGAGAGAGAGAGAGAGAGAGAGAGAGAGAGAGAGAGAGAGAGAGAGAGAGAGAGAGAGAGAGAGAGAGAGAGAGAGAGAGAGAGAGAGAGAGAGAGAGAGAGAGAGAGAGAGAGAGAGAGAGAGAGAGAGAGAGAGAGAGAGAGAGAGAGAGAGAGAGAGAGAGAGAGAGAGAGAGAGAGAGAGAGAGAGAGAGAGAGAGAGAGAGAGAGAGAGAGAGAGAGAGAGAGAGAGGGAGAGAGAGACAGAGAGAGAGAGTCAGGATGACAGATTAGAGAACAAGGATTAAATGAGCCGGCGTCATGAGGGTGAGGACGAGAGGCAGCGAAGGTGAGAATTGAAATAAGGACACGTTTGTGTTTTGTCTCTTTCTCTCAGAGCAGCGGGAGAAAGGAGACGTCATGTGTTGTGTGAATGATGGAGAAGCTGCCATGATGCACTTTTAGCAATCACTTCCCACACAGCTGGGCCCATTGTGCTGCCTGAACAGCCCTGCCTTCCTGTTCACATCCACACACACACACACACACACACACAGGAGCATGAGTGTGTGTGTGTGTGTGTGTGTGTGCAGTACACAATTCAATCACAACTTTTTCACAAGTTACATCATAACTCTGAACTTTAGCTACTGAGTGAGAGTGTGTGTGTGTGTGTGTGTGTGTGTGTGTGTGTGTGTGTGTGTGTGTGTGTGAGAGAGGTCAAGCTAGCGAGTTTTAGACTAAGGTTATTTTCAGTTCAGGCTTTTGAACTCGTCTTAATCATAGACTGTAAACAAAGATGGATGTAGGAGCAGTTTTGAAGCGCTGTTGCCATCTTGGCAGTGTCTGACTCCGCCCCCTAACTCCCAGCTAATCCAAATATGGTCAAAGAGGAGCTTCTGTGCTGACTGTTAACACTTACTGTGTGTGTGTGTGTGTGTGTGTGTGTGTGTGTGTGTGTGTGTGTGCGCTTTTGCAGCTTCTGTCTCATCTCAAGTCTGTAACACACTTATTGTTGCGTTTGTGTATGAAATGTTCCTCATAAATACATTTGCCCAGAGATTTGGAGAAGGCAGACTCAACAACGACTGGAGAGGGAGAGAGGGAGGGAGAGAGGGAGAGACAGAGAGAGGGAGAGAGAGACAGAGAGAGGGAGAGAGAGAGAGAGAGGGAGAGAGA
>NW_019174382.1:879244-979087 GCF_002260705.1 Seriola dumerili | reverse complement strand
GAGGGAGGGAGAGAGAGAGAGAGAATAAAACCTCCCACAACTTTAGCAAAGGACAGAAATCACCTCAGAAACTCGTGTCTGATTCAACTGGACAATCAGCTGTAACTGTTTAACTGTTTAACTGTTTAACTGTTTAACTTTTTAACTGTTTAACTGTTCAACGTATCGACCCGAGGGCAAAGGACCCTGGGTAAAAACCTTTGGACACGTTCCTAAAAGGTTCAGTGAAATACCAAACACTGTGAACTATCCAGACGACAATAAGCTCCACGTGATGTGGGCGGAGGCGAGTCGTCTTTGGAGACGTCTCTAGCAGATACTGCAGTTGTTAGTTGCAGCTCGACTAAACTAATTAACGAGGCTGCAGTCAAAGGTCTTAGTGAGTGACAGTTTTCTGCAGAGATGGTCGCGGATGGAGTCGGCACAGATCTGAGACCTGCGGCGGGACACAGTCCCTCTGAGTAATTTGGACCGGCGGTTGTTAGAAACCTCGAGGCCCGTGAGGCTTTTCAGGTCAACAAAGAAGAAGTGGCAAATCTGAGCAGCTGCTTTGTGTCTGCCGCTGACTGACTGAAGGGAGACCGGAGTTATGGCTGATTCTGAGGAGGAGACTCTGGTTTCTGTGTCGGACTCACAGACGGGATTCCTCGGAGAGAGGAAGCCGCAGGAGGCCTGCGCTCTTCGCCCTGAATGACATTGTTCTGGTCACAGTCTGTTTTCACCAAAGCTGTAAAATCCAGCTGGTGAGTAAAGCTTCACCAGGACTCAGTCACAAGAGACTGACAGAATTAAAATATTGTCATATTCTGAGACTTTAATGCTTTTGTGGCTGAAATTAATTCGGGGCTTCGGTCCAGGATTAAGTTTGACTTTGCTCGACATCTCTTCCCTCTTTTCTCGGTTTGAAGTTTTGAGTTTGTTAAGAATAAAGTGAAGAAGCAGTGGGACGTTATCATGACCAGTGATAACCACCGTGTCTGAAAACAGAAACAACATCCAAGAGCACAGACGTCACATCTCGCCCACTCCACCGAGCTCCGAGTACGAGGCTTCAGGATAATTAGCTGCATGTTGATGATACCACTGCTACACCTTCTCTTCTAAAACATTTTACACACAATCGACTCTGTGACTCATGTTTTCTTTGTTGTTGTATTTTACGCCTCCAGGTCCTCCGCTCCTCTCGTCCTGCCCAGTTAAACTCGTTTCATCCGTCTTTGAAACATGAGGAGGGATTTGCTAGTTGCATAATTTCCTGCTGAGTTAATAAATGTACCGTTTAAATTTAAAATAAAACTCAAATCATGCTCAATTAAATGTTCTTTGACATTTTCACCTCTCCTGCAAAAGGTGAGTGTTATTACAACCTGTGGAGAGGAAGGAAGGAAGGAAGGAAAGAAGGAAGGAGGGAGGAAGGAAGGGAGCAGCACTGGATATTTTAAGGTACATTTGATGCCTGTGTCAAAGCAGATTTATTTATAGCTTAACTTCAGCAAACACGTCTCTCACAAAGTGTTATTTAAGACATAAATACAAATTAAAAGAAGAGGGTATCAGACTGGCTCTGATGTGATCCTGTTCAAACTCAAGTTCTTTAAATTTCTCTCTGTTTGTTTTAATCTTCTGTCAGTTACTGTGAAGCTCGACTTCATCCCTTCACGGATGGTTTTACATTTTTGGGGAATGAGTTTATTCACTTTCTTGCTGGTGGTTAGGTGAGAAGATTGATATATTACTCTCATGCGTATCTGATGTTTCAGGTAGCGGCTAGTTAGCTTAGCTTAGCATGAAGACCCGAACCAAACAACTCCACCTACGTGATTTTTATGTCAGTTATTCAAATATCAATAATAATTAAATTGCAATAATGTTTTTAAACAAATATCCCATTAATTTTACATTAATTGGCAATAATCAAACTGTTCTAAAAACCATGTGTTATTTCACATTTATGTTGCAGTTGGAGTAGCATCTAAATTTCAAGATCAAAGTTAATCTTATGCATAAATACCAAGTTGCATGGATCAAAATGACTCATGAATAATTACGCTCTAAATTTGTTTACTTAAGCTTGTGTACATATTATACTGATATTCAAAATATACATATCATCAAAGAAAGTAGACATTATCCTCCAGGGGGTCATCTTAAACAGAGACCTTTGTCTTAAACATTAGACAAGTGTTACATTTCAGATTCATTTCCTTTCTTCTGGCCTTTGGTTTCAGTTCAATTCAAATTAATTTCCGGATACTTTCACATTTCCATTAACAAATGAAATTATTGTCATGTATATTTCCTTATGGGTGTTTACGATGAACGGCTCCCAGTTATTTCAATTAGCAAACTTCCTGCAGCGAATCCAACCTGCTTCAACTTTGTCAATCTGCCATCAAACTTAATTAAAACAAAGCATGAACAGGTTTTTGCCAACACACACACACACACACACACACACACACACACACACACACACACACACACACACACACACGTAACACACAGGTGGTTGAACAGACCCGCCAGCATGGGTATATTAAAAGATGCAGACAAACAGCCAAAGCTCCCATCTGGTCCAGATTGCCCCCAAAACCTCAGTGTCCTGCAAAAACCTTTTATCTTCAGACAGAGAGGTGAACCCCCCAGAGCAGAAGTAACAGTAAAGCAGAAAACACAGATTATAAATATGAGAGCAGCTTCAGTAGCTGGAGGGGTTCACATCCATGTTGAGTTAACTGTCAAAGACTCACCGCCTCTTTTCCCTTGTTTCGCTTTGTTGAGGACAAAACAGAAAAGAATCACTTTCAAACTTTCTGTCCGCAAACGTGGGGTCTGTTTATCTAAAAAGCTGAGAGTCAGTTTATTAGGTACACCTAGCTGAACTCAGTCAACATCAGTAAATGGTCCAACATGTAGGTTGGAACTGCTTCAGAGAGGACGTGGGTTGTAGTCTGTTATACCGACAGGTGTTCCTATTTTTTTGTCCACCCCATTTGAATCAATGAGGGCGGGACAAATAACACAAACATGTCACTGTATGATGAAATCCAGTTCAACAGCAGCACAAACTACGTCCTGTAGAGAGACGAGCTCAACATGTAAAACAGTTTCAATAAAGACTGAACATTATAACCTTCATGAAGGTTCAGCTGTACCTAATAAACTGGCAACTGAATGTGTATCACATCGTGTGCGCCGTGGACCGCCGAAGGCCAAACCGCCATGAGACGGTCTCGTCTACGAAGGACTTTTGTTGCGACGCAAAAGCGCGGCTCCTGTTACCTAGCAACCTTGACAACAACAAACATTTGAGGTGTTAAGTCTCTTGGTTTAAACAGTCGCACCGTTAGCTGTTGAACTGAGCTGAAACCCAGCGCTGACATTAAACAGTGTGACCCTCAGGCTCGCAACATCAATCCATTAAAAATGAGAAATCAGTCGACAGAAGACGTGCACTGGGTCGCGGCCTGGCGCTGGTCGAGGGTCCACTAACACTCGTTACGACCTGTAGCTTCTTACTTCCTGTGTGTGGTTGTTTCAGATGATGGGACGGGTTTGTGCAGTTGTCTGTCTTTGTGTCTTTGATGGACCGTGTCTCCGGCACAGTGCGCAGTGCACATTGTTGTTTTTTGTCAGACTGTAAAAAGCCAAAATATAAGCTGAGTGTCCTCTCCTGTCGACGATATCTTGGTCCTCCGAGCTGCGTTCTGCTTTTCCTGCGGTGTCGCTTGAGGAAAAGAATTTTGTGATAATTATTGCTGTTGTTTTATCGCCTAGCCCGATTCCGGCGTCTCCTCCATCAGTCCTCAGTAACAGGTAGATTCCCATCCTCAGGTGTCTCCATGTTGTTCTTTGGTGCCACAGTTCGAGGACCAGTCTGTGTGGGCGGCCCTCGCCTGAACAACCTCCTCCAGCGGCGCCGCTCTGTGACGGGCTGAGCCGCCGGAGGGAGAGAGGTGCTTCACCGTCCCGGTAGAACCCAATTATTCCTGACATTTTTCAAAAACAATGTCAGTGGTTTGACCTGAACATTTCCATCAGTGGAGCGTTTTCAGCTGTCAATCATTCAGACGGCCACAAGACAAGCGGTGCTACACACACAGGTTCACGTCAGTACTACACACGTTACCTGGATCCATCATCTTCATCATCATCTTCATCATCCATGATCCAATCAGAAGAAGCTTCACTCCTTTTTAAACCTTCACTTGGACTCAGAGCTGGATGAGGGACAGCACTGGGTCCAGGTCCAGATGGCTGCATCTCTTCCACCATCCAGACCTGGATTTTGGCAGCACTGAATGGGCTGTGTGTGTGTGTGTGTGTGTGTGTGTGTGTGTGTGTGTGTGTGTGCGTGTGTGTGTGTGTTTGTGTGTGGTCATTATTATTCCGCCTCTCAAATCTTTCAGCACTGACAAACCGGCCACATGAAATTACTGATGAAATATCTGTGGGTGTCCACGACGTACGTCTTTGGTGTGTGTGTGTGTGTGTGTTTGTTTTTGTGTGTGTGTGTGTGTGTGTGTGTGTGTGTGTGTGAGAACAATTGTCACTAATTGTTCTGAAAAGATTTAATGTCCTTGGAGCTGACACAGACTGAGAACTGTGAATGCATTTTTATTTTTTTACTAGAGAGGAATCAGTAACCTTGGAGATTTATTCTGTCAAATATTTTTTATTTTATGTTATTGATACTCATTAAATATGTTAAAACACTGTCTCTCATCGATCAGTGTTTCATAGTTGTTGCTGGAGGTGGAAACAAAATCGACCTTTAAAACATCCAGATGAATTATTTTAGTTTATATCACCAACCTTCATCCTGACGACGTTATAGGTTGTTATTGTTGTATCGCTGCTCAGATCGATTGAACTGATGGGGCGTCATGCTGTTGACGGCAGGCGTACCAGATCTTGGTTGTCACGGTTACAATAAACTCGCCAACTGTATCGAGAGCGGCGTAACCTGCTGCTCAGATGACCTGTGGGCTGGTTTGTTACAGGAGGACGGTCTTGTGTCTTTAATGGCTGGTCTCTCTTGGATCCGGTCTGGTGCGAGTTGGAGAAGGTTCTCCACAGATCCGTTTCAGGTCGCGTCTCGTTTTGTCAGCTGATTGCGGGTGAACTTTAACCTCTGACAATTTCATCGCGTTTCCTGTGGCTGCTTCACCACTCTTGTTTTGCTAGTTGAATGCTTTTAATTTGACGGCGCAGCAGCAGTTTGATTTGTTCCATGAGGAGAGTGAACGGTAAACACCGAGGCTGATATCAATAAGATTCAATTACACTGGATTACACGCATGTTTGGTTCTTGTTAATTCAGCACAGGAACGTTGGACTAAGAATCTATCAGAAAAAATACAGACCAAACCTCCACATCAAAAATAGGGTTTGATTTACCAGGGCCACAGAAAGTGTTCTGATTGGCTGGCAGGAGGAAAACAAAAGAGGTCACCTGAAAAAACCCAGTAATAATGAAACCGTCTTACCTGTGAGTCCTTAAGCTTCACCTTCTCTTGATCTTGGCCCGACAGAAAGAAAGTTCAAACATCACATTCAGCAGCCGAACCATCCACAGGCACGATCAGGGGTCATCGGAGGTCAGAGTGTTCCCACACTGAAGACGCCCAAATCCAACCTGAAACCCAGATAATGAAACCCAAACATGAGCCCTAAACCTGTACCTGGAGCCGTCGGGGCTTTAACCTGACTCAGACTTTGACCTCGAGATCACACGTAAATCATCTCTTTATAAATAATGACTGAGCAGATTGATGATGTTCCTGAACTGACATCTCAGCGTTCTCATTCATTTCCACTGCAGCGTCTTTTATTCTTAAAAAAACAAAACAAAAGACAGAAGAAGAAAAGAAAACAGAAGATCTCATAACTGTGTTGCTAAGCAGAGCTGGATTAACCTACGAGGGGCCCTGGGGCCAAAATGAGCGGGTGGCCCCTTCTGATTCCCCCATTTGTCCCGTTCTCTAGTATTAGTCATTTGTTTGTGTTAAGTTAAAGCTCCTCCAGTGTAAATGTCTTTGTCCATGTGTAGTGTGTACTTCAGTCGTAAAGTTAGAGATGGAAATTACAGGTGCAATCAGGCTCCTGCAGGTGTATTTGTTTCCCAGCTTCCCTGCCTCATCATGTCACAGTGCAGGCTCCATGAGGGTCGTCGCCCCCGGAGGGAAATGTTTTACCCTGTAGTCTGGGATAGTGACCTCTCTGGTCAACAACATGTCTGACTCCTGGTTTAGGAAGTTTCCTTCAACACATTTCCACACTTTGTTACTGAGAGATCTTTTCTTTATTAGTGCCCAAACACCTCAGCAACACGGCGACAGTCCACCTCCAGTACGAGCCGCCTGGGAGCCTCGCTGTCAGCAGCAGCTTCCAGCTCGTTCTTCCCGCCTCTACACAGTGTTAATTACAATGAAACGGCTCCTTATAAGTGCCTGAATACAGAGTTATGTCTGTGATTGTGTAGGTGACACAGGTGATTGATATATTGACTAATTTTTGGTAAAAAAATAAGTGTCGAAAAAGAGGCTTTCAGAGTGATGGAGTCACACAGAGAACCAGCCTATCAACCAAAAACTATTAAAATGATTAAAGCTCCTCCAGTGTAAAGGTCTCTGTCCATGTGTAGTGTGATTATAGATCAGCTCTAGCTTCTATATTAATACTGTGAAAGTATCAAAGCCTCAGTCCACAGAGAAATGCACACAGCCTGTATTCAGAAACTGAGCCTTAAAACCAGCCGTCAGGACTTCTGGAACTTTGTGATGTCACAACAAAGCAGTCACAACCGAAGATGAAATCTTAGTGATTAAAGCTCCATGTTTCTTCTTCTTCTGTGTTTTATTTCAAGTGTTGATCCATCAGAAGATATAAAAACCATCTCAGCGTAGTTTCACATCTCTCTCAGGCTTCTCTCTGGAGCTCTAGTAATAACAGGTCGGTGAGCCAATCAGAAGAGAGGAGGCTCTGAGCCTCTCTTCTGATTGGCTGGCTGTTTTCTGAGTGATCCAATAAAAATGAAGCAGATCTCAGGTAAAAACACTCAGAGAAACCAAATCCTGCAAGGTTTGGATGGTGGGTCCAGGTGGGCGGGGCTTGGTGACTGCTTTTTTGTGACATCACAAAGTTCAGGAAGTCCTGACGGCTGGTTTTAAAGCTGATGGTTTTTGGTTCTTTGGTTTGGTTCTTTAACACAAAGCAAAGTTCAAGTTTGTTTTTGCGAAATCCACAATGTAAATACAAGATAAACTGAAATAATCACAGTCTTGCAACTAGACTAGAGCGACGCTGCAGTTCACCTGTCGGTAGTTCAGCCTTTATGCTACAAACACCACGAGAAGACGTCTGCATTTGGTAAAATCTTACAGGTCATCTGAGGCAATGGCAGATTTGAGTGGGATTAAGACGGAGGGCTCGTAAATGATCTCAAGAGGGCGGCTGGTTAGAAGGTGATTAAAGTTTGTGCTTGTCTGAAATGTCTTCACTTCTTAATTTGATTATCCTTTCACCTCCAGGTGACGATAGTGAGAAAATGAATGTGACACCTTCAGTTACGGTCATGTCTGGCTGCTGCGCCGCGGTTCTGTCTGTCTGTGGTAATCAGCCCACACCGGAGTACCTCCATGTGAAGGTCCGTCTGAACCTGAGCTGAACCGCAGGTATTCGAACTCCGCTGAACTGAATCGACTTTAGCACTTAAGGGCAGGAGACAAAGAGAGAGCCTCCGTCGTTTTCCATTTTCCCCCTGGCTTCACCCGTCTCTCCCCCGCCCTCCCTCTCTCTCTCAGATCTCCCTCCCCATCACTCCATCCAATATTCACCAGAAGTGCTCCAGCGCTGGGAGGAAGGTGTGCTTGTACACTTAACTTTAAGTGTGTGTGCTGAGCCTGTTGCTGCTCTACCTGAGATCAAACCCGGTCACCTGAGGCCAGAAAAGAATCAGGAAAAAGTCCCCAAAGCTTTAAGGATTAGAAGTGAACCAGGTCAATGTGAAAGCTCTAGTCTGACTGAACACTGATGTTATCGTCATGGTGGATTTATAAAAAGGTCACTCTTATCTGGAAACTGTCTCTTAATTATAGGTTACACTGTTCATGCAGAGGACGCTGAGCTGATTCTACTCTCAGATATGGAGTTTCAGCTCTTCTTCTTTTTAAAGCTCCTCCAGTGTAAAGGTCTGTGTCCATGTGTAGTGTGATTATAGATCAGCTCTAGCTTCTATATTAATACTGTGAAAGTATCAAAGCCTCAGTCCACAGAGAAATGCACACAGCCTGTATTCAGAAACTGAGCCTTAAAACCAGCCGTCAGGACTTCTGGAACTTTGTGATGTCACAACAAAGCAGTCACCAAGCCCCGCCCACCTGGACCCACCATCCAAACCTTGCAGGATTTGGTTTCTCTGAGTGTTTTTACCTGAAATCTGCTTTATTTTTATTGGTTCACTCAGAAAACACTACGTTGTTACTATTGTAACCATGGCAACAAAGATCGTCTTATTGTTGAGGAAGTAATTATTTTAACCCAGATCATGACACTTTTCATTAACCTAACCAGGCCATGACTGTTGTTATAGTAACCATGGCGATGACGGTAGGTACGCCGCTCTTAGTACAGTCCGTGTGTTTATTATTGTAACCATGACAACCAAGGTCCAAGGCCAAAAACAAGCTCCTTCCTCTGCTAGAACACCAGCAGAGTCTGAGGGTGAGCTCCTGTTGTCCACAGTTCGACATGATCGCCTGCTTTCTAAATGCCACACGTGTCTGTACCTTCACCCGCTGATGACCACGACGCTTCAGGGCAGCCATACTGCCGTTTCGCTCGACATGACCTCCATTCCCATCAGCCGTCATCCATAAAGGGTGTCCGCCATTGTCCAGGAGGCAGGAGAGAAAGGGAGGGACTTTTTCTTGGTGTTTTGACTCGTCGTGTTCTTCCGGTTCTTTCTTTTTCTTATCTACAAATATTTATAGGTGAGACGGAAGCAGCTCCGTCCTTTACTGTGACTCTGCAGGAACGATTCAAACCCACAGTTACTGCAGCGCTGGTGATTTATTCGGAAGCGTCACCTCGTCTTTACCCATGACCCTTGAACTCTTCAGTAATAGTTTTTTATTGTTGGTTTCAATTTAAAACTCACCTGTCCAGTCAGATTTCATCAGCAAAGTCAGTGAATGCAGAACATGTTTATGACTCAGTGTCACCTTTTCCCGCCTTTTTCCATTTCATGTAGTTTGATCTAATGAGGCTTAAAATATCTTTAAGTGCGATTCCCTTTTTTTTACAGCTTTACTTTCCCCGGGGGAGTTTGAATGTTTTTCATGCAACACCCAGCTCCATAAAGAAAACACACACACACACACACACACACACACACACACACACACACACACACACACACAAGGAAGTCTAAGCAGCTTCCTGGGAGTAATTTGGTTTGTGAACACACTCGACAGAACTCTCCCTTTGGAAAAATAAATGTTAATGTAATTCAGTGCACTCAATCACGGCAATACCATTGATTTCCAGCCCTGACCTGTTTTCTCTTTTTACACCCCCCCCCGACCTTGAGTGGTGCAGGCTGCTGGTGTGAATCTGAAGGTGTCAAACACAGGTTCAAGGGCATTAGCAGGAGAGGAAGCTTCCACTCTGGAGGACATCACGCAGCGAAGGTGTCAGATCCGTAAGGAATAAATCTGTATTATTTCTCGCCCGCCGGCGGAGCGCGGCCATCTGCTCGGTGGAGTAACGCCCGTAACGAGGCGCCGCTTCGCCCTACATCATCATCATCGTGACGAGCGCGGAGGCCATGGGGAATGGAAACAAGGGCGAACAACACAGTATGGTCGTGATGGGATAGAGAGATGGAGCTAAGAGAGATAAATATGCAGAGATATACGTAAGGTATGTTAGACCGGTCTGTCCTGAATTATTCACAAGGATATGTTCATCTCTCTTTATGCTGGCTCAGGCTGCACAACATTCGTCTCTTCACATGGTTCCTGTGTCAGATCAGCTGATCACGGCGCCTGACATTTGATATGAAAGCTCATCTCTCCTGCTCTTATTGGTCAGCTCAAACCTTACCTTGTTTTTAAAACTCACACCTGTATTTGCTTCATAAGTTGATATTGTTTATACATCTTTGTGTCATGTGACAGACGTCCTCCTATTAGACGTTTCTACTACTCAGAGACCAGAGTCAGGGACTAGCATACGTATCAGAGCGTTAGTGTAATTAGCATCTGTTCAGAACGGTTAGCTGATTAGCATCTTTCTATGTGTTTATGTTTGTTAGCTTGTAACTGGCAGTGGTTGACACAGTGTTAGCGGTTGTGTTTGTGATGTATGAAACCCTGAATCTGTGTTTATGAGACTGTGATTGGTTCACTGCAGTTCAAGGTGGAAATACTCAGTCATGATGATGATGATTATTTCATCACAATATGTCTGTATTATATAAAAAATCACCTAAACACTAGATTTTCATCAGAGGGGATCTTAAATATTAACTATTTGAAAGAGATTAAGTGGATGTTTTCTCCTCCTTATTTAAAATGGATTTTAATGTTTCTTACGGCACAAATGAAAGGACTTTACCTTTTTCTTGAGTTCAGTTCTGCTTTGAATCTGAATTAATTCCAGCTTCCCTCCTGCAGGCTACACAAACCGTGAGCTGTGCTCCCGCCCTCCCTCCTACCTGAAGCTCTTTCAGGGTTAGCTACGCTGTCCTGTGAATGCACATTAACATAATATCTGCCATTTGGTGGTCGCTTTGATACCAGGAGCCTCCATTGAGTAGCATGAATACATTTTTAGCATTCCTGCCGCTGCGTGAATCCACCGGGGGAGGGAACTTTGTAACCCTGAAAAGTGCAGAATATCATCCAGCAGCTTCCACTCGTCTGCGCTCAGATAAATCCTACCTGCTCACTGAGGAATGAAAAAAATGAAAGCCATAAATTACTTCATCATTTCACATTCCACCCATCTTTTTGAGGCTGACCTTAACACACAGACACTGTGTAATATGTCTTGCTCAAGGACACAATGGCACAGATAGAATTGAGTCAGTGTGAAGGTCTTTCTAACCAGCAACCATCTCTACTTCTAATCACTGTTGGTACAAACAGAGCGCAAATTACACAGTGACAATCAGGGAGGTCACCTCTTTCTCCAGGGTGAACGGGAACCCAGCACAGAGCAGGTGTGGGCTTCACTGAACTGAACACATGGATTTTAATATTGTTCAGTGACTCAACAGATAAAACTCCTGAATTCCTGAGTGAAAACGGGGGGGGGGGCTTAAGGCTAAAGTTAGAAACTAGCTAACATTAGTGTTCATCTGTAGGTATTAGACACAATCTAATTCAGAAACTCTGAAGAAAGTATTAAACAAGCTAGATAATTAGCTACTGCTACTTACATTTACCTGTACTGTAGGTATCCACTGTAGGCATGATTTGAACCCTAGGTAAGAGGTACATCATTCAAAAAACACATACAGACATGAAACTCTTGTTGTATGTGGCTTATTGAGATGATAACGAATCTGTAGCACTGCCTTTTCTTCAAGGGCACAGACCACCAGGTACAAATGATTTACACAAAGACAGCAAGATAAAGATGCACACACGAGCTCACACTCCATCTGTAAATCCTGAGGCCTCCGGGACTGACAAACCAAAAACAGTATAAAGATCTGGACTGAGCTCAAAACAGTTTGTCCAGATTATACAAAGACGAAGCTGCTGGAAAATATCAATAGACTAGATTAGTCGTTGTCATCCCCGAGGGGAAACTGGGCCGGAGCAACAGCAGCAGGTAGAAATGAGATAAACTATGGAGAAATATGAGATAAATAAGAGAAGGGGGGTTTAATAAAGATACACAAAACACAATTTATGCTCTCATATATTAAGTAGCAATGTACATGTGTGGGAATAAGCTGCAGCAGAGCAGAGGAAACAGGAAATATCTGCATTAGCTTACAGAAGACTGCTTAGAAGCACACTGCACTGTGCAGTGGATGAAATGCTTGTTAAACAAAGCTGTTATTCTGTGTTGTGATATATGTATGTTGGAAAATATCCTTAACCTCATGATAGTGAGGTTAGAAATTGCCAGGGGGCCCCTCCAGTCAGTGGTCATCATCATTATGTAATAAATAATCAGTAAAATGTACGAAATATAAACATTTTTAAAGTCCAAATGTTCACGTTAATAGAACTTTCAAAAAAAATAAAGCACATAAAAACCTTGTAATTTTCAAAATATACATTATAAAGAACAATAAAAAGCTAAATAAATAACTGAATAACTTAAATGTTGGCACATTGTAATTAACCCACATTATAAGGCCAGTGCTCATCAACTCATAAAGCCTCCTGAAGGAGGTTTGTACTGAGCCGTGGTGGAAACTTTGTTTGATTTTGTTTTGTCACAATAGAGAATTTATTCCAGTGCTCTATTCAGAATTTATTTTTAATATTAGTGTTGAATTAAGATTGAATTATTTTCATATTATATACATAAATATAAATATATATAAATATATCTGTTGTATGTGCAGTTTTAGTGAAAACAGTTGGCAACACTGCTTCTGAGATGTCAAATAGTCTGTTGGTTGTTTAAAGGGAAGGTAGCCACATTTTGACACGTTGCTGTGGGGTTACGTCTGTCAGCCCTCGGGGGCCTCTAACAGGCTGGGGCCCCGAGCAGTTACCTGCCTCGCCTGTGCGTCTCCGTAGACACTGATTCCTAAAGTCATTCACATGCAGCCGGCTGCAGATTCTCCACCAGCAGGAGCCATTAGCTGTGAATTACCTGAGCAATAACTCCTTCATGCTACTCACTGACATGTGAGAGGAGTGTTATGACAGACTGAAATCAAACCTACTTCAATACAGACATGGACCATGGTGTTACTGCAGCTAACCAGTGGAGATAATGGAGCTGGACTGGTGACTCACAGTTTGTGACCGTGGGAGTGTTTCCATAGTTTCATTATGCATTTACTATGTCGAGTTGTTCCGTATCATGTCGTCTCAATAAAACTTGTATCTGGAATAACGATGAGTCAGACGTGATGCAGATGAAGGACAAAGCCGCAAAAAGTGTTTGCTGTGATCATCATCATTACTACTATTATTATTATTATTATTATGATCACCACCTCTAAAAACTATTAATGATAGAATAAAATAAAATAATACCCACGTATTCCACCCAAACCTTCATCATCCTGCGACACCGTGGTGACGACGACATGCGACTTGTTCTGTGTCAATGTGCTGCTGGACATCAGTGAGTGTCCTTCTGAAGTTTATCAGCTAAAACTGAAGGAGAAAGAGCTTCAATTGTTACAGCAGCTTATTATGGAGGAACAGTGATGTTACAGGAAAAGTTGTAAAGCGTTTCTTTAATTTTTTATTTTAATAGGCATTAAAAATATGAACTGTAAAAAGAATTCATAAATGAGCAATTAATCCATCAACAAACAGCATAAAACTCATTAAATAAAGCATTTATAAATACATTTATTAATTCATGAATAAATAATAGACACTCTCTGGACCTTCAGTGCTGGTAAAACCCACTGGTTAGCTCTCCAACCAATCAGAGCGCTTGTTAAAACACATAGCCAATAGGGATTGATTAGCCTGGTTTCAGCAGCACAGAAGCTCAGTGTCACAGAGAGGCTAACAGGAGAAGCTAAATGACAAAGCTAATCGATTAGCTAACAGGAAAAGGAAAAACAGCTGGAAAAAGGAAATATAATAATTTAATAAAAATGTCTTTTTAAATAGATTTTCAAATTCTGTTATTTATTCATGAATCAATACATTTATTTATATGTGGTTTATCGTGTTTAATGCTGTTTTCGTAAATCCATTTTTAAATCTGAAGTATTTATTGATGGATTAATCGTTCATTCATAAATGAGGATATAAGGAAATGCTTTATTAGTTTCCCTGCAGCATCCCTGGTCCTCCATACTTCACTACAGTCACTCTGAAATCTGTCACTTCTTTCTACACACAAATGTAATTATACTATAGGATCTCCTGAATTACAGTGTTATTATTACAGACATACCCATTACATACCCGATCGTTCTTGTGATATAATTTGCTGGTGATAATAAATGACTGTAGCTCATTCCTCATTAAAAGACCTCAAATAAAATGACCCCAGCCTATTGGTCTGCTGACCGGTTAAGAGGACGCAGCTCGACAGTCACACGATGCTCAGTGAGAGTGCATCGTTCTCAGGGCCTGGCTGGCTGCTGCTTTCTTCATCCGTCTGAACGTTTCACCTCGATGGGATTCCTCAGTGTTTCACAGGAAGAGATAAAACCCCTTCAGTCGGGTTCATGCCGTCCTCACGTTGTCCAGACTTCTGGCAACTCGTCTTCTCTGGGCCTCGGGGCGTGTTCGGGGGGGGGGGGGCGGGGGGCTTCTGCAGCAGGGATGTCACAGTCGTTCTCACGCTTTTGGATAAGTGACGGCAGCGGGGACGGCATATCTGTGCTCGCCACACGCCGCATGATGACATCCACGCTGCCATAGTTGATTCCTTGTGCGCAGCGTGACTTATTCATTCTTTTCATAGTTGTTTTGCCTCTGTAGTAAAGCACAGGTGCAGAGGAGGGCTCTTATTCCTCAGTGTCCTCTGTCCGAGTGTAAACAAACCCTGGGTGAATGTCAACCCGCCATTTATCTCCAACCACTGTACGGGAGGAGGCAGGAGGTGACGGTGAGACTCCACATGGTCGAGTACTCGTGTCTGTTACTGTGTGGGAGAAGAGCTCTTTACTGTAAAAGCTCTTATGTCACTGACAATGAACTGGCAACCACTACAACTGCTATTAAAACAACTGTGGTCTAATTTCACTGTCTAGTGAAATGACGGAGAACAATGCAGACGCTGCTGTGTTTACTACAGCGACAGAATCATGGTCTCCTCTGGGGCCACAGAGAGAGAGAGAGAGTTAGCATTAGCACAACCGCTAACACCGTGTCAGTCACTGCCAGTTACAAGCTAACAAACAACATAAACAAATAAAAGATGCTAACTGTGCTGTAGTCTCTGGTTCTGGTCTCAGAGTCTGAGTCTGGGTCTGACTGAGTCTCTCTGATGTTTCCTCCTCTCACCATCTTGATGCTCTCTGCTCTTTCACCTGTCCACCTGCAGTTTTTGTTTTTTTTACATTTTATGTGAGAAAACCATGTTAAACAAAATATGAATCACAGCAAAAGGATTTTTACAGAGTTTCAAACACGTCTGGAGGAACTTGAAATGCCAGAAACCAGCCAGCACTCTTAAGTTATTCGTAACACTAACCATAGCCCCAGATTGCTTTTAATAATTAAAGGTATTAAAGCTCCTCCAGTGTAAAGGTCTGTGTCCATGTGTAGTGTGATTATAGATCAGGTCTAGCTTCTATATTAATACTGTGAAAGTATCAAAGCCTCAGTCCACAGAGAAATGCACACAGCCTGTATTCAGAAACTGAGCCTTAAAACCAGCCGTCAGGACTTCTGGAACTTTGTGATGTCACAACAAAGCAGTCACCAAGCCCCGCCCACCTGGACCCACCATCCAAACCTTGCAGGATTTGGTTTCTCTGAGTGTTTTTACCTGAAATCTGCTTTATTTTTATTGGATCACTCAGAAAACAGTGAGCCAATCAGAAGAGAGGCTCAGAGCCTCCTCTCTTCTGATTGGCTCACCGACCTGTTGTTACTAGAGCTCCAGAGAGAAGCCTGAGAGAGGAGATGTGAAACTACACTGAGATGGTTTTGTATGGATCAACACGTCTGCTAAACTGGCTTGAAGTTTAGCTAACTAACAAAGTTCCCAACACATTTCCTGGCAGCTAATGACGCGTGTCAAACCACCAACAACCACTGTGTTCTGTAAAATAACATTTCTACACAGAAAGTAAACTGCAGCTTCCTGTGGTTTCGTCCATGTCTGACAGATTCTCTTGTGTTTCGGATCTTTCTGCTGCTTTGATGCTTTTTTCGGATGTTTAGTGGAGAACTGGTTCATGTGGTGCTGTACCAAACCAAACTAAAATTCACCCGTCAATAATTTCTTGATACAGTGGCCAACAAGGGCAAACGCTAAGTGGAACATCTTGAGCACAAAGCTGAGCTTCGACCCAATTGCTCAGACCTATGACCTTTGACCTTTGACCTTCGACTGAACAAGAGCGGTATGTGGAAAGAAAAAAGAGGCGACAAAAAGGTTTGCATTGTTTTTTACATTTGGCCATATTTGTTATTGTGAAAGAGCGACAGATAACGTAGCAAGCGTTAGCATTAGCTTAAACACAGTCAATGGGTGTTCCACTGAGAGCTCCCCCTAGAGGCCTGGAGCTCTTCTGATGTGTTGTCTGGATATGCAGCATTATTTCTGTTGCATTTCTTTTGGAGGTTCATCTGTTTTTGTCGTTGTGTTGTTTCTGTATTCGCAGCATGTTTGTTGTTCATGTTTTTGTTTTGTCGTCCTGCAGCTCTTTTTTTTCCATTCTCTTCCATTTCTTTTTGTATTTTCTCATGTGATTTTTGATGACATCATCCCTGAATTTGCGGCTCGTTTCTCTTGATGAAAGTGATTTGGACCGTTTGCTCTCGTCGGCCAAGACACAACCACATAAACACAATGTTGATTCTGTTGGTGAGGTTCCGCTCGTTATCAAAAATACTTCTTCCAATACGAACAGACTGAAGTGTTTATGACAGAGGAGAAGTCTGAGCTGCTGTCGGGCCACTATGATGCCATCACCTCTCTACTGTTTCTAAAGGCCATTTTAAACCTACGAGTCACAACAACAGACATTTCCTCTGGTCTGTTAGAAGGTGGGATATTGGGTTGCTGCTTTAGTATGACCGTGTGTGTGTGTGTGTGTGTGTGTGTGTGTGTGTGTGTGTGAACGCCGCGGCTGCCTGGATGAATAAAGTCTATTTTGGCCAGAGTGCTGCATCTAATGAAAAGGTATAAAGCGCTCCCATATCTCCTGCTTAGTGTTCACTATATTCCACTTTGGACTGTAAATTCAGGCCGTTGCCGCCTTTCGAATGGCTGTTAACGCCGAGATGACTCCTCAGGACTATCAGGCTCTTCAGCTGAATCGCAGTAATATAACACGTCAGTCGGGGGAAAAGGCACCTGAGAAAGTTTCTAATGAAGAAACTGCCTTTTTGTTTTCTCTATACTTTGAAAGCGTTGGCTCCAGCAGGGGAAGGAGGAGAAAACAGAAACACGTCTAAACACGTTTCAGTCGCTGAAAATGTTTTTGGTTTCGCAACAGCAGGAATTATTTCTACTGAGTTCATGTTTATTTTCCTGTAGGTTCGAGGGCCGTTAATTACCAGCTCTGATTTATCGCTGCATCACTTCATAAGATCCAAAGAGGGACAATAATGATTCATACTCACTTCAAGATTTGAAGAAAACGGCGCGAGTGCTGTGATTCAGGCCTAAAGGTTAAAGACGTGTAGTTAAGAAGTCACATGGACACAGATCCATGCACAGATACAGGATGAGTTATCAGGTTGTCAGAGCGACAGTAAAGGTGCCTGGACTTCTATCATTAGAGATTAGAAACAGTGGAATAATTATCTATATTTTCTTAACGTGAAAAACGATTTAAATGATGATGTGAATGATGAAACATTTTGTTTAGACGTGAAAAATCTTCTTCAACATGTTGTTTGTCAGTGGTAGAGCTGGACGATACCCCCCCCCCCCCCCCCCCCCCCCCCCCCCCCCCCCCCGAGGTCTCCTACCAGACGAGCCTGGAAACCCTCCGGTGGAAGGCGCTCGGGAAGATCCTGATCAGATGCCTGAACCACCTCAACTGTGCTCCTCACCCTGTCTCTACGGCTGAGCCCAAACATCCTGCAGGACAAACTCTTTTCAGCCGCTTGTATCTGTGATTATTCTTTCAGTCACAACTCGAAGCTCATGAACACAGGAGAGGATGAGGAGCGAAGATCCACCGGTAGATGAAGAGCTTCGCCTTCTGGCTCAGCAGAAGTCCGGTCCACCACCAGCTTCACTGCAGACTGAAGATATCTCGGGGTCTTGATGCGTGAACCACCACGTCTTTTTCACTTGACTTTTCATGAAGCTGTTTCACACGTGACTGAATCAATATCAATATTTGAATCCACCACCGTGCAGTTTTCTCATCATCCTTTTATCTCTTAAAAACCCGCAATTACACAGCGAAGCCACTTTTAACACAACTCCAGTGATTGTGACTTTATAACCAACATGTACGGAGAAATTACCCGTCTCCTCTCTCACACTGATGCCTCACATTCATCAGAGCAGCAGCTTTTGTTCTCTGAACAATGGCTTCTCAAAGAATGAGGCGCTGTCACTACAGTGGAGAATTTCAATAGCACAGAGAATTAGATTCTTACCGTGGTAAACTGTGATTTCAGCCTTTTGATGATGAACTATGTTTCACTTCATCTTTTCATTTGAATTTATCGCCTGTTTTCTTTTTTCCCGTTTTCCCTCCTGAGTGAGTTTGATTCTCTGCACCTGAAGTCAGGACTCCAGCCGAAGTACGAGAGGTTCATTGTTTAGTTTAATTTGTTGGTGACTGGGAATAATGAATGAGAGCGTGTTTGAACTTCTGCTGGCTGTTGGTTGAGGAAAAGAAAAGACAAAGTGACTTAGATAAAGTAATTGAGTTGCTGCAGATCTGCTTCCCAAAGGTGGGATTACTGTACCAAGCTTATACTTTATATTCTACCTCACCGTTTATTGTTATTATTAAATGACCTAATGTGGTGACCGAGCACGGAGCGTGTGATCCGCAGCTTCTTCAGGCGGCACATCTTGTAGAAATCGTCCACATGGAGCTTCGTCCTGTTGATTTATCCCCAGAAAAAACACATAGCACTCCTTCAGTTTTTAAACACAGGCATCACGCTGCTCTTCAGCTCGCTGGGAGAGGGCGGGGAGCTGGTTTCTGAAGCTGTGCGCTGTAAAGGCTGCGATCACCTCTTGCCCTCAGGCGCTCGCTTCACGTTATGAGGACGTTATGGTCCCGTCCTCCAGAGACCGTCTGTCTGACTCCACTTTGACCTTGATGCTGAGTGAACTCGCGCTCATCGCTCTGGCCTGGTCTGTCAGTGTTTAGGTCTCGTCGCGAGGGACGACAAAGATACTTTGACCTTTGAACTCGAACAGTGAGACGTCTGATCTCTAAACTAACCAGCGCGTCGTTAATCAACACGTGTGAACGGGACAAATGCATCAGTGGCTGCTGCAGCTCCACACGTTCTTATCAGCGGAGGCACAGACGTGTCTCACACACTGCGTCTGTAATTAGATCCATAAGTACAAATCAAACGCACACACACACACACACACACACACACACACACACGCTGAGATGACACATTTGCAAAGTCACAAATGTTAAACTGTTTAGACCAGAGCGTGTTGGCATAAAGTCATGTGCTCATTTAAATTCCAGACACACACAAAAGGTCCCTGTTAATAAGATGATGGGGGTAAGTTCTCCCTCTTCCCTCTTCGTTTAATGTAACTTCTAATTAATCATGTAAGCACTAATTAATCATCTGTGGAGCAGCCAGTGGAAGACAAACCCCCAGCTTTCTTTAGACTGGAGCTTTTAATCCGAAGTGATGTCACAGAAGAGACAATGAGCTTCAGTGAGACGGGAACAGGACAGAGGGAACGAGTCACGTGACACAGGATCCTCGTCAGAGAGTCGGCCGTTAGCGATGTAGCGATGTAGCAATAGCAGAATGTAAAAGTACTTTATCACAAGCATTTCTTTTGACTGGAAATACAAAGGAGTTATGGGTAAAAAACAAAGAATCACTAAAATACTGAATGTATCAAAAGCAGTAGAATGAGGGTGAGTTCCTCAGTCACTGTGACTGTAATCCACTGTATCATAATAAAGTAATTACTGTCAGTTAACGGCTCTTAATCAACTCCAGTCATTTGGAAACGTCACAGTCTCCTGTCACTTTGGGAATAATGACACTTAAAGTGAAAGTTACCGGCGATCGATCAACACTGAGGCTGGTCCGTGTGTTCTGGAGCAAGAAGTGGAAAAGTTTCATGCGTTGGTTGGTAGATATTATTTCTGCCTTTATACAATATGAGATTATTATTAGTGAGAGATCAACATTTCAACAGCATTTTTAAAAATCTTTAGCTGCTTTAGTTTTTATCGCTGCTCCTTGTGTTGTTTTTAAAAGTGACCTGGAGAACTGTGTTTCACTTCCATCAACGATGGAATGATCTGATTCTGAATATTATATATTATATGTTGAATGTATAATATAGCTATCATATTTTATATCACATTATGTTTGATTTATATGACATATTGGTTAGTTTAATGAACAATTGAAATTTAAATGAATTATATTTTACATGGTGATTATAGATGTTTGAATATCTAATAATAAAAGCTGTAGAATAAAGACATTTAGGTAATAATCAATAAAGTTTAAAACTCTTCCTCTGGTCAGGACTTGGTGATGTGGTTAACCGTGCTCCATCACTGGGTTCAAGGAAAGCAAAACGTAGAAGTTTATTATCCCATAAACACATAATGAGTGTATTAGCTGCAGTATGTGTGCAGGGAATTGATCGGGATGCCGATCAATACCAATGACTGAACCACTGTTTAGCATCGGAGAGGAGGGAGAGAAATCTATGTTGCTGCAGTTTTAAAGCTCTCACTGTGATCATGTTTCACTGAATCCACCTTTAATGTGACGCTCCGCCCGCAGCAGCTGCTTTTCTCCAACACATCTGCCCTGATGTGTCTGTTCAGCACAGTTACATCATAGAAACGGTTTTAACCCGAGCGCCAGTAGGAACCCGAACGTTCACAAGGTCGAAATCCTTCATCCACATTCTGGCCAACGAGCCTCCAAAATGGCTCCATATTTCTTCCTCTCCCGTTGGAAGCGACTCCCGGCTGCAGCGCTCATTTATTCTCCCCAGAAATCAATAGGCGAGGTCGACTCTCTTCTCTCTCTCTCTCTCTCTCTCTCAATTCAAGAAACTTGAAGTCGGATCTCTTCAGTCCGTTTCTGTTTGTCTCTGCTCCGTCTCCCTGGGAGGGAATCACCGAGGGAGCAAACTCATCTAAAACTCAAGTCCGATCACATCGTCCTCGTCCCACTCTGGACTCTCACAAAGGGTTTGTCTCAAAGCCGTTCAGCCGTTCGCAGCTGCAACAAGTCGCAGGTTTCAGGACCTGGATGTGCTTTCATTTGAATGTGGGAGATTGGAGAGTGAAATTGAAATGGGGATGATGCCTCACAGCCTTCATTTCCATTCACCTCACACAGTTTACAACTTCCCTCAGGGCTGCAGTGCTAACGGAGACGATCCATCTGGCACCTGTAGTCCACAAAAACCTCCCATCCTGCAGGGTTTATGGAGCCAGGGAGGTTTTAGTTTTGCAAACACTGCAGCTCCGGATATGAATAATGTTTTATGTCATTACAAAAGGGGCGTTAAATGGATGTGAGGGTTAATTCCTCATGATATCACCTCTGGTTTTCAGACGGTTCCAATAAGGCGACGCTACTAATTGGAGGCGTTTGAGTTCAGAAGCTGTGAGCGGCCTGAGGTCTAGTGGAGGCAGCCAATCACGTGTGGAGCTGTGATCCATTTCCTTAAGTTCGCCGACAGTCGCCTGCAACAAAAACTTCTAAATTAAACCACTCAGAAAAAAGAAAAAGAAAATCTAATTTTGTCTTTGTCTATTAAACTTTAATGCTCATATGGATGAATTCAGCTCCGTTCCTCCTGTAACTTCATCATTACTTCTTCTTCTGAAACACAAAGCTGTGATCTCGTCTTGCCTCTGAGGGAGGAGCACTGTTTGTCAAGGTTTTCTACCGACCCGGATCCAGCTCCTTTGATCGAACGCTTTAGGATGTAGGTGGTTAAGCAGAGGGTTAAAAAGAGGGAGGTTTTACTTCCAGTCTTGAGTCTTAACTTGAGAGTAAAAGAGTCCCCTGAGTTCTCAAGGGTTCCTTCCCTGTGTGTGCGCAGACAAACTCTTACAGTAATGGTAAATGGCTTTTAAATAGTTTATTTCCTCGTCTTAACGACAACTCAAAGCCAGTTTGGACAACTTGGACACGAGGACACTTCCACGTGTGGACTGGAGGAGCCGGGGATCGAACTACCAACCCTCTGATTAGTGGACGACCCCCCGAGTCAGAACATAAACGTCTCAGCTCTTCGTTTTAATGACTTTACTTTGCCATCACATTGACATCCAGCGATAACGAGCCAGGATTGGAAAAGGAAGCTCTGGTGACCATTCTGGTGTTGGTGCCAAACAACGGACTAACTACTTCCTGTTTCCTGTTTGCGACACAGAACTCCAACAGATGTAGAGTAGGGCAGAATACCACCTGATAATGCAAATAAACAAACTTTTCGCTCCACAACCTGCTGTGAAGCGTTTTTGTCATACTGAGTACTATGTGTTGTGTTGCTGTCTGCAGTGGAAATCATTGTTTATTGTGTTTGAGTATTTTGTTTATTTATATGCATGTTCAATGTTTATTTGCATGTTTGTGTTTAGTTGCTTTTTTTGTTATTATTTTGAGTGCAACATTTTCTTAGTTTGAGTGTATTGACACGCATGTTTAAGTTAATTGACACAGGTGAACACAATGGAGACAGTGATTGCAGACATGGACTGACATCTGCTTCAGCCAATCAACAGCTACAGGCTGGCCACACCGGCCAATGGTGACTCAGGGGAGGGTTTCTCTCCATCTATATAGACAGAGCAGCAGGTTGGACAGCAGGCCGGAGGGCAGACACAGTAGTGTATTGGAGGCGTTTGGATGTGAGTAGCAGAGGCAGGAGCTTCTGCCCAAAGCTGTGAGTTCCCTATAACCAGTTCACTGTCTGTTGGTGAGGTTGCTTGTATTGACACATAACCCTGTCTATGAAGTACAGACTGATGGCTATTTTTCTTGGTTCCAGGAGTGGAGACGAGGGACCCTTGGTGGTGTGGGTTCGACCGATGTCAACTGGATCGAGGGCGCTAGAGCAAGGACTGGGAGTACGACAGTGAGCCCTCTCGGACTGATTATTTTAAGACTGTTAACTTGCCTTTTCTTTTAAAGACCTTCCCCCAATTTGGAGGCATTTGCTACCATAAGTTTTATCCTTGTACATATCTTTGTACAATGAATATTTATTGTTGCAGCTTCTGTATTGTGGTTCATCAATTACTGCTCACCCTCGTATCAAAGAACACAAGTTCCCTTATTGGTGGTTTGGTTCTTATAAAATTCTAATAACTTTATTACACCACCACCTTTTCTACATTTTGATCATCCAGAAACGAAGTGATGACCAACACACTGGACCTCTGGTGCTGGGACACAGTTTGGTGTCCCATCACTGGGCCGTAGTTGGCCCGGATCCGGGGGTTTCTGTGGGTCATCAGTGCCAAACAGCTCTTTCAACATTACTACTGTGTGTCCCCGCAGCTGTGACGGCAGACATTAAATAGATCTACCAGCAGCACATCAGTCTCTTTCACTGCCCGTCCAGTCGCACTGTGTAGTCAGCTTTAATAACACTTTCTATCACTCGATGTTTTTTATATATATCTTTTTTATTTGAACTTTTTCTCACATCTTCTTACTTTTAATCTTTTGCATTGATTTTTCTTTTTTTTTTTTTTTACCCCACTGTATCCTGCATGTTGAGGGTCTGATCACGTTAAAGTGGGTTTGAACATGTCTTGGTCGATATTTTCACTGATGCATAAAAGATTAAAAAGAACAAACATCTAATATGATGATTCAGAATAAGAAAAATAAACTATTACTGTTCAAGTCAAACTGAAATAAGAGAATAAATTGGGCCTGTGGAGGACGACTGGAGTGATTTGTAAAAGCCAGATATAAAACTACCAACACAGGGTCTTGGTGAAATATTTTTCTGTTGGAAAAACAGAATATTATAAATTGTGACTTCGAAATGGGAAATTTATTCAAAGGGTTATCACAGACAGGATGAATGGTGGAGGCAGTGTGGTAAAAAAAAAAAGGCAGACTATTTTCATATTTCTGGGCCTGTAACTTCTCCATATTGGTTATTGCTAAAGAAAATAAAATTGCTAAATAAAACATGAAGACTTTCGGAACAGAAATGATTGGTCTTGTCAGAATATACCTGGATACACTTGTGGTCTTTAAAAGACTTGATCACATGGAAGCTGCTGCAGCAAAACCCAACAGCTACGCCTGGACCGTCGCTGCCAACAACATCAACTGTCCGGAGAAACTGACCTTTAGTTTAAAACTACGATGTGATCAATATGTAAAATACTAGACGACATATACAGTACGACCATATAAAATATATTTACCAACCCTTTACTTGCAGAAGTTTAATGTTTCCTAGGTCAAAATGTCAAGCCAGCACTGAAGAACCAGAAGCTGCAGTTCCTCTAACGACCACTAGAGTCTGGCTCCAACAGTGAGTCAGTCCCCATAGACTCCCATGTTAAAATGTCCAACTTTACAGCAGAAATAAACATGTTTACAGCCTGGTACAAAAACTGTTTTGGTCTCTAGAGCTAATTTCCTCCTTCATGACACCTGTTTATATAACTCACCTGTTTACGTTTTATTAAGGACTACATTTATGGAGGATGGAGGGCGTGGCCTCTTTGAGTAACAGGTGGGTGAGCGTATCCTCTCCCAAACCGGCATGAATTTAAGTGTCAGCTCCACACAGGCCCCTCCTCTTTGACCATATTTGGATTAGCTGGGAGTTAGGGGGCGGAGTCAGACACTGCCAAGATGGCGACGGTGGAGCAGCTCACTCTGAGGGTGACGTCACAGAGGCGATGTCCATCTTTGTTTATAGTCTGTGATCTGGATGACCACAGTGATTCAGAGCCCCACCTCCTTCACCCGTGCTGGAGACCTTAGACCAAAACCACGTCAAGGATTTGGAAAATGGAAATCCAAAACATCCAACCCAGGATATTTATTCTACGTTATTGTTGCACATCAACAACAACAAGCTAATGATGGCAAGCGGCTTCAAGAGTGTTCAGTCAGGTAGGGTTGGGTCGTCGACCCAAATTCTATTTGATTTGAACTCATAAAAACTTCTGAGTAAAACTTTTTACAACAATGAGATTGGATGGATTATGATCTGCTGCTGAACTATGAAGCGGCACAATAATTAATCCAGTGACATTAATTTAATTCAGCCAATTTTAATCCAAACACATCAGTTTTCTCCAGGATGTGACGAGCAGTTTGAGACATTTCTCACTGTGAAACTAACGAACGTGACTTCAGTGTTGAGTTTCAGTCTGTGGACGATGTTTGAATACATAGACAGGTTTCTCACTCAGTCAGATCATGTACAACAGGAAGTAGTCTTAATGAAATTCGTGGCAGAGACACTGTCATTTACATCCAGCAGCGCCACACACTGCGGCTCGTGTCACAGAGATGACGGGACCTAATTCATCTGTGTGTATTCGCTCTGTGAACGTCTGAGGAGCGACTGAATCCACCTTTACACCTTCACCAACAGGTGAATTCTGGAGGGTGACGGAGGAACAATACAAATAAAAGTCTCAGCCTCAGGAGATCATCGTGACACAAGATGATGTGAGAGGGGCTGCAACACGATTCATGTGATGTGGATGGAATCTGTCTCGTTTGTAAAGATGTGTGAGAAACGCCTGTTCAAGAAATAACACTCATTGTACCAGCAGTTTTTAGCTTTGTGGTAATTAATCAATCAAAAGAAGAACATGAGAGAAAAGTTGTTTTTTTATTTCCCTTCAGTTGAGATGTTTTGGATCCCTGAGGTGTCGAGGTTGAGCGGCGCTGCTCTGAACAGCTCTGGCCTTGTGCTCGGCATGCTGGGAAACAGACAGACCTTTTACACGTCTGTGTCAGATACAAGACGTGTCTCACTCTGTCCCGAGGTTCCAGCTGGGTGCAGTTTAGTTATGAGATCAGTCAGCCACAAAACAATACAAACCATCTTATTCTTAGTCAAACAATGCAAAGATAAAAAGGTAATTATACTATAAAACCTCAGAAACAAAGAAAATACTACATGACATACTACATACTACATGTTTTTCTCGTGTAAATGTACAAGCGCTGAACAATGAATCCAAATATTATCCAAATGACCAAGTGCAATTTTTAATTTTAAATTAAAAGATTAAAAGTAAAACGTTACAAAAGACCATGAATAAGTCTGTGCACTCCTGCAATCTACACACACACACACACACACACACACACACACACACACACACACACACACACACACACACACACACTGCTGACCTTGGAGCTACAAAAGGAGAATGAAAGACAATGATGACGCAACATCGTCCCTGATGGTGAAGCAGAACAAGCCTTCACCCCTTTAACTCACACACACACACACACATACACACACACACGCACTTGAGTGGAAGTTCAGACACCTGAAAATACCTTAGTGTTTCTGGGTCAGCTGTAGAAGTGCTAATGTGATGGAGGGAGCAGGAGGAGGAGGAGGAGGAGGAGGAGGAGGAGGAGGTCTGGAGCAGCACTCTGTGTAGACAGATGGATGTTTCCCTTGGTTTGATGTTTACGCTACACTGATGTTCAACTAGGCCACTGAAAGGCCACTGAAAGCAGATATGCATCATGGGAAGTGTCATATGGATCTCCACAGTCCTGTCCAGTCTTTCTGGTGTTTATAAGAGGCGATGGCCACAAGAGCTGTTACTGACTGGCTGACTGTTTTCTGAGTGAGCCAATAAAAATAAAGCAGATTTCAGGTAAAAACACTCAGAGAAACCAAATCCTGCAAGGTTTGGATGGTGGGTCCAGGTGGGCGGGGCTTGGTGACTGCTTTGTTGTGACATCACAAAGTTCCAGAAGTCCTGACGGCTGGTTTTAAGGCTCAGTTTCTGAATACAGGCTGTGTGCATTTCTCTGTGGACTGAGGCTTTGATACTTTCACAGTATTAATATAGAAGCTAGAGCTGATCTATAATCACACTACACATGGACACAGACCTTTACACTGGAGGAGCTTTAATGGAAAAGTAATGCAGCCTGAATTATATCTAACATTTGAAGAACAGGTTGTTAATTAAGGCTGGTAAGTCACAAAACACAAAACGTATCTGCATTATGTTCCCTAACAACAACAACAACATATTTCATTTCTTTGTTCGCTCTTTCAATTCAATATTTTCTCAAAAGAAACTACAGCATAATTTAATTATTTATGGTTGTGTTCAGGGACTCGCGGCACAAGACGAGATGTGTTTACTTTTCAACATTTAATCGAAACAACGATGACGAACCTTCCGTGACCTGAACCTAAACTAAACTGAAGAACTTCCTGAAGTAGAAAAAAAAAGAAAACAACACTGTTACTGAATGTATTCCAGACAGGCTGGATGAAATGATCAAATATGGGACCTTTAATATGACCTGATCTGCAGTCAGCCAACTGGAAACTCAAACCCAAACATATATGACTACTGCAGCCTCTCTCTCGGGCTCTTCCTGTTTCCTCGGGGTCGTTGTGTCGTTTCCTTGAGTGTCTCTCTGAGCGGGAAGCTCGAGGCTGCTTCTCCTCTCACTGTTGATTTACCAACGAGAGCATCGTTTTCTATCGTTTCATTTGTGGCAGCGGAAAGGTTCGATGGCGGGACATGAAGAGGTTCATGTCAAACAGTTTAACCTGAATCAGACCTGGACCAGACTGAGGCCAGTAGCCTGGTTACCCCGTGCCCCCTCTCTTTCGCCCTCGTCCCCATTGGGCCTCTACCCACCAGGTTTCTGGATTGTAATGGTGGACCCTGAGCAGCTTCTGCAGCATCACGTTTTGACCCCCGCTGACCCTCCGGCGTCGGCCACAGATGCTGCACCGTCTCCCCCAGGAGACCTCGTTGTTTGTTCTCCGTACGAGCTCAGCTGTGGAGCAGTCTGCTTCGTCTTTTTATTCAGCGCCTCTCGTGATAAAACATGAGGACTTGATTTGCGAGAACCGTCCTTAAAATGATCAGAAGTCAGACTTTAATAAGATGCCGGCTCAAAAAGATTCTCCTCACAAACCAATTTATCACAGCATTCATGTGACGTTCAATAGAGTTCAGGGAAACCTCTCTGTGTAATGCCTTTATTGATCTGGTCAAACTGAAAACCCTGTTTTCTTATTACTACACGGGGCTTTTATTTACTGTGAGTTCATGCTTTTATTACTTTTTTGTACTTTTTGTCTTATTTATATGATAATCTGTTTTATGATTTTATTCATGTAATATTTTCTTAATATTTTACTGTGCATCTATTTTCATATTCTTTTTAATTAGTGCAGTGTTGGTTGATTGCTCGGCCTGCGTTAATCCAGCTAGCAGCCTTCTTGGGGCTGGAAGTATGAGCTCTACTGAGAGCCAGTCTACTGTGTCGTCTTTATTTAGTCCTTTACCTTATTAATAATATCAATAATAATGATAATAATAATAAAGATTAGTTAAAAGGTAAAATAAAAAAGTTGTTGGTTGGTTGGTTTGTTGGTTGTTGGTTGGTTGGTTGGTTGGTGGTTGGTTGGCTGGTTGGTTGGTTGGTGGGTTGGTTGGTGGGTTGGTTGATTGGTTGATTGGTTGGTTGGTTGGTTGGTGGTTGGTAGGTTAGTTGGTTGGTTGGTTGGTTGATTGGTTGGTTGGTTGGTTGGTTGGTTGGTTGGTTGGTTGTTGGTTGGTGGTTGGTTGGTTTGTTGGTTGGTGGTTGGTTGGTTGGTTGGTTGGTTGGTTGGTTGGTTGGTTGGTTGGTTGGTTGGTTGTTTGTTTGTCATCAAGATTACTCAGAAAGTACTTAAGTAATACTTGGTGGAGGGATGGGCCGTGGTCCAGTGACGAGCTCGTTACATTTTGGGGCAGATCCAGATCATTTAATATGAATTTGAGTATGAATTTCTCTGTAGTTTGGTGTGTGTAGTTTGACACTGGCCTTCTACTTAGTAATAGATTATTTTCCTGAGTAACCAACACTGATCAGTGGACTATTCAAACACATACTAAGAAAACACAATGTAGGCATGTCAGACTTACATTGTTAGAAGGCAGATGTAATTAGAAACTATAGAATACAGTTAAACCACCAACAATAACCTGTTCTGTCTCTCCTAAAGCTGCAGCATCTGTGATGCTAACTACCTGCAGATCCTGTTGGTTCCAGGTTTCATTTACTGTTGTACCGTCACATAAATACAGTGTTGTACAGCTAACGTGGTAATCTGGTACGTTGGCTCTTCACAGCAGCACATGAACAGAATGTAACAGTTTCAGCTGAAAACTGATCTTCTGTGATGGCAGGAATCCCAGACCAGGACAGTCTCCAAAACCTCTCCCAGGATCTGCAGGCCAAATGAAAACCAGCCACCAAATTTCATCCAAAGCTGTTTGGTTTCTCACTTTCTGTTAGTTTCTACGCCCACACACTCACACTGCTGCTGGCTGGATAAACTGTATTACAGGAGGAAGTGTGTGTGTGTTTGTGTGTGTGTGTGTGTGTGTGAGGGCTGCTCAGCCAATCAGCTGAACTTGTTGATACCTTCACACACCGTCGTTCTCTCCCTGCGCTGCTGCAACACCTCCCTCCTCTTCTTTAAACTTTCCAGCGGCTCCCAGGTCGAGTAGGAAACAGACGGTGAAGTTCTGCTGTTGGTTCATAAATCACTTAATGTCCTGGAGATAAAACAGTTCATGCTCATGCTTATTTATGCTTAAAGAAAACACACCCAGCAGCTTCCTCTTATCTTTACACAGCACTCACTGCGATGGCCTCCAGTCACGACCGAACCTGTGAAGCTGCACTCAGCTGCTCGGCACAGACAGGACTTCCTTCACGTTAATAACTTTAATATGTAAAAACAATTTAATAACTTCACTGCTGTTTCTTCTCAAATTTACAATGAAACTGTGTCTGTTTTCTTTGTTTTTTTTATTATATTCTACTTTGTTATCGTAGATTCGTAGCACAGAGACACCAGGAACCACCAGGGGACAACAGCCAATCAGGTGAGAGGCACAAACAAAAATAATGAACTTTATTCGTATACACCTTTCATACAAGAAATGTGCTTCACATGAGAAGACATAAAATGAACATAAAAACTTGTTAAAAAAAACATTGATGTCAAATGAAAAACATTAATGTTTTTATGTTTTTGAAAACTTAGATAATAGATAAAATAAATAGATGCTTAAAATAAGTTTCTTTAGTATAAAATCTGTAAGACATCAGTTTTAGTATTTAAGTATTTTATTCCTTATTCATCTGTCTTTTTATTGTGAAATTGATTCTACATTTCCAGTCGAGGGTGTGTCACTCACTTTTGGCTTCGATGGCACATTTTTATTAGTGTTTTCTTTTCTTTTCAGCTTGTTTTTGGTTTGTTTTATTCTTCAGAGGTATAAAGTCCCAGTGTCTCACCTGGTGGCGGTTGGCTTCCTAGCTTTGGTACGACTTTCTCAGGGTGATTGAACACAGGTGAAAACACATTAGGGCGGGGGCAGGCGAGACAAAAACAGGAAGTAAAATAACCACAAGGCACCCAAGGGAAGTCATTTCAAATAAAACAGGAAATCAAAAGTCCAAACATAAAGCGTCAACAGGAACAGTCCGTCAGAGAAACCATGACACGTCCTCACATCTCCTTCTGTTACACTGTGAAGACAGCCTGAATCATGGCTGTGCTGCTGCTGTTTCCTTCTCCTGAGGACGAGTCCGTGATCTGCCTCCCGTCCTCATATCTCACCTGTCCCTCCTCCACCTGCCGAGGACTCCGTCAACACCTGACCTGGAGTTGCAGCGAGAAAAAGTCAACGTCGACCTGCGGTGACATGTTCACACTCAGCTGCACATGGAGGACGCTATCAGCCGGAGAGACGGACAGGAAACGCACCAGAGGAAGCAGAAGGACCGCGTGTCCTGAACGCTCACACGTTGACAGACAGCTGCACAACAAGAGGAAGGTGTTTCACGTCTTAATGAGGCATGAGGAGGAAGTTCAGGTGCACCGCTCCTTCACCACGCAGTGTCACTCTGAATGAAGTCAGTGCAGCAGCTGTGGAGGACTCTCTGTGTGAAGGAGGAGGGAATAAATGAACAGGAAGTATCTGCCACTGTGGCTATAGACAGTTGTATTCATTCTGTTGGTCTCCTGAAAGCTAACATGGAAGCAGTAAATAAATAACATGACACTAATTACATCACTCCCTGTAGATGCTGAGTGCTGGAAATGAGCCCAACAAGATTTTAGGTTTGTAAAGTGAAGTTCAGTATTTAGTTATGTATTTTTTGAGTTCATTCAGACGACAAATCTTCACGACCATTTGCCTGACCTGAGCAAAACAGCTGATAACCATATCTGTGTGGTCCAGCTGTAACATGACACTTTACATGTCAGTGACACATGTCGGCAAAGAGTGGACACGCCTCATACTGGACAGTCTCACAGCTACACAACCTGGTTAAGGTTAAACTAGACTCGCCTCCTCCTGGTCGTATCCCTCCTCCACTCAGACTAGTTCCAGGTTACCTCCCTGTTTATCCAGAGGCATATAAAATACCTTGACCTTCGACCTTTGACCACCAAAATCGAATCCATTCATCCTCGAGTCCCCGAGTCAGCACCGACGAGATAAATGTTGCATGTTCTGATCCGTTCTACAAATACTTCAGAAGTCAAGCTGAGTTTCCTGCGACTTTCTAACTCTGTCCTGAGGCAGGTGCGTCTCTGATTGGACCCCGACCCCACAACACAACACACACTTTGTTTGACTCCTTGGACATTTGTTCATTTCCTGTTTTATTTTGTAATCACGTTCCTTTTGTGTCTCATGTTAGTTTGACTTCCTGTCTTTGTCCTGTTTCCCTGATTGTCGGCCCCGCCCTGATGTGTCTCACCTGTAGATCAATCACCTTTAGTGTCTGTGTCTCTGTCTGTGTCAGTTCGTCCGTTTGAAGTTTCCTGTGTCTCTTGTTTCATGTTCTCAGTGTTTTGGGAATTTCTGTTTGACTTTCACTCGAGTTTCCTGAGTTTTTCTTTCTTGACAGTTTTTAAGGTTTTATTTTTTATTTTTTGATCATGTTTGAAAGTCATTTTGTTTATTAAATTCCTTTTTGTTCCAGCCACTTTTGTTGTTGTCGTCATTTGGGTCCTGACATCACTCATCCCTGACAGTTAACAAGGAATATAAAAATCAAACTAAAGGACACTATAAATCATAAAGTTATCATGTTTGTTCCATCAAACGCTCTGAGATTGTGGAGTTTAATTAACACTGCAGCTTCTCAGTGACACTGGCGGGGCAACAAGCTGTTAGGTTTGATATTGTGAGTGTGAATTTACAGCACAATAACAACAGCAGTGGAGTTTTAAGAACATGGTGCCAAGAAAAGAACAAACTGACTAAAGGGGCAGATTTGTGCTGGAGGTGGATGATCTGACCCTGGGATGTGACCTTTTTTCAGACGGATCGTACAGATGACGTAATTAAAAGTTTCTATATTTAAATATTTAATTCATTAAAAAGTTTAATCACTGCTAACCAGAACCATGTTAACTGTTAAACAGCTAGCCTGCTAAAGGAAGCTAGCGACGTCACCAGCTGCAGTTAGTTAGTTCTTGATGGTGGAGTTAGCTACAGTCAGGAAGTGGTCAGCAGCGATTTAACTTTCAAATTAAAGTACGTACATATAGCACCTCAAATAAATAACAGCGCTGTCCAAACAAAGACTCCGTATGATCTCAGCTAAAAGCATGAGTGGTTGTGACAGAACAGTAAAGAAGAAGAAGAAGAAGAAGAAGAAGAAGAAGAAGAAGAAGAAGAAGAAGAAG
The DNA here is from genome assembly GCF_002260705.1 of Seriola dumerili. Taxonomy (NCBI): domain Eukaryota; kingdom Metazoa; phylum Chordata; class Actinopteri; order Carangiformes; family Carangidae; genus Seriola; species Seriola dumerili. The sequence continues at coordinate 946,111 of NW_019174382.1, read as the reverse complement.
AAGAAGAAGAGAGCAATATGGGGGAAGAACAACGGACCAACATCTGAAAGAAGCGTCAAGCAGTTAAAGCAGAAAAATACTGATCAAAACTTCTGGTCAGGATTTTCAAAATAAAATCAGCCACAGGATGCAGAGATTTGTGCGTTGGTGCTTTTAGTTGAAGGTAACCATGTGCACAGCTTGTCATGTGATCACAAGTTCAACTAAATCTGTGGAGAAGCTCTTGATTCAGATCGTGGATCGTGATTCTACCTAAAAAGACACTGATTCGATCTTTCGGCCTGATCGCTCACAAGAAGACGAAAAACTCTTTAAACCACTGTGTGACACCAACATACAGGAACAATTACAAACCACAACGCCACATCAATCTGAAGTCTAATGATCGTCCACGTGTTCGATTCTTACACTGACTCAGATTGAAACCCGGACGGTCGTCATAACTTCCAGAAATAAACTGATCTAAATGATCCCTGCAAATCCGTCTGATGTTTCGTCTTGGAAAGTTTCCAACTGAAAAGTTGAGTCAGAAACCGTACCAGGGAGAAAGTGACCGGTATCTACCACGCTCACGTATTTCACAGCCCTGTGATTTTAAAGCGACCTGACCAACTCTCCTCCGCAAAAGCTCAGCGCTGCTTGGAAAAGCTCCAGGTTCAGTCTGAGTGTTGATGTCCATCAGAGAGAGAAAACACTGGAGCCATCTGGTGCCGGAGGTCTGACAGTCTTTAACTGCAGAGAGACGATCGACCGTAACAGAAGGAGCAACCGATGTGACAAACGTTCCCACGCCAACGCTGTCAATCAACTGAGGGATTCATTATCACTGAGTGTAATAAATCCTGCATTTAAACACATGCTGGAATCCCATAATGCATCATTCTCACCTGAACGGGCATTTGACCACATTGTATTTACCAGAAGTTTGTTTTGAAGTTGTCGTCAATCACATGTGAAACTATCGCTTGAACTTTGTTGTATTAGTGCATTTATTATGAACCTGTGATTTCTAGTGTTTAGTGAAGCATCACAACTTGAAGTCCTTTAAACCCAGGTCTTATTTACTGCTTTGTCCTCAGGTTTTTTGTGGGAAAAGTTTCCTACAGACTGAGGAGAGCACTTGAATGCACCAGGAGTTTTCAGTCTGTTACTCAGTGGGTGTGTTTGTCTCTGGCAGGGACGTGTGAGCTTCATGGAACGCTGGGAATTAGAGAATGTTTGTTTCTTGTAAAAACAAACAAACAATTAAATAACTATTGAGATATTATTATTCTGTTCATCTCATCTAGCCATTACAAACATTTCGGACACATTCAATAAGTGTAAACTGCAGAAATGTTCTTTGTCCAAACATGGAAAGATAATCTGCTTCCATGACAAGCTCGTATGTATTTTGAATTTTGATCCCGGGGCTTTGTGAGCTCAAGAAGAAGTTGAAGGATGAATAACGACATTTAACAACTAAAACTTTCTGCAGAATAACGATGAAGCACTTTGACTCACGTGGAGCGTCGCAGTGTGACACTTAAATTTGACTTTATCAGGGAACTGGATGTGAACTCTGATCAGTGATAGGCTGCTCTGTTTCTCCAGTTATATTATGTTTATCTTCCCTCTTGTTAATTAACATTAACTGGGCTGTAGCTACCGACGACCACAATGAGGTTAAAATATTGTTTCTGGGCACTGGGTGGAATTTACAATAAAAACATATACAAATGATCCATGTTGGGTTTTTTAAGGTGTTTAAGGTGTGATAGTTTTTATAGTTTTTATAAATGTAAAATAAAAGTTTTGCTTCCTCAGAAAAGTGGAGCTGAACCCAATGTTCCTAAAGTCCAGGCTACATCCACTGAGTCTGTTGTTGTTGTTGTCTGGGCTTCTTGAAAATTACAATAAAGATAATTCTGACAAAATAAAAGATTTCTTTTAAAACAGAAATATATACAAAACATTTTCCTAGTGCAATCTCTCCCCGTCAGCTGTGCAGCACAGATTACAGCTTCCTCTGTCTCGGCGCTGATAACTGCCGAAATACAGACTGACAGAGGTCTGGATCAAGAGCTACAGGCTTCAACACACGATGCAGCCGCAGGAAATACAAGCTGGTGCTCAGTGTGTGTGTGTGTGTGTGTGTGTGTGTGTGTGTGTGTGTGTGTGTGTGTGTGATACTGATTATTTCTTGGTAAACCGTGTATTGACGTGTTTTCAGTCTCTTTGTCTTGTGAGTCTCGTCAGAGTCACTCAGGATTTAAAGAGCATCGAGGAACCTGACGTCTGAGGTGATTTATAACGACGCTGTCAGATACTCAGATACTCTGAGCTCATGTCGGACACTTCGTCTGTCGACTACTTACACTGAAAAAAAAAAATCGTAAAAAAATGGTTAAATGAAACAAAAACCATAAAATTAAAGTAAAATGACAGACAAGAAATAACAGGAGACACTAAGATTCACTGTCAAGTCCTTAAAAAGTATGATTTCATTATTTTTTGTTTACCATTACTTTAATAAAGCTTAAACAAAGTTTAGCTTCTTCTACATTGAAAAAAATGTTGTTATGGCTAGCGCGCTAATCGCGGTTAGCTTTTCACTTTAACACGTTAATGACGTGTTTTCAGTTCATCAAAGTTAGCTCCAACATGTTGTTTGCCTGTAAATGTCTTGTTCGGTGTTCAGTTGTTCTGAAAGACACTCAGGAGTCGACGGTTCAGTTTTTTCCGGTAAGTACATTTTGTTTTAATCATGTTTCTTTGCTAACCAAAATTAGCATCCCTGTTAATATCACAGTTCACGTGAAGATGCACCTTGCTAACCAAGCTAGCCAGCTAGTGCTAGCGTTAGCTGATAACCTGTGTCAACCTGGGTTAGCCCGTGGAGGTGTTCAGTCAAAGCCCAATAGAAAGGTGAATTTAATGGACGTTAATCTAACGACATTTGGTTTGTGTTTCTGCACATGTGACCCAGTTTAAGTGATCTGCGTTAGTCTAATGCGCAGCGTTAATGTTGGTTAATACATTGTCCATCGAGACGTCGTAATAGCTCAAGATAACGTGACGTTTACACAATGTGTAGACAAATATTTGTCATATAGAAGATTGTTGATTTAATACTCAAACCAGTCCTCAACTGAAGCAGACATTCATGCACCTATCCTGACAGCTGATCGATATTTGTGATTAACTGTGATCCACCGCATCTTAACTCAAGTGTTTGTTCTACATTTGTCCTGTTTTCTTTTATGGTATATGATGCACAAACACACAGACTGGTAAAGTCCAGGCAGGAAGACAACAGCCTGAAGCTCCTGGGTTCAGCTTCAGCCCTGGTTCTTTCTTCAGTGTTGCATGTTCTCCTTGTGTTTCCTCCAGGACTCTGATTACTAGAACAAACACATGCACATTTCATTAATACAATGTAAAACTAATGAGATTTCCCCCTGAAATTACAGAGAAGATCTTTAAATTGTTCATATGGACATTAATCTTTATAATAACAAGCTACATTTTTAATTACAGATAATTACTGTCATGTTACATAGAATTGTATGTGATTTAAGAAAGCAGAAAAAATACTGTATAACTAATACAGTATTTTCTCTTTACAGAAATGGGAAATAAATGTAATTCATTATTATTGGCATGATGCTTAAAACAGACGTTTGGCTGTTAATTCACATCATCTCTGTCATTTTACAGACTTTTGTTCACAATTTAAAAAAAACAGAAAATTACTGTTAAAAAACAGTTATTTTCTGTAAAATCTGAATTTATTTTTTTACAGTGTACCTGACACTTTAACTTTATATATGCTGTGACTCCGCCCCCTAACTCCCAGCTAATCCAAATATAGTGAAAGAGGAGGGGCGTGTGTGGAGCTGAGACTGGTGAATGCTGGTTTGCTCACGCACCTGTCACTCAAAGAGGCCACGCCCTCACTCCTCCATAACTGTAGTCCTTCATAAAATGTAAACAGGTGAGTTATATAAACAGGTGTCATGAAGGAGGAAATTAGCTCTAGAGACCAAAACAGTTTTTGTACCAGGCTGTAAACATGTTTATTTCTGCTGTAAAGTTGGACATTTTAACATGGGAGTCTATGGGGACTGACTCACTGTTGGAGCCAGACTCTAGTGGTTGTTAGAGGAACTGCAGCTTCTGGTTCTTCCTCATGTTTCAGCTTGGAGGTTGGAGCCTGATACAAATACGTCTCTCAAACTGTGTGACTTTATGTCCACGCTAGCTTTCTGACTTATAGTTCAGCACTCGTGACCAACGATTGCTAGCATGTTCTTGGCCTCTTAGAATGTTAGCGATTTGCTAACTAGCATTGTGAGTAAGAAATACCTCAACAAGTTTTTAGCACCACCTGTTTCACAGGATGCGTGGACTAGGTTTGTTAGTGTTTTAAAAGTGGAGGCAGCAGATTAAAGCCTGTGGTTTCGGAGCGAGATGTTCAGGTGTATGAAGAAGAAGAAGAAGAAAATGTTCTGCTTTGCTAAAAGAAACCTTTGACTGGCTGTAACCCTGATGTGTTGGTTTTTTAGATGAACCACAGCAGTCATGTCTCAGAACTTCTGCACCGACCAGACGAGACAAATTACACCAATTGGACAAATTGTCTCGTTTTAAAAAACAACTTTAACTGCTGCTAAAAGTCAGTCAGAAGAAAGAGTTTTACTTTGAAAATTGTTGTTTTTCAGGGACAAAGATTTTTTATATGTAACCGTGTCAATCCAGTCATAAAAGACATTTATCAGAGCGTAATCAGGACAGGAAAGAATTAAAGGTAATGGAGAAGAGGCTGAAGAGAAAGAACCAACAACAATGGCTTAATGAAGATGGATGGATGATGAACACGATAAAGGAGTATGCAAATTAAAAACAGAGGGATCGGTTGTTGTTGTCAGCAGCTGATTGAAGCTGGTTTCTCATCCGAAGGCATGAATCACACAGACGAGACCCGCATGATAAAAATGAGTCTCTATGAAACCAGCTTTGTGTGTTTGTTCTCTTGTTCCTCTGATGATCACAAACTGACACTGAATATAAATCGACCTCTGATTGTCTTCACATTTATGAAGTGACTTGACTGACCCAGGAGGAGAAAGCTGTGTCAGGAGCCACAGCCATGTTTGTCTCAGACTGTAAATACAGTCATTAACATTAACGTCATGTCATACTCTCCATTAATACAACACTTCCTGCTGATGTTTCACATTAAAAGCCTTCCAGGACAGAGGGAAAGTGTTTTACACTTTTCCACAGTTTTAAGATGCTCCTTCTTGTGTTTCCTGTTTTACTTTTCTGTTACTGCTTCACAATAAAAGCCCCCCAGTGTTTTGCTAGCCGAAGGCTTTTAATATAAACTTTAGTGTCAGTAGGAAATGTTTCATGATTATAATGAGATGCAATTAGAAACAGAAACACTGGACATGTTGTAAAGTTTGCTTTCATTACAAATCTCAAAGGTTATAATATAAAGTCAAGATTATTATTATACTATTATTATATTAATTGAAATAATCCACATGTTTACAATGATTAAGGAACACAAACACTCTCCTCTGTTTGTGAGAATATCCTCCTTCAAATAAGGATGTACTGAAGTTACACACAGACGCCTGTACTGTGGATAAAAGGAAGGAAATTCATGGAGTTATTGTCTGAATATTCATGTCACTGTCTGTGATGTCTCTGCCCATCAGCGTCACAGATCTCCACACAGGAGACGTGATAGTGGTGGTTGTGGTGGTGGGACGCTCGGAAGGTGGGGCGGGGGGGCATTTCACAACATCACAACTAAGCACTTTTTTTCTACTTGTCAGGAAATAACTAGAATGAAAGTGACAGGTTTGTTTTCACAGTCACAACACTGGTCATTAATTTACAAACAGCAAGAGGAGGAAATGAAAAGATACCAGTGCGCCCCACCCCCCCCGACAGTGATCAACAAATATCTCACCATGAAATTTAAATTCCCTTTAATATTGATGCTGAGTTCAGAGAGAGACGCTGTGGTTCCCCCGAAAGACAAAAACAAGAGAAGCGAGAGAGAGCAGATTGGTAATTAATGCTGCTGTCATGCAAACCATTAGACGCCAGCGTCGCTCTGCAGGACGGAGGAGAAACACAACGCTCATTATCTTTATAACACAGAGTCAAATCTGATTTAGTCTGATTTAAATTTACACATTGAACCTCCCGACGTGCAGAGAGGTTCGTGTTTGGCAGCTCGGCTGGGGGCCGCGAAATGACTTTTAACCACAAACCGCTTCGGTTCATCATTATCAGGAAGACGGGGAGCGTCTCCAGAGGGACGTTACTGCTTTCCAGTACTGAGCCCTGAAGTGTGTGTTGTGCTTTAAAGAGGTCGTGTGATCCTCAGATTCCTGCTCATCACAGAGATTCACAGCATCAGAAACACCAACGACACCGTCTCCTCATCTGCGGCTCAACGCAAGGAAACGTAAAGGACCAAAACCTCAAGACGTCAAATGAAAGAGCTGAAGAGATCGACAACAACAACACACTGATCTTATTCCTATAAACACATCACTGTTGTTCCCTCATCACTATGAACACACACTCCGTCCTGCCGCCCCAGATTCTCACTACAGCACCAAATGTGGATTAATCCGCCGCTGAAAATAGTCCTCAACAAATACACTGTTTCCTCCAGTTTGAGTTTTAAATGATACTACCGATCCACCTTTAAAGATCAACATGTTCAGTAGGAGCATAAACCAACTCGTACAGTGGTTCCCAACCTGTGGGGCGGGGCCCACTGGTGGGACGTGAAGGTATTGCGAGTGGGTCGACAAATCATTTGTAAAACAGAACAAATTGCGTGAAAAGATGCGAGAAAATAAGAAAATAAATAATGTTTTTAAATGTTTTCAAATGAAATGATCTTTAAAAAACATTAATAATAACTAACACTAACTCCTTATTTATCTCAGTCTAAAACATCACAACCATGGCAACAGCTGGAGATTCAGATGGATCGCAGGTTCACAACAGGAACAATAAAAGGAAAGAGAGTTGAGACAAATGATCTCTCCCCGTCTGAAAGTTCGATCATTATCATTGAAATAAAACATGTTAGCACAAGTGGCCATGAGTTGGAAAAACTTGGGAACCGCTGAACTAACATACTGTTGGTTTTCTGATGCCAACATTGTCTTTTAAAGCCGCCAAACTTTGTTTTACGTTTACATGAAACCCTGTCTCTTATAAACGATGTCAGCTAATGTGAAGTGTGGGATAAGGAGACAGAGCGCTGTGTAGATCACGTTCATCGTTTTTAAGATCCGGTGGCTTCGATATGTCACGGTGGAGGAGGAGGAGGACTGAAGGAGTCATGGTCCAATCCTGTGCTTCGACTCAGACTCTAATCTTAACCAAGTGTTTTGAGTTGACAGAGTCATAAAAATGTAAATCACACTTCAGTCGGGAGCAGATGAACAAGTGAAAGACACTGACGGAGAGCGTGTTGAAGATATGTTCAATATAACTTCTTTGTTGTTTTGATTGAAAGGAGAATCTAAAGTACATTAGCAAATGCAAATGAGCTTTATGAGAGTGTAATTTGAAGGATGTTTTTTAATCAGCGATGCACTTGGAGACCTTTAGAATCAGAATCAGGTTCATTTTCTCGTACCAGGAATTTGCCTCGGTGTTTCAGTGCAGAACAATTAACACAGTAATTGAAAAACATAAAGCAGGAAGTGAGTGGAGGAGCTTTAGTTTTGATTTACTGTTATAAATCATAAGTTTAAAACTTCTGGACGGACTTTGATTAAATTGCAAAGTTAGAGAGTTAGATGGATGTAGCGAGTGTTTGGTTAAATGGCTGCCAGACATCTGGTCATGTGACACTGAGAGTTGATTTTTAGGACGTTTGTAGCAGAACAAACGACAGACAAACTGAAAGGAAATACTCACACGTGATTAATTGTCATATATCCAGTGATTTGCAGCCTCACATGCCTCACACGTGGTAGATGTTACAATTTACAGATGTTTCCTAAACGCCTCACATGCCTCACACATGGTAGGTAGCTTTGAGTTGCGTTGTGTCTGGATGGTGCTGTATGAATCTGTTCTTGGGGCCCCAAGCTTTCGCCTGGTCTTCCTCTCCTGACTGTGCGCCTCTGTGAATGTAGAACGTAGAAATGTGGACCATATATTTTCACACACTAATGAAACCAGACAGTTTCTATCGTCACCTGTCATGAAGAACGTAGACTGAAGGGTTTCACGTGAAGTCATTTGCACCATGGGGACGTCACAAACTGTAAAATGCTGTGTGTCTTGAAAACCTCGTCAACACGCCTCACTTTCACTTTTCCCTTTAAGTCGAAGCTGTAACATCAAACTCCTGATCCGTCTGTCTGTCTATAAATAATCCTGTCACTCTGCATGTGTCCACGTTGGGCTGGAAATCTGCTCCACACCTCGTCCCCTTGTCCCTCGTCCCTCGTCCCTCGTCCCTCCACTGACTCAGGCAGGGAATTTATTCCATGCTTCTCCATCCACCTCAGTGCAGCTATTTCATGGTGGCTTCCGCTGCGCTGATGGACTCAGACCTGCACGGCTTCCAGCTACTGCACAACACACAAGCTGAATACATAACAATGAGAAACATACAGGTCCGGGAGGAAGTACATGTTTGGACTGAGTATGAGGCTGTACCGTCCGTGACGACTTCTTTCTACTGTTTCTGCTTAAAAAGCTGCAGGTTGATCGAGCGAGACCAAACCAGCTCGTCAAATGTTTTTTGCTGTGGGTGAAAACAGCCCCGAAGTCAAAGGGTCTAAAAACCTTTAGAAAGGTGGAAAGTAACGACAGCCGCAGGTTGAAAGACGGTTGGACAGAGCACTTTTATTTTTGTCTCCTCGGATGGAGAAATTACTTTCTGTTGTGAAAGAAAAACACAAAACAAATGTCCAGATCCTGAGATGAGAATACTGAGGTCACTGCAGGCGCCCAAATATTCAGTCAGCATCCACAAACTGCGTCTTGTCAGTGTTTGTTTTTGCAGGTTGATGTTGTTATGTTATTTCATATCTGCACATTTGTCAAGCTGAAACATGAAGAAGAACCAGAAGCTGCAGTTCCTCTAACGACCACTAGAGTCTGGCTCCAACAGTGAGTCAGTCCCCATAGACTCCCATGTTAAAATGTCCAACTTTACAGCAGAAATCGACATGTTTACAGCCTGGTACAAAAACTGTTTTGGTCTCTAGAGCTAATTTCCTCCTTCTTGACACCTGTTTATATAACTCACCTGTTTACATTTTATTAAGGACAAAAGCTATGGAGGATTGAGGGTGTGGCCTCTTTGAGTGACAGGTGGTTGAGCGTATGCTTGACTCAAATCGACATGCATAGAAGTCTCAGCTCCACACACATCCCTCCTCTTTGACCATTTTTGAATTAGCTGGGAGTTAGGGGGCGGAGTCAGACACTGCCAAGATGACGATGGAGGATCAGCTCACTCTGAGCTTCAGAAACCTGCGGGTGACATCACAGAAGCGATCACCATCTTTATAAATTTGGTAAAAACATTCACTTGGACTCAAGGACGAACTGATTACAGTTTGGTGGCCAAAGGTCAAGTTTCGGCCTTGTGAATACGATAGCTCAGTAACGCTTTGACGGAACTTCATCAAATTTGGGAAAAGCGTTTACTAGGACTCAACGACGAACTGAGGGATACGACCACGAGGAGCTGATTCTAGTTTCTCGATATTTTTCAAAGGAATTTATCTTCTAACATTTTGACTCTTTTTATATTCGCCTTCTGTGTTTCTGTCATTGAAGTTCAGGTGTAACGTTCTGTTGCCGTACCTGAACTACTGTTTATTTCCTTTGGTCAGTAAAGAAAATAAAAGCAAAACAAAAACTGGCCACTGCTGTAAAAGGAGTTTGGTTTTGTTACAAATATATGTTTATCATTTAAAGTAAAAACTACAATAAAACAATGTAGAGTGTTAAACAAATAAAGTATTAATAAGAAAATGACATTGGAAACATTAATTCACTGAGTTTTATTTTGACAGTCTGGACACGGCGGCCATTTTTTGGACTAAATCAAACTGAGAGTAGATTTTAATTTGAGTGGAGGAGGTGAGTCTCTGGCGTCTCAGTCAGAGGAATTGTTTTCGATGATTCCTGCTGCAGTAACTCGGCGCCGTGAGACCGTGTGGTTAAAATCTACCTGCCTGAGAGGCAGAGAGATGCTGATGAGAGGAAGTGTCCCTGCGGAGGGAAACTCGCCGAGGTCAAGAGACGGAAACAGAGAGAATATAATGACTTTGACGAAGAGGGGGGGCGATACTCCCTCTGCTCTCTCTCTCTCCTCCCTCCCTCATTATTCTTATGGAGCGAACCTATCTTACTCACCTTTCCTCCCTTGTTTCCGAGATTATTTTGGGATGGCAGGAGGCTCAAAGGGAAGTCTGGGGGGGGGGGGGGGGGGGGTGGACGGGGTGATGAGACTGATACTTTGAGGAGAGGATGCAGTCGGCCTAATGGGATGATCAGTGATGGAAAGGAAAAGGAGGACGAGCTAATGAAGAGAGATGCTGTTAATTCAATCTGGATGGAAGGAGAGAAGACTGTTTCATCATGTTGTTTCCTCCGTCCGTCTTTCTCTTTCTCTGGCTCTCGTCTGTTTTTATTCGTCCACACGGCGACAGTCAGAGACATTTTGTTTTCAGGTCGTCCATCTGTCTCATTCTCGCGGACACGATGTCGCAGAAACGCCTCGACGGAGCTTCTTCACATTTGTCACCAACAATCACCAGGACTCAAAGATGAACTGATTAGATTTTGGGGGTTAAAGGTCAAAGGTCAAGGTCACAGTGTGAATTGAGCATCTTTGGGTTTTTAACTGTTAGTCAGACTAAATGGAGAGATGCTGCTTTCATTTACTGCCTCACATCGCTGAGTCAGACACTCAGACGTCGGCCTCGCATACGAAATGAGACGAGAGGAGAAAAAGCGGTTTTGTCACCATGAGCTTCAAACGGAGTCTCACACCTCTCAGGGGCGAAGTGTGACGAACAGGAAGTGGGATCAGGACTGCAGCTGACCGACGCGACAGAGGAGATGTAACGAGATGAATTTACAGCAGAGAGCTCCGGCTGCTCTGATCTGTCAAAGTCTCTGGGGAAAACATTGTGATAATTTTTTAATATCCATCCATTCATCCATTTTCTGCTGCTCGTCCGAGGTCGGGTGTCGGTGGCAGACGTCCAGACGTCCCTCTCTCCAGCAACGATCTCCAGGAGGATCCTGATCTGATACCTGAACCACATCAGCTGGTTCCCTTCAACGAGAAGAAGCAGAGACTCTACGTCAGATATCAGAGCTGCTCACAACCTCTTCACCGCCGATCCGTCTGTCCATCTCCCGCTCCTTCCTTCCTCCCTCCTGAACAAGACCCCAAGACACTTCAACTCCTTCACTTCGAATACAATATGTATCCGTTCATCACGACATGATTAGACCAGTCCAGCAAGAACCTGAAATCTTCACACATCCTCCCGACTCTCACATCCATCGTCACTCGACCCCAGTTTAGAGAACGAGTTCAGGTTCTTACTTTGTTGCAGTGACATCCAGTAAAAGTTCTCATCACTTCCTGCTTCATGTAATCAAAATTTAAACTGTGCTTCGTCCAGGATTCACTTATTTACTTCAGATGCAATTTGAATGCAGGAGGAGCAGTTTGACTTCCACATGAACCGCTTCACTGTTTGTTTATCTGTGTGTGTGTGTGTGTGTGTGTGTGTGTGTGTGTGTGTGTGTGTGTATTGTATGACAGATGAGTCATCTGTCACCCTGTTCTCAAGCGCATGAGTGAATCTGTGGCGCTCGCCAAGAGAAGTCAATAGAGCCGAGCGCTTGTTTCCTGCGGAGATGGCGATCTGGCAGCGACGGCGTGTTTTCCTGGCGTGGTTTATAGGTCAGAGACGAGCAGCCGCTGAGGGAGAAGAGCCAGCCCTGATTAGCACACCTTGCTGGGCGTCCTGGTTCAGGGCCACTGAACGCCACAGAGACAGGTGTAAAATAATCCAAAGAAACACTGCAGTGGTTACAGGACAGGTCACGGTAGAGCCACCTCCTCGTGGTCGTATCCCTCCGCCACTCACACTAGTTCCAGGTCACTTCCTGTTGATCCAGTCAAATGAGATATTAAACATCTCTGTGAAATTTTGTCATAATTACTGTGAAGTCTTGAGTAATGGATAAAAAGAGTTTTGTGAGGTCACACTGACCTTGACCTTTGACCTTTGACCACCAAAGTCTAATCGGTTCATCCTTGAGTCCGAGCGAATGTTTGTGCCGAATGTGAAGAAGTTTCCTCGTCACTGAGACATCGTGTCCATGAGAAAGAGACGGACTGTGGTTCCTGACTAAATTAGCTCCCTGGATTAGCAACTGAAGCTAACTACATAGAGATCTGTTTACAGGGACATTAACCAGCTAATCAGACTAGCTGCTAACCTGTTCAACCTGGTCTGCTGGTTACTATAAGACATCTGAACTAATAGTGTCTGGACGTCCTGGTGTTTCATTAAGTAGTTCCTCATCTGCCAGACCACAGCCTCAGTCCTCTGTCCTCACCTCCTCCTCCTCCTCCCTCGCCACCTCTCAACCCCCATCAACTATTCTCCTAATAAATATCTTCCCGGTCACTGAACGTGAGTCCCGTGTCTCCATCTGTGTCCGACAGATTCCCCGTCACATGACACCTGAGCGATGATTCAGCCTCTTGTCTGTGAATCGAGTCTCTAGCCTCAAAGAGAGACGACTCATGAGCCTTCAGTGCTGTTTCTGTTTCTGAATATCCTGATCCTCCTTCACCCGTCTGAACCCCGACGTCTCCTGACCGTTCCTCCCGCCGCAGAGTCGCCTCAGCGGGTCGTCCTGTGTTTCTCTGTTTGACTTCCTGAGAGCAACAGGGGGGATTTCCATAAAACTCAAACTGACTGGAAGTAAAATATTCTCCTCCAGAACACGATGACCTGGTGAGAGAAATGTGTTTCTTCAGTTCAGTTCATCATCAGTCGTCGTGCGGAGAAACAGCCTCATCAGATTCAGAACCACACCTGAATCCTCACAGAGCGGCGTGAAGTCACGTTTTCCAGCTGAATCGTAACAACCAGAACTTTTTCTGACCGCAGCGGCACCGAGTCTGTCAGACAGGAAATCTACAGCTTCTTCCTGCTGGAGGAGACAGTGTCTGCCATTTCCCGCCTTCTGCTGTGACTCATGCACATACTGAAGAACAGAACGAGACTTTCACGACACATTCACCTGGACCCAAGGATGAACTGATTAGACTCTGGTGGTTAGAGGTCAAAGGTCAGTATGACAGCAATTAGGACAAAATTTCACACAAATGTTTAATATTTTCTCTGATTCCGGATGAACAAGGATTTAACGTGGAACTAGTCTGCGTGGCGGAGGGATACGAGCACGAGGAGGAGGCAGTTCTAGGTGTATGTGCCTCTGAACTCGCTGCACGTTTCTCTTCGTGTTTTGGCCGTGAGACGGAAAGTTCAAAAACAAAAAGGCATAAATTAAGAGACGTGTTAGAAGGCAGCGGCTTACTGTGTGTGTGTGTGTGTGTGTGTGTGTGTGTGTGTGTGTGTGGGGGTGTGTGTGTGTGAACTGAAGCCTCTGCACTGATCCAAACACAGAGACTCAGTGATGACTGAGGAGAGGAGGAAGTGTTATACACGATCAGCTTCCACCCGACGGGACAAATCACATTCATATCTTTCTCCACTTCCTGGTTCATCTCAGCAGAATGAACGAGACCTGCCTTTTTTCTTTTATAAGTTTAAATTATTTTACAGTGAGAATATTAACTCTGTTACAGCTGTCAGTGTGAAATGAACTCTCAGCGCTGCCCACTGTCCGGTGCTTTTCCTGGCTCTAATTATCTGATTATTCAATTAGTCTTTCTGGGAACCGAGTCCTGGGGAGGGCCCACTCGCTCTTCTCCTTTGTTTCCCTGCAACTCTCACATCCTGCAAAAGGTTTCATGGAGGGAAACGTCCTTCGCTGATCTGATCTGATCTCATGTCACGGTTCATCAGATAAAAAACACAGAAGGAAGAGAACAGCTGTGTAATCCTGTTTGTGCAGATTAAGATTAAAAACACAAGAAACACAGACAGAGAGAGAGAGAGAGAGACAACAGAACAAATGATAAATCAGGCGGAGACGTATAATCCTGTTGGTGACGGCAGTCAAAGATTTAGTGTGTGAGCAGATGTTTGATCGTGCTGTAGTAAAATGTGACAGCACATTCCAGATGTTAACAGATGTTCAAGAGTGTTTCAAGGTCATGGTGGTAAAACAGTTTTTTTTTGTTTTTTTTGTGAAAATCCATAAAGTGGCGACGACACGAGACGCTTCACCAACTCTTTTTCTTTTTTAAAGGACAGAAACAGAAACTTCACACTCGTCGAACTAAACCAACAACATAACTTCACAGAATCCATCAGGCCTGACAACCTGAATAAAATATTAAAGAACAAATACCAAAACAAAGGCAAAATAAATCAAATTCTGTATTAAGAAATACATTTCAACAAAATTAAATTTTCTCAACACAGTGAGAACCAGCTCTCAACTTCAATAAACCTTTCCCATTTGTCCAAGTGTTTTTTGACATCATCATCTGTTTTTGCAATATATCCTTCCAAAGTATAGTAACCTTTAATAAACATTAACATTGATTAATATTTAGGGAACACGTCATATCAGCTGCTTTTAAAATCATTTTTTCTAACAAAATAATCAATCAATAATACAATTATTTTTTAGTATAATATCATCTAACATAAATTTATTTTCTCACATGTTCTTTACACTTCACAGACAGAGCTCCGACATTATGGCACGACTATAGGTGCTCTGGAGAGTGTGTGTGGACCACCTGCTACAATCTGAGGAGTTTGAGATGAAGGTGCTGGATCCTGGCTGCCAGCTCTTTTAATACGTTCCTCTGTAGAAGAGGCAGGATTGGATTAGGACGTGTCTCAGAGTGAAACGTGGAAATGTTAAATATAAATCATCTATCTAATTAGCAGCTAGAAACCAGCAGCCACCTACCAAGAAATATCTGAATAAACAGCAGAATTTACTAAAATAACATGAGGCGGCTGTGAGTACCACGGACAGCTCCTGCCTCCCTGAGCGTCACAGGATCAGCACCTTGGACAGCGGCCATACAAGAACACACAGGATGGTTCACATTCAGCCGGATCTGACGCCACCTCCAACACGCCCACCTCCCGGCATAGTATGCTGAATGTACGCTGCACGGTGATGCAGGAATGACCACGCAAAACGTGCTCCAGACCAGCCTCCTGACAGCATGGACTCTGACACGGTGGGCATCGGCGGACAACCGCCACACCGACACCAGGTAGTGTTGCCGACCCGCTCTTCACCCCAAACGACCGGCTCCACGACTTCTTCCACCGGCAACGCTATCACTGCTCGGTTCCCCCGCCGTATGGGCTCGAACGCAAACGCAATCGGACTATTCACGGCCTCAACAGTCCCTTCAACTTCGTTGTCCTCCATTTCCAGTTTAACTCGGTTCAGAAATGCTTCACTGTCTTCACTGTCCAACGCACCCAACCAACCCCGTTACGTAGGCAATGACGTCACACCAAAATGGCTGCTCGCTAGTTAGCTAGCAATTAGAAATTACGAAAATAAGTTAGTCATATTTGTGGTTTTCACAATTTTTAATATCAGATTTTAGGCAAGGTGGTTTTTCTAATAAATGTCCTCACTACCAGTGACAAAAACATGCATGTTTCATTTCCGCTTTAAACAAATGCTGTCTAATTCAGCAGCAGTTTAATAAATCTCACCTCCATGAGAGTCCAGACATGTTCTGTTGTTTTAAGAAGAGTTGATTCAGCTTGACATTGACTTATGAGTCTGTTATTTGTGGAGATGTTGTCTTGTGTGTCCAAAAAGTGTTCCTAATGTTCAGTGATGCAGTGAATACATTTGGCAGATATTGTCCAAAGAGCGGTTGTGACAGTTACTGTGTGACCTGCTGTTGCATTGTGGGAATTAAATTGTGTCTGTCAACAACACATACAAAAATCAAGTGACTTCAGTCTGCACACATTCATTTTACACCAGAACGTGTGTAGTTTTCTTTATCAGTGTTAAAGCATCAGTGTATCCATCATGCACTAATCTCAGTTAGAGTTAAATCTCCATCCACAAATATGTCTTTTTATGGATCAACAATTCAAATAAAACACAGAAGAAGAAGAAAATATGGAGCTTTTTCAATCTCATTTCACTTGTCAAGCCCATAAAGTTTAAATATGAAAAAAAAAAATTGCTTTATTTTTAAGTGGGTTTCATTTATCTGGTTTTCCAGTAGACACGAGATGAGCAGCAAATTTTCTTGGGTGAAATGATTTATTAATCTTATTTCTTGGTTCAGCAAGAAATATTGAAGTATGATCAAGTTAATGACACAGACACTCAGTGAATGTCTACACGGCTCAGAGGCTGGAGCTCCCTGTAGAAACCTGCTGAAACTTTCTGACAGGGAGTGTCACTTTTATTTTGCCGTGTTGAGAGTCATACTTAAAATGTACCAAAAACATTTTCTTTTAAATCGTCTTTTCTTTCATCCACCACTCCTCTGCTTCATTTCCCTTCCTGCTTCACGTTATTAAAAATAAAATGAAATCATCCATCACCCAAATCATCCAATCAGTGACAAGTATTTCTCTGTACTTTGGATCCAAAAATTACCTTGTTCACACTCTTGATGATGTCATCTCTTCTGCTCCTCCCAGAGTACCTGCCTCTCCTATAGCCCATGATATTAACATGACCGCCCTCTTCCTCCTCCAGCAGCAGGACACATGATGATGATGTGGGTGGAAACATTCATAAAACGTTATGATAAATATAATTGCTTTTGAATTCCATGTTTCCCTGGTTTTAGCTCTTCACAGAGTCAGAGAAAAAGTCTGTTTCATGTTTAATCAGTGAAACTTCTGCTCCAGTCTCTTTTGATTTAAATTCCTCTTTAGTCCCAGTCTCTTCAATCCTCCTCAGTGCTTCACTCAGTCTGTGATCAAGTTGTTTGTCGGCCCCCTCTGTCTACCTGATCCCCCCCCCCCATGATGACATTTGCTTTTGAAAATGTTCAGATTTTGGTGATTTTCCAGAAGAGAGAACATTAAAGTGGTTTCTGCCCAAACGGGGTCAGACAAGTGGCGAGAGCTCATCTTTCTTGGATTGCAGGTATTTGCCAAAACTCCTGACCTGGCAGCTCATTAGTGAACACCTTTGATCCATTCATCTGCACCAATGACGGCTCTGCTGAGTAATCTTCCAGACGCTCGGCTTAATTCCACTTTGTTGCATCTGCAGATCGTCTGACGCCACGTTACACATCGTCTTCTCTCTGGTTCTCAGCTCGTCCTTCAGTTTCTCTCTCAGCGGAGTCGGGGAATCCCTCGTTGGTCCAGCAGCTGCTGCTGATGCTGTCGGTACACTCTGATAGATCTGAGCAAGACCAGAATAAAAGCAGGGATCTAGTGAAGCTCTTCAGCTGCAGGAAAACCTTTAGTTCAATCTTACTGGCGTCTTATGTTCTAAACCAGCTGGTGTTCAGCTGCACACAGAGCATTCAGCCCTCTGCTGTTCTAAAGAAATGTGGAGTATCATAGAAAACTGTTACCAATAAGTCTACTGATTAAAAAATTAAAATTAAAAAAGGTATATATGTTAACAATAATAGTTAAGCAATGGAAACACAAACAAAGTCCAGCTGGATCTTTAGCAGCTCGTAGGATTCGCCATCTCAGTAAATGCAGACAAGTTTCGGCTCCACAGTCGGACTGGGAAAGAAATTCAGCTGTAAAATGACACTGATGGAGCTGGTAAAAACTTTTTTTTTTGTTATGGGCCACCAGCTGACCAGGATCTGAGCCTGTAGTCCTCAGTCCAGTCCACCTGTGATCTGGTCTCACCTCTTTCTTTGTCTGAGGCCTTTTTAGATGGAAACCTGGTTTCTTCTTCAGTGGAGGAAATTCTGGAAGGTCGCTTTCACCTGAACGCTGCACTGTGTCACCTCACCTGTGGGCGGAGCCTGTGTGATTATAAATGTGGGGAGAACCAATGGTTTACGTGCTACCAGACCAGCCACCAAAACAAAGAACAGAGAAACTCAGATTACATCACACACAGAGGGGGTGTGGCTTCGTTCTCTGCTCCGGACTCCATTACTCCACTATATCTTTCCAAAGAAAACATTTTTTTTCTGTTGTATTGTTTAAAATCTGTTTTCCTCCTCAGCTCAAGCACATGAACTCTCCTTCATGTGCCACAACAGTTTGGATGTACCTGAGTTCTCAATTACCTGTCAGAAATCACCTCCTAATTCCCTCCTTTGTTTTTCAGCCTCACTCATTGTTTCGATGCTGTTTCTCAGATTGCCCGCAGCCTCTCAAAGAAAGGTGAGTGTTTGGACAGTGTATGTTCTCGCTGCTGCAGCATCTCCTCAGTTTCTCCCTTTGAGTTATTACTCTGAGTCCACAGACTAAATGCCCTTCAAAGATTTATTTTACCTTGTAGCAGCTTTTCAACCTCAGATAATTGTGAAGCCTCTGCTTTGCTGTCCGTCAGCGCGTTTACTCCGAATGTGTCCCCGTAGAGGCCGAGCCCTGAGGTGATGAAGAGCATCTTTTAAACTTCTTGATGCTTTTATCAAACCTGTATTTCTCAGCTTCAGAGCAGTTAAAGATGAAAGAGAAGAAGAGTGTTCAGATTGCACCCTCAGCTTTGTTTCAAACTTGAACGCAGCCGAATTTTTTTTTTTTGTGAACATAATTTAATTTAGCAAACACATTGTCTCAGACACAGCATGATAACGAAGCATACAATAAATGTGATACTTCTACAACATCTCAATGCGAGCGTCTAAACGATGGAGGAGTCGGAGTGATGGAATTCTGCTCAGTATTCATATCCTGCACTGTAACCACAGTCCTTAATCCTCCACACAGTGGGACACAGCAGTGCAAATAAGATGACTCTCTAATGGGAATGGATTGCTGTCTCCAGGGAAGAAAATGAAATGTAAAGAAGAGTGATGTGGGGGAAAAGAAAACTTGTACAAAATACAGCAGCTGAAGCTTGAGTCTCATATTACAGTCTTATCTTTTTTTTTTGCCAAATTCTGTTTCAACAAAAGTAAAAGTACAGGTTGTATTTTTATAGCAAAACCTGTTCCAACAACTGCTCCACCCTGTTTTTTTCAACCCTCTGATACGACCCATAGTAGTGTCTCCTGAAAAAGCTCACCTACGGCAGCAGGTGTACTGGATCTTGGTTGTCATAGTGACAATAATAAACATACGAGCTGTGTCCGAATTCAGAGGTTGCATTCGAAGTCCAACTGTGTCACAGCAGCGCGACTAGACTGTCCCATTTCAAAGGCTCCAACAGTTCAATGCTTCATGCCCCAACGTATCCCAAGTTACGTGTTGTCAAGGTTGCTAGGCGACGCAACAGTAAAGGCGGGAACAGCTGGTAACTCAAAGTGAAAATCCTCCACAGCTACCCTCGTCACCATGGTTACTATAATGGCTTGGTTAGGTTCAAGAAAAGATGGTGATTTGGGTTAAAATAAATTATTCCTCAACATTAGACGATCTTTGTTGTCATGGTTACAATATAAACAGCTGGTTTCACATGGGAATTGAACACATGTTGATTTGTTTTGTTGCGCTGTAAACAGATAAACCACCATTGTCATGGCAACGATAATAAACCAGAGCTTTAAAGTAAAAAACTTGAAAGCAGAAAATAATCATATTACTGTGTGATGCAAGAGAGCTGGGGTCTGATTCTATATGTAACAAAATAGAACCCGAAACAAACAACCCCAAATCGTACCACAAGGGATTATGGGTACTAACAAACAGCTGCAGTCATCTGATAGTCAGCAGTTACTCGTGCGTATGAAGCCGAGCACAGCAAAGTGAAATCTGAACTGAATGCTTGTGTTCAGCAAATCCTGTATGTCCTCACCGTGGACGAGTCGTTTCTAGATTCCTGCTGTAGAAAGATGCATCAAATTAAAGTTTCCACTCTGGCCCAGATCAAAGAAAAGAAACTGTCCTGTACCTGTGACTGCAGACCGAGTCCATCAGTCTGGATAAGCTGCAGCTAAACCACAATTTGTGGTGGAAGAGGAGGCGGTGAAGGGGCGGACAAAGGCAGTGACAGACAGACGCTGAGAATAAAGCTGGAGAAAGACAGAAATATGAGGGGAGAGAGAGACAGAGCGACGGGGTAAAGAAGATATGAAAGAATGGCCAGTGGGGATGAATGAGAGCCGTGAGGATGTTTCCGGAAGCTGTTTAAGAATTAATCCAATAGTGAGCGGCAAAGCAGAGCACAAATACATCACAGCAAGCCACAGAACTCCCCGTGCTCAGGCAGCTGAAAGGGAATATTATAAAGATGCAAATGTGGCCCATTTACTGAGGTGCAAGAACTCAAATAGAAAATTTGGGATGTGTGTGTGTGTGTGTGTGTGTGTGTGTGTGTGTGTGTGTGTGTGTGTGTGTGTGTGTGTGTGTGTGTGATGCACACCCATCTCAGCTTTCACCTTTCACTGAACACAAGGAGGTTCATATTCTCATAGTTCTGGCCTCCATTCATATTATTAATGAACATTCTCAGTAACTGCTGAGGAAGAAAACATTGATCATGTGATCTTCATGTGATTATGTTTCTCTGTAACTGCTGGATGTGTAAATCACTATCAACTTAGAAGCTGAGAGTATGTCACCACAGACTGTAAACAAAGATGGCCGTCGCCTGTGTGACATCACCCACAGGTTTCTGAAGCTCAGAGTGAGCTGCTCTACCTTCGCCATCTTGGCAATGTTTGACTCTGCCCCCTAACTCCCAGCTAATACAAAAATCTCTGCATGTCGGTTTGTGGCAAACATACGCTCACCCACCTGTCACTCAAAGAGGGCACGCCGTCAATCCTCCATAACTGTAGTCCTTAATAAAATGTAAACAGGTGAGTTATATAAACAGGTGAGTTATATACACAGGTGTCATGAAGGAGGAAATTAGCTCTAGAGACCAAAACAGTTTTTGTACCAGGCTGTAAAAATGTTTATTTCTGATGTAAAGTTGAACATTTTAACATGGGAGTCTATGGGGACTGACTCACTGTTGGAGCCAGACTCTAGTGGTCATTAGAGGAACTGCAGCTTTTTGTACTTCAGTGTCACAACTTGATTGGCTACCTGAAAGTGAGAGAAAAATTAGATGTAAATATGGTTACATCCTCAGTCTACATATGTAATTGGATAAGGTTGATGCAGCCTGTTTCTGCAGCTTCCGTGTCAGATGGAAATAGTTTTGTCAGGGTGGATTCATCACTCAGTCTGATTGGATCCAGAAAAACAAAACAAAAATTACCCACGTTCCCAAACATCAATCAGCTGACATAAACACAACATCAGAAAACTCACTCTCAACGTCTGAAAAACTTCATTGAGACGCTCAAGCCGTCAACCATCAGATCTCTGCGACCCCCCCCCCGACCTGCCCCTGAAGGAATCCCAACAGTCACAAATGTACAAAGGCAGCATTGTGAACAGAACATTTCCCCACAGGGAAACATCTTCATGAAGCCTCCTCCATATTTCCCAGGGAGCACTTCACTCCACTTAACCTTCATGGTGCCGTCTGAATAAACTTTCATTGAGGGAGGGGTTTCAGTCAAACAGTGACATTTCAGCTGTGCTGCTAAATCAGAGCAAGTGAAGACAAGTCACCTTCTCTGCTGCTCAGCATTGTGTTTTCGCCCTTTGTGCGCTGATTGCTTAGCAACTCTGAAATTACGGGAATCAAAAAAAATGCCGGCTTATTCCACCACGGTAATTATTTTAGCTTCTGAGTGTTGCTGTCTCTCAGTGGCAGCTTAATGCCTCCATTATAATTATAATTAGTGTGAGAGGGCGTCCTGCCACCAGAAGGTCAGCGGTTTGATCGCTGGATGTTTCTGTCTCCATCAAACTGTCCTGAAGCGAAAAAGCTGTTTTTAACTTCTTGTAATTAGAAGATCACTTCGCCCAGTTCGATACATCTGAATATTTCAACACTTAGTTTGGTTTGATTCATTCATTTTATTTATTAAATGAAAAAGGTGTTATTTTTAAATAATGCAAGAGACTTATTTCTGTGTTTGGGAACAAAGAGACTTTTCAACAGAATTCAGTCCAGTTTTAATTTAGGTCTCTAAACCTTTTTAGACCAAATCAATTAAGTAATTAATCAAGTTAACTGGGAACTGGAAGCTGCACCAACTTCAATCAATTACTCCCAGGACAACGAGGCTTTCCGGTGGTTTTAAAGCGGAGAGGTGGCATAAACCCAACAATGCACATGACAGGGGTTTGATTCCCAGTAACAGCACCTCTGGATTGATTGTGCATTTCAACCACCACATCTGTCAGAGGGAGAAGGAGTCCTCCAAATGAAACACATATAGACACATAGAAACTAAACCTGTTAGAAATCACTGCTGAGAAATGAATCTGTTTAACCCGCTGAGGTCAAAAGTCATTTTCTCGATTTCTACATTATTGCACATCACATGATACCCAAATGTTCATATCACAACTTTCAGAATCATTCAGATCATTTGGAAGAAATGCTGAAAACTTGACGCCTAGTTTTTGAAATTCTCTTGTGAAAACAAACCTTTACTGATGTGGATGATTGTTTTGGTGCTTGAAACGTGTTCACCAAAGTCTGTAGGTTTATAAAAGAAGAGCAATATATGAGTAAAATTGTAGATAAATGGATTTTAAATGCCTAAATTGAAATGTTGTAATAGCACTGAGTCGTAGTTGTCGTCTGTTGCTCTACTTTAACCAGATTTTAGAGGCTGTGAGTCACGTACGATCTCACAAGAATATGTAAAGGAAAGTGGACAGAAGTGTTTCAGCACCATGGACAGCTCCAGCACTGACAACAAAGTTCTCAATGCAAATAAATAAAGACTGAACCTGATGGTGATGATTGAAGCTGATACTTGCGATGATGCTGTGTTGAATTACATTAAACTGTGACTTCATCATGTTTCTGTGCATTTTCTCCCACAGATATCAAACTTCACTCGGCCGCACTCTCACAAACACATCGAGTGCAGTCCGTCATATCATAATGATATGAAATAATAACAGTCTGTATCCTTGGCAGAACGTCTGATTGTTCCTCACTGTCGTCTCTGTTCTGTGTCAGCTGCAGAGGAAACTCCAGAGACGAGGTCATTTAATGTGAGAGGTGCAGAGATCTTAATTAGGCCTGTGACAGTTGAGTAGCGTGTGGTAGACTTCAGCTGTCATCTCCACTCTGCTGCCGCGTCACTGAGATTGATTGTGATGGTGTAGTTCATTTCTGAACCAGAGGACTCAGAGGACATTTTAGACAACAGCCACGTCAACTCTTAAACTTTCCCTCTATATCCTTGTTAGTGCAATTGAATTATAATACTTTTGTTCCTACATTATTCTTTGATTCAATTTAACCATGTTACAGAATCAGTGTTGCATAATTTAAGCTCCAGATTTCTAACAGAATAAAAGTTGTTTTTTTGGATGGAGGGTGGAAACTGTGGCTGATCAGAAGCTGAGGAGGGGGAGCCTATCCTTACTTGATAAATACCAAAGATGTTCTGAAACTGTCACATGCAGGATGTTCTGATATTGTAATTCATGGATGGATTCAAAAGCGTCTGCATCCTAAAGAAGCTCTGGGTTTTAGTTCTAGGTTGCAGTTTAGTCTAATGCAGTAAACTGACACACACTCAAATCTTAAAGCTCCTCCAGTGTAAAGGGTTCTGTCCATGTGTAGTGTGATTAAAGATCAGGTCTAGCTTCTATATTAATACTGTGAAAGTATCAAAGCCTCAGTCCACAGAGAAATGCACACAGCCTGTATTCAGAAACTGAGCCTTAAAACCAGCCATCAGGACTTCTGGTACTTTGTGATGTCACAACAAAGCAGTCACCAAGCCCCGCCCACCTGGACCCAGCATCCAAACCTTGCAGGATTTGGTTTCTCTGAGTGTTTTTACCTGAAATCTGCTATATTTTTATTGGATCACTCAGAAAACAGTCAGCCAATCAGAAGAGAGGCTCAGAGCCTCCTCTCTTCTGATTGGCTCACTGACCTGATGTTACTAGAGCTCCAGAGAGAAGCCTGAGAGAGGAGATGTGAAACTACACTGAGATGGTTTTTATATCTTCTGATGGATCAACACTTCAAATAAAACACAGAAGAAGAAGAAAATATGATAAAAATAATAAAAATAAAATATAATATTAATGTTGCACTTTAGTTAAACAGCAGGAAACTGAGCTGTGGAGACCAGAACCGACA
Source organism: Seriola dumerili (assembly GCF_002260705.1). Lineage (NCBI taxonomy): Eukaryota > Metazoa > Chordata > Actinopteri > Carangiformes > Carangidae > Seriola > Seriola dumerili. The sequence goes on along the minus strand of NW_019174382.1, from coordinate 921,613 downwards.
ACCACTCCAATGTAATGCAGATCTTACCAGAACTTTTAATTATGTTTAATTTCATCGCACAGAAGCATCACTCTCAACTGCAGATGTGATTTTTGAGTGGATGGTATATTTCAAAATAAAAAGATGTATCATTTATTACAGTCATTGATTTCCCACCTGCCACTCTGCACCTCTTCAGCTTTTTACTGTGCGATTCAAGTCAGGTCTCTCAGTTCAGTCATCTATTTTCATCTTCCACTGTTGTGACTGGTTCAACTGTTCAACAGCTGATATATGAGTAATGTGATTGGTGGAGAAGTTCATGACTCATCACCACACCCTCCCATTTATATTTCACTTCACCCCTTTATTTTGTTCATACATCAACTGAACATATAAAATGATAAAGTGGCACCGCTCAGGTCTCTGTGACTGTATGTTATTAATGTGAACATCATGTGACATCGACCTTAAAATGAAAAACAAAACTAAAACACAGAGTTAGGGAGGAAGACATGAACCTGAGTGACCTTTCAACCTCTTCACACAGTTTTACTTTCGCTGCACTGATATGAAACTGAGGCCTGTGTCGAATCATAATCATCCCACGTCCTCGCTCTCTGACCGCTGGTTTTCCAGGATGCCAGAGATGTGGTTCACACAGGTTTCTGTGAACGAGGGGCATTAATGAAAGTTGCCCCCAGGCGCTGCTTTAGGAGCAAACAACACAGGCTGCATCTGTTATTCACAGAAGTGTCGCTTCAAAGTTCCAGTCTGAATACTGAGGAAACACAAAGAGCAGCGGACCACTACTGAAGAATAAACAGCAGTGATACGCCGCATGGATCATCAAACAACCATGTGTTAAATCACTGCAGGGGAATTTTCCTCACGTTCTTCTTGAAAGGAAGGAATTCTTAACTGTCAAACCACAAGTGCTTTATGTTTTTTAAAGAGTAAGGAGCCAATCAGAAGAGAGGAGGCTCTGAGCCTCTCTTCTGATTGGCTGACTGTTTTCTGACTGATCCAATAAAAATAAAGCAGATTTCAGGTAAAAACACTCAGAGAAACCAAATCCTGCAAGGTTTGGATGGTGGGTTTATTAGTAGTTTTCTTGGGGACTATTTTCAGTGTCGGATTAATCCACATGTAGTGCTCTAATGAGCATTTGGACGGTGTGTGTGAGACTGAAAACAAACTACAGTGTGTTCATGGTGATGTGTTGTTCGTAGTTGTTGGAAACAATGGAGCTCCATGGTTCAGAGGAATCAGACATCAGGCTGGAGACAAACACACAAGTGCAGCTCTGGACATGGTGAACGTGTGTGTCTCCTCACACTGAGACATGTTGGGTCATGTGATCCCACAGCTGTGCTGCCGAAACACGTTTGTGACGACAACAGGACAAATACCCCGAGACGTGACCGAGCCGTGATGTGGTCAGACAGGTCGCTGTCGGGTTGTGTTGCATCTGTCCCTCTCTCTGTCTCCCTCTGTGACGCACACACACACACACACACACACACACACACACATCTCTGACAGCGCAGACTTCTGCCGTATTTAATTCATGAATGATGCTGTTTTGTCTTTTAGCGATAGCTGCTGGTCATGTGACCTGACAACACAGGCAGGAAGTGTTGGGTGCAAAGATGCTTGACAGCTTGCCACTCTGCAAGGGTGTGTGTGTGTGTGTGTGTGTGTGTGTGTGTGTGTGTGTGTGTGTGTCTGCATGCATTTATAGCATTAATGTATTTGTGTGACTCCCTGTGTCTGTTTCTGTGTGGGAATTTCAGTCTTTCCACATTTATATTTATGCACTTCTATGTGTGTGTGTGTGTGTGCGTGTGTGCGTGTGTGCGTGCGTGCGTGCGTGTGTGTGTGTGTGTGTGTGTGTGCATTTCAAATGGTGGGCCACTGGGGAGGTAAATAAGCTCAGCCAACACACATGGTTCACTTGATTACATAAGAGCAGAGAGTGATGTGGCAGGATAAGGAGGGAGGAGGATTAATGGAGGGAGGAGAGGGGGGAGAAAAGATGGAGGAGGCTGGAGAAACTGGAGGGCAAACACTATAAAAAATGTAATTTAAGGACTGCAATACCTAAAACCTCTGAAAGGTTTCATCAGTCTGCTGCGCTCTTGTTTCGCTCTCTGGAGGTCGGTAATGTTTTAAAGATATCAGGGAGCAGACAGGACGTCCGCCGGCTCCCTCTGAGCCGACTGGGAAAAAATTAAACTCACTCCAACTTCAGCAGGAGCTTCGTCTCAGAGCTAACGTACCAAACTGCTGCAGAGAGCAGAAAAAATGAAATTACTTTATCTAAACAAGAAGGGAGTCGGTGGAAACTGTTTTAGCAGGAAGGAAAACATGGACTTGTCTTAAAAAACTTTTGTGTCATCCCAAGAAAACGTCCCGTTAGCAGCAACAACGATGAGACTGAAGGCCCCATTGTAATTATTATTCAAACCAGATCGTTTTTATCTCTTAAAACACTGATTTAATTTAGTCATGTGTAAAACTTGACCTAGAACTTGACTACATTTATGAACATCTGATGCAACAGACTCCTGACTCCAGTCTACTGCCACTATCAGGCCAGGGTTTCCACCTAAACATTAAAGCTCCATATTTTCTTCTTCTGTGTTTTATTTGAAGTGTTGATCCATCAGAAGATTTAAAAACCATCTCAGTGTAGTTTTACATCTCCTCTCTCAGGCTTCTCTCTGCAGCTCTAGTAACAACAGGTCGGTGAGCCAATCAGAAGAGAGGAGGCTCTGAGCCTCTCTTCTGATTGGCTGACTGTTTTCTGAGTGATCCAATAAAAATAAAGCAGATTTCAGGTAAAAACACTCAGAGAAACCAAATTCTGCAAGGTTTGGATGGTGGGTCCAGGTGGGCGGGGCTTGGTGACTGCTTTGTTGTGACATCACAAAGTTCCAGAAGTCCTGACGGCTGGTTTTAAGGCTCAGTTTCTGAATACAGGCTGTGTGCATTTCTCTGTGGACTGAGGCTTTGATACTTTCACAGTATTAATATAGAAGCTAGAGCTGATCTATAATCACACTACACATGGACACAGACCTTTACACTGGAGGAGCTTTAAAATAATCAAAAATAACAACAGGCAGTTTACCATGGCAACATATCTGTGATGCATTGAACAATAGAAATAACAGCTTCTGTGAGAGCTGATTATATCAATTCTCATTGTAAATACACTAAAACACTCACAATGAGCAGCTTTGATTCAAACCTGTGTAATGACTCTCAGTGAAACAGTGTTAATCTGACTGTGATGCAAATAAAGAACAACAGAAAAGGCTTGTGCATGTTGGAACATCAGGGGGAAACCCCCTCATTCACATTTTTTCAGCTGCTAAAAATAGTGCAGGAGGCTCTGAAATGGTAATTCACTGTGTGTAATCACACTGCTGCAGACTTCAGTGCTCATGCTAAGTGGAGCATCGTCTCATTCTTTTGGCTCTCCCGTCGGTCCGTCCATCAGCCATTAAAATAGCAAATTAAATATTAAAGAGAGGAGCAATTAGGAGACATAAACAGAGAGAGAGAGAGGGAATATCCTGCAAAGAGATGTGACTTTAAATCAACCACTAGCATCAAGTGAAGAGATCTGATTCTGGTTAAGTCAAGTTTTTTAAATGTGTTTTTAATTGGCTCTTTATCAGCGACAGCTCTCTTCATGTTCATGCGGTTCACACAGATTCACACCTCCCAGCTGCTGAGTTCAGAGAGTGTGAAATCCCTGAGCTGGTGTGTTACTGTGGTTTATTGAAAATCTCTCCTTCACAAACTCCATTATGGCGAGTTAGAGACTTTGCTCAAAAGTCATTTTCTGTTTCCTTGCCCAGATATTTCCACACAGTGAAAATATTCAAAGCACAGTCTGGATTTATGATGAACAGCAGGATGGCCGAGCAGCTGCGGGGAAATAATAACTTTTAGTGTTTCCGTTTCAAATCGATAAAAAACATGAATTCTCAAGGAAACGCCACAAGAAGAATTTCTAAAGAAGATTTTAATTCCTGTTGTGAGGTTCATTTATAAGGACAACAAGCAGCGGCTGGAGCTGCTGTTAACGTGTCATAATATCTACAAAAATCAAAGCTCTGCATGAGAAACTATTTTCTTTTCTCTGTGTCACTGCAGCGACGAGCGAAGAACCCGAGGGCAGAAACATCCCTCTGATCCTTCAACACTGTTTCCTCAATCAGCGACGTTCCATTCTTTTCAACTGTTTTGTTTTTAAAATGCACTTTTTCCTCCTGAGTTTCCCCCAGAATGCATCCTGACAACCTCTAATGGAGTATGAACCTGTTGCAGTGGGCTGCGGGTGGAGAGTGTGGGAGGCAGCAGCAGCAGCAGAGCTGATAGAGCTAAGAGCAAGAAAGTGACAGTTTGTTTTTTTCTTTTGAGAAAATATGAGTCACCGCTCAGCACACGGATCTGGAGGAGTTACATGTTCTGTCCCGTTTCCTGCTTCTGTGGGAGGAGGAATTAGTTTGATTACAGAACCAGAACCTGATCATTCGTTCCTTTTACATTTCTGAATCATTTTTTGTGGCCAAATTCTTGTAGGTCCTGGAAACATCTGGATATGACCTGGATCACATCGTCTACATTTTGCCAGTTATCAACAGAAAGGCTAAACTGTGACATGATGTTTAAGTGTTTTAGGGAAAGATTTTGATGATATTACACCGTGGCCATGGGGAAACCCTGGTGCATCATGGGAATTACCTCCTTCACAGAATCATTAAAGGGACTTTACATAAATCAACCCTTACTCAAAACAAGCACTAAACACAAAGACAAATCTCTTTCCTAAACTCCATCAAAACAGGAGGAAACCGGCCCTGAGAAAACAGGGCTGCTGTACATACGTACGTATACGAGCGTGCACTCGACGAAGGACAGTGATGTCTTTCCTTTCTCAGGGAAGATTACATACTTTATATATTACACTTAATACTGAGAAAAATCGCAGAAAGAAACAAAGATGGAGCCTCATTTTTTTAAGAGAAAATAATTGTAAAATATCTTTTATTTGTGTTTTTGGTCAAAGTAAAATATTGATTTCATTTCTAGATTTCCTTTCTCATTTGTTTTAGGATTGTTCTTTGTTTGGAAAAAAAATCCAAAACATAAAATATAAAAAAGCCAGTCTTTCATTGTCTTTCTCCAAGGACATGACGACAATGAAAATGACAAACTGACAGATCACACGATGACAGCTGTCTCGTTAGCATATAGTCGTTTCCTGCCAGGTCTCTGTGGGACACTGACGAGGAAGATTTTGTTCCAGCTGGAGAAATCTATGAATCTATGATCCTATGATCTATCCTTTGTGCTTTAACTCTAACTGTAATATGAAATAATAAAAACACACTGAAGCATTTTGATGCCCTAAGGAACCATTTGAAACAGCTGATCCTTGTCTGTGAGCTCAGGCTGCAGGCTCTCAGCTGTTTACACACCTCTCAAAGCCTATTGGGCTTCGCTCTGAAGTGCCCACCCCCCTAGTTTGCTCTGATTGGTCAGGGGAGACGTCTATCTACAAGCTGGAGTCATTCTGAAAAGCTGTGGGAAAAAAAACTGGCTTTTTCCGACGGAAAAGTACGCGTCATTACGCTCGGTTACGCTCGGTTACGCTCGGTTACGCTCGGTTATGCTCACTGTCTTCCCCCGATGCCCCGGAAGTGAAATAGGATTATATTTATGTGCTCGTGGTTAGAGCAAAACGAGCTGAATGTTTGAATTATAGAGACTCTAACCGATCTAACAGGTACCGCCTGTTTATATTGACAAACGTTTAACAACATGTCCAGGACTTTATGAATGGGCCGTGACCGGGCCGGCGGGCTGTATGATGTATTGGGGGGGGGGGGGGGGTGATCAGAGAACTAGACTTGTGAACACACTCCTAATCTGAGGCATCTGTGTTTTCACTTCGGACTTTATCCGTTCTGCTTTTGTACTTTGCTTTGAGGATGTTTTGTTCAGCTTCATTATAATAATAATAATGATCATTTTAAATTTTAATTAATTAATATGTATTTTTTAAATATATTTTTTACTGTAACATTTCAGTTTGTATTTGATCGTGTCAAACTCTGTTAATAACCTCTGGTGCAGTGTATATTTATATTTATACTTTTGTGCCTTACTCTGTTTATCTAATATAATTATTAATAATAATAAAATAAAACTAATCAGAGAGCTAGACTAAAACCTCCTCTCTGACCTCGTCTCCTCCAGCTCCATGGAGAAGTCATGAGGTCAGGAAGATGTGAAGGAGGATTCATCTTTATAACACATGGACCATCAATCCTCCTTTAACCACTAAAACAAAACTAACAGGATGAAATGTTGAAATAAGAAAACATGAGAGGAAAACACAAATAGAGAAAGTTGAGGCGGTAAAATAATAATGAAATAGAAATAATGAGCTGAGCAACAGAATAAATTATATTCTGACACAAGTTTGAAGTTTCCTGTCGTGTTAACTAGAGAACATTCATGTTTAGGTCTTTACACAATGAGAGGATTCAGTGAAACAACATTAATGTATAGACTATAGTATTTAGTTCTGATGATGATTTATTAAATGTTTATTCATCAGCTCGTTCTTCATGACGACTGCTACTGGATTTAAAGAGAATAAATCTACATTTATGGATCTGGGCTTCAGTCGGTCAGACGAGGATTTCCATCAGTTCTGGATCGAGTCACAAGTAGATATAAAAAATAAAACAACCTTGGTTACCTTTCCCAAAGAGTTGGAGTTTTACATCCTTGTTGCTCCCTTCAGTTCAGTTCAGTCACAAGAGACCAACACTTTGGATGAGTGATCACTGTCGCCACGGCAATGACACAAAACAAGTGTCTCCTGAGGCTTTGAGTGTGAAACAGCTTCCTCCATCCTGAGTCCAGCTCAGAGACGCTGATATCAGGGATAGATAAAGAAAGATAGATAGATAGATAGATAGATAGATAGATAGATAGATAGATAGATAGATAGATAGATAGATAGATAGATAGATAGATAGATAGATAGATAGATACTTTATTTATCCCCCAGGGGAAATGAATGTGTCCAGTAGCTCATCAGTGATAATATGTGAATATTATTACCGATGAGCTATTATATATATTATATATAAAATTGAGAATAATTTTTAAATCAGTTGTCTTGATTGTGTTTTTAAAATAGTTTTAATTAAGTTTGATTGACAGGTACGTTAACCTGTCAGAGTGAGCTGTGAGCATCAGCACATCCCAGTAGTTTTAACAGTGTTGATGTGCTGTGCTTGAAACGAAGTTGCTGATGTGCGCTAACAACATCAGTACGCAGCGAGGACCAGGACGCAGACATGAAAACGATTTTAACTACCGTGTTTTTATACATTTCCTCTTTTGTTCTGTTTGATCTGATCTGATGAATCATAAACAAACTCCAGCTGTGACGCATTCATCATGGATGAGACACAGAGAAGCAAACATTTCAAAAGACGCTCTACGAATGAAAAGCCTAAGATCCTTTTTCCCACAGAGAGAGAGAGAGAGGGAGAGAGAGAGAGAGAGAGAGAGAGAGAGAGAGAGAGAGAGAGAGAGAGAGAGAGAGAGAGAGAGAGAGAGAGAGAGAGAGAGAGAGAGAGAGAGAGAGAGAGAGAGAGAGAGAGAGAGAGAGAGAGAGAGAGAGAGAGAGAGAGAGAGAGAGAGAGAGAGAGAGAGAGAGAGAGAGAGAGAGAGAGAGAGAGAGAGAGAGAGAGAGAGAGAGAGAGAGAGAGAGAGAGAGAGAGAGAGAGAGAGAGAGAGAGAGAGAGAGAGAGAGAGAGAGAGAGAGAGAGAGAGAGAGAGAGAGAGAGAGAGAGAGAGAGAGAGAGAGAGAGAGAGAGAGAGAGAGAGAGAGAGAGAGAGAGAGAGAGAGAGAGAGAGAGAGAGAGAGAGAGAGAGAGAGAGAGAGAGAGAGAGAGAGAGAGAGAGAGAGAGAGAGAGAGAGAGAGAGAGAGAGAGAGAGAGAGAGAGAGAGAGAGAGAGAGAGAGAGAGAGAGAGAGAGAGAGGGAGAGAGAGAGAGAGGGAGAGCTTGTCGAAGGACAGAGTGATTTATAGAGAAGCAGACGGCACATTAGGAGCGGGAGGATGAGGGGAGGAAGGAGAGATGGACATAAATAGGAAAAGAGGACGAGAGGTGAGGATATTCTTTTGGCCTCGGTCCAGAACATACTTTTATAATCTGGAAGTAAGATCCTCCTGGAGGGAAAGACCAGTTCAGGGAGATATATTTGGGCAAAGAATCCAGACCCACAATCATACACTTTATTAGACGGAGACTATGTGACCAAAAGTATGTGGACACTCCTTTAGAAACAAAAGTCCCTGAGGAATATGTTTCAGTTGTGGTGGAGGAGTGTATTGATCGTTCAGTGGATGTCCTACACATCTTCATGTTCTGCAGCATCTGGTCCTCTTTGATTCATCCCTGTGGAGCGTTCACTGTCCTGCAGGACGTGTGAGACTCTGATATGGGATGGTTAATTCCTGTTGGACTGCTGGCTATTGTTGAGCATGGACATTAATCTGCGGCTGTAACAGCCTCCACTCTTCTGCTTTTTATTTTTTCCCACTGAGTTTTTGAGCTTCCACACAAAGACACTGTCAAATGGAAATATAGTTAAATATGCTGCAGCTCAAAAGGCCTCAGAATACATGCAGACTCGTTGGTAATCTTTCATCTACTCTACAATATAAAATGATAACAGACAATATGTGTGCTATTAGAATAAGGTTACATCCAGGTAACTTACTGAGTAGGAGACACCTGCCTTCAACCGCCGCGTTTAGTCCTTTCATTCACCTGCAAGCAGTCCAGACCGACCAATCACAGCGAGCGGGGTCCCACATGCAGTTTCCCCGTAAACACTTAATGCAGAACTAACCATTAATCCACCTTCGCCTTGTGGAGGCTGTGTCAAGTAATGTTCCAATTCTCTCTGAAACAGACAATCAAACCAATCACGTCCACTTTGTGCAGCAGTTGTCCAGGTGTGCAGAGGTGTGAAAGAAAGGCAGGGTTTGTTCTCCTGTCTCAGGCTCTCTCGCTTTTTATTCAGGACTGCAGCGCCAGGAGAAACTGGTTTAAAGTCTGCAGCTCTATCCTGAATTGGAGGATTCATTGACATTGAGAATACAAGGGCACACAAAAGACTGAGAGATCAGGGAGGTGGTGTTTGAAGCAGCAGAAGACAGCAGGAGGTTTGCTCTTCTGCATGTGGACATTCAAAGCAGGTTCAAACACCTTCAGGTCAACACATGGTCCCTCGTTCACTTCAAACATATCCTTTAGGTTTCGCCTTCGTTTGACTTGTGTGGTCTAAGATGAAACATAAACACGACAAACTCCACATTATATCAGACAGCTTTGCTCTAATCTGCATCTCATCAGCTCTGTGATATTTTCAGTCCAATCTGTTCTCATCTCTCGCAGCCACTGAGATTCAAATTTTGAATATTGCCACTAATGAGCAACCAAGAGCGTCTCAAAGAAAACATGAAATGATGGTCGTTAAAACTCCTTCTCTTCCTCCTCACGAGGAGCAGCTGAGAGACAGGTAATCACACCATTTGTTTGGAGGTGTTTGGAGGCCTGTTCATATGTAAATGAGGATTTTAGAGAAGGAAGGTGAAACTATTAGAGCCACAGCAGGGCTCCAAGCATTGTTGATGGCTGTGCTACGATGTGGACGACTAGAGCTGAGCTGATTTATTAAATGCAAAAGGGCGTCTTGTGCACTTTCAAGTATCTTAAAATCCCATGTTGTGTACGGTGAAGAGACTCGAAGGACAAACGAGCGCCAGCTTCACAGCTCAGGTGTGAAAGCTTCACCTGGTCCTTCAGTCATGTTAAAACAGACGGTTGTATGTGGAGGTTGTATCTCTGCTGGTCTTTAAACCCTCTGTCTGTCAGTGGCCGCCCACTGGTTGGTCGATGGCCTGTGAGTGTCGTAGCTCTGGTGTTTCCGATGCTCTGTCAGTCTCTCTGTGGTGTTTCCCCACAGCTGTTGGTTGTGATGTGGCGTGGGGGGGGGGGTAAAATGCCCCGCCCATGTATGACCACCTTCTATCACGTGACCAAACAAGCCCTCCGATTTAAACAACCCTGTAGGTCGTCTGTCCCGTCCCTCAGATCCGACTGATAGCAGGGTTCTTGCAACAGGTGCACTGGACATTTGTTGTCATGGCAACAATAATGACGGTTTGGGTTGTTTAGGTTCAGGCACTAGAAGGACTTGGCCAGTTTTAGGTGAAGATTGTAGATGAACTGTTTTTATTGCAACACATTAACAAGGTTGTTTTTATAGCAAAAATATATTTGTCCTATTGGAAAGTTAGTAACACGACTTTACTTTAATATTTGTCATATATGGTCACTGAAGCTAATGCATATTATTTTATAATTAAGATATATGCCCAAAGTTTTAATTTGAAAGCTAAATAAGGTTTTCCACTTTCTTCATCAGTCTGTTTTTTAGCCAGAAAGTTTTTTATTTTGAAGATTTCTTCGTTGGTGTCTTTCATAGTTTCCTGACAACAGTAAAGACCAGTACTTAGCCTGAAAGCGAGACACTCACCGTACCTGAAGACTTTAACAGTTTATTGTCCTGTACAGAATCTCTAGCTGCTGTTTGTGTCCACATTCATTCATTCATTCATTCATTCATTCATTCATTATCAGCCTAAACTCACCAACAGAGAGGAACTCCTTCAACTTCACGTCATTCTGCACTTGCTGCATGAGTAGGGAGAAAAAAAAACATGAAAGGATTTTGCCTTTTAATTGGAAATTTTGGGTTAGCAAGTACTTTGAAGCTCCTGCTGCTTCCTAAGCAGTTTCTGGGCTGTAAAATTCCTCCCAGCTCTGACCATGTTTATTTAGGGCGCGTCTACATGTCAAACCCTTAATACTCCTTCAGACTTCCAGTCGACCTCGCTGTTTAAAATCTCCTCTGGAAGCAAAAGGCCGGACGCTGCTGTTAGCAGACTTAAAGTTTAACCCTTTAAATATACAGACATAAATAACTCATGTATTATTTTAGAAACGTGATGCCAGAGTGCTCACCACACTACAAGCTTTCCTCTCAGTATGATTTATCAGGATGACAACTCTCTTGAGGCCCTATTTTTTTATTCCAGCAGTTAATGGGATTAGTCCGACTGAATCCACCATATCATTCCTTTAACAGAGCCCTCTGTGCTCAGCGTAACACCAGCTGCTACACGACTGGTGCATGTGGTGAGGAAGAGGTGAACAGGATGTAGAAATTAGTCATGAAAACAAAAAGAAAAGACCAATTTTGCAATGGCTTGTGAATTTGTAGAAAGATAAAACAGGTAAAACTCACTGAGTGAAAATAAAGGAGGTGTCCATTATAGAAGTTAATATCAACAAGGTAAAAGACTAACAAACCACCACAGACACACAAAAGACTATTAACATGATATAATAAACTTTATATTGACGTCAAAACGTTTCTCTACAACAATTCACCTTCCATCGTCTCACTGCTGATGAGTGAGCTTCAGTGTTTGTAACATTAGATCATATATGACATTTTATGTTGGTAATGAAATGTCAAGCTAACACTGGAAACAATAGGGCGCACTATCAGCTAGCTAATATTATTTAGCTAAACTGTAACTTAGGCTAAAGTCAGAAAATAGCTATTATTAGCTAGCTAAACTGTAACTCAAAGCTAAAGTTAGAAAATAGCTAACAACTAGCGTTCCTCCATAGATTCTTGACAACTGGACTGTGTCTAATTCAGAAACTCACAGGGTAAGAATGTGAAGTGCATTAAACAAGCTAGATAGTTTGTTACTGCTACAACATTTACCTCTAACCAGGTTAAGAAATGGTACGGTCCACTTTAGGGGTGTCTGAAATCGTATTACAAAATTCTTCCAGGCATGAAAAAGGGAAATGTATTGTAATGTTTACAATCCCAAGTAAAGAGGGAAGGGATATATACATGTCCCAAACTGTTGTTTTAACCAGCAGCCGCAGCAGCAGCCGCAGCCGCAGCAGCCACAGCAGCCGCAGCAGCAGCAGCAGCAGCAGCAGCAGCAGCAGCAGCCGCAGCCGCAGCCGCAGCAGCAGCCGCAGCCGCAGCCGCAGCAGCCGCAGCAGCCGCAGCCGCAGCCGCAGCCGCAGCAGCAGCAGCAGCAGCAGCAGCAGCAGCAGCAGCCGCAGCCGCAGCCGCAGCAGCAGCCGCAGCCGCAGCCGCAGCAGCCGCAGCAGCAGCAGCAGCAGCCGCCGCAGCAGCAGCACATGAATGAAAGGAAATAAAAATAGATAAAAAATGAAATAAGAGCAGACAAACAGGTGGCAAGGTGGATGATGGTGAGTAAAAAACAGAGAGAAGAAGAAGACGGAGAACACAGGATCAAATTTGTCAACAAGACAGATGAAACTTGAATGACATACAAGAAAATAGAGAATATTTTTTATGAATGATGAGAACAAAGAAAATATTGGGACAAAACGGCGTCACGAAAAACACGACCAGAGGCAAACTGTTCCTGAAGCAACATCACACAACGTATTTAGGTCGCAGTTTCACAGAATAAAAGCGGCAGTCTGAGCTGACTCCTGACGTGGTTTATTCTGGGTTTGTATTTTCACAGGCTCCCAGTGTTGCTTCAGGCTGTCATATGAACTTCTGCTCGCTGTAAAGAAAAATGGTTTCTGGGAAGAAAAGGCACAAGTAAAATGGAAGTTAAAGGAGCAGCTGTAGTGTGTAAAGACTGTGTAATGTTTGAATAAGAGGGTCAGCTGATCCTAGAAAGCAAAGGACAGACACTGGCTGTAACTTTTAACCACTCTGAAAGCTCAGCTGGTTGATTTAAGAAGGAGCTCTCACTGCATCAAAAGTTAAACACATGCATTATGGCTCTGCATGTGCTGTGGAGGTAATGGAGGCATATTATATTCCATACTGCATGTAAAGTGGATGAGCATGAAAATTCATAATCTTTCATTATTCACAACCTTTACTCCCTAGTGTGTGTGTGTGTGTGTGTGTGTGTGTGTGTGTGTGTGTGTGTGTGTGTGTGCGTATGTAATGATATGGAGCAATAAACATGATAGAAGCTGTCATGGTGTGTAGCAGCTGTACGTCTGTGTTTAGGCTGGATGGAGGTGTTGAGAAGGTGAAATTGGAGTCTCAGTATATTGAAGCGACTTTAAATGTTCATTGTATCTTGAATTTGTTCTCCTAACATCAAACCCTTTAAACTGCATTGATTGATTTTCTTTTTTTTTGGCCATTTGTGGACAGAATGACACTTCAGTGAAACTCACCTGTGTAGCAACCACTGCACCTGAATTTAAACTAGCGCTCATTGAAAATCGAGGCAGCACCTTCAGTTGAAGGAAAGTTAAAATGAATGAGCATGACTTGGCAGTGAATGAAGATTTATTCACAGCTAATTGTCTATAAGCAAATGAGTAAATGAGCCGTTAAAATTAATAAACACATAAGAAAAAAGTGATCTGTGAAATGAAGTAAATGATTTACAATTACCAGAGAACATTAGAACGAGGGACGATCAGCTTCTGTTGGACTTAAAAATAAGAATTCAGAGCATATCAAACATCAACTTTTACCACAGACAGCAGAGGTGAAGTTTTGAAAACTTTTGCAGCGTCGTTTCAGAACTGAATTCCTTTCAGATGGACCCGATGTGGTTGTTTTGGTGCCGACTCTCCAAGGGAATTAGCTCCAAACAGTCCTGAAAGTAATTTTGTCGGCTGGATGACGAAACCTCCGAGCAAGACTCACAGAAGTACGAAAACATGGAGAAAGAAAACTTGCTCCAGGTAAAAATTAAAAATGCCTAGAAAGTTAAAAAGTCTAGAAAAAGTAAAGTGATTTTTCTGGCTAATGTTAACTCACCCGTTATCTCTTACACCTGTGCCATCATCACTTTGTAAAGGTGGTATGGCGCTCAGGTTAGCAAACAGTTCCCTGGTTACACATCCAAAGACAAAGAACAACATTAGCGTTGATTTGGAGTTCTGTTTGAGTAAGTCTAATATTCGCTCTCCTTTTAGCTCCTATCTGCCTCTTTAACTGCCAGACTTTCCGCTAGTCACTAACTTTGCTATCTGGTGTTGGACATGTGCTCTTAATGAACATTGGGTTTATCAGAGCTTGCTTCCTGATAACAGCTGCTGCTGCTGCTGCTGCTGCTGCTGGGTGCAAATGGATGTAAGTTTAGCCAGAGAGGGTTATTTTAGAAAATAACTTTTCTGTTCCATGTTAAATCAGGGAATCTGTCTCAGTTTCATCTCCAGTATAGGTCTGAAATGTATGTAGCTTAGCTTAGCACTAGTACTGGATGAGGGAAACAGTCGATCCAGCCACTTTTCCACTGGTCAAAAAACCAACAAGACTCACTAACATTGGGCTTTTGTCGGCAATGGAAAGAAGGTACGATTGGCAATTTTCCCGGGTCATATGAATATGCAGTAGATGCAGGTATTTATCTGATTGGCGGTGTCATGACACCGTGAACACGCTCATTTTCACCCCTTTGTCGTCTGCACTGCGGCTACATGGTGCTCGAGGGTGAAAGAGTGAAGCTGCAGCCCTGAAATAAGTTTCAAAAACACACTCACTGATTGAAGCGTTTCCCACGGTAATTTTTGTATAACGGCAGGATTTCTTAATGTAAAATACTCAGGCCCTTTGCGCCTAACGAGAGGTGTCCGTTAGCTGACGTTATGTTGAACTCAGCCAGAGAAACAGTGTGTGCCTCCAGCTCCGCTCTGTCGGGTGTGAACATGCGGCTCTGAGTGATTGATTGGCAGCTCACAGCTGACGGAGAGCAGACAGAGAGCAGACAGGGTCAATCTTTGCGTCCACCAGCGATAAATGAAAGATTAAACAGCCCTTCCCTCTGGCTGACACAAGGCTTGAGGACATTGTCGGAGTGGCGGCCGCCCAGATGAAGTCACTGCTGTTTTTCTGCCGCCTCCTCTCACACTGAATCATCTTAATCAACGTGTCTTTGACTCATTATATTAACATGGCTAGTTGCTCACGTCATAGTAATAACACTAAGAGCCGATGATTCAGTGTTGAGTGAGTTTGACAGGCCGTCCACCAACCAGCACATTTCCCTCTTCATCGCTCTATCATTCATTAATTTCTCCTCCTTTCCCCTCATACTCTCTCTCCTCTCTCTTCTCTTTCACTCAGCACTTCTCATCCTCCTCTTCACTTATACTTTCTCTTCCACCCACTCTCATTTCATCCTCTCCTTTTCCTCCCATCTCAATCTCTTTCTTTCTGTCTCTCCCTCCTTCACTCCTTCTCACTCCTCCTCTTCCTCACCAGGAAATCAACACTGCTCTTTTTGACTTAGGGGGGAAAAACAAACATCTCACATCGTCGCTCACGAAACCAAAATTTTGTCAGGGAAGTGAAGTGTAAAGAAGAAACAGAGTCCACTTCTTCTTTGTGTAAAAGCTCGGCGCAGTAGGTGTGAAGTTTCAGCTTCTCGCCTGCTGTCCACTGTGTTTTGAAGAAAGCACAATTCGCTCTTTATGATATTTCTGACCGTGAATGTGGGAAGGCTGAATCGATGCTCATGTAAACGCCGCCCCGGGGCGGCAAAGTAAATGAGTCAAACAGCAAACTGTGTCACCGCGGACATCAATCACAAGTCGCTCTGATCAATAAAAACACAAAATCGATGCAACTTTCTGTCACAGTTACACACACGATGCTGAGCCGCACTCTTAATGCGACCGCTGCCAGTTATGATGCTGTACGATTTCCCACTGGTCGGCTGTGACATTGATCGTCCTCGTGTCCTTGAGCAAGACACTAGTTTGGTGTGGGAGACTGCGAAGTGCACGGAGGGTTGCTGGTTTGAACCTTCACCCCACAGCTCCACTGGTGTGCACGAGGTAGAAAGAAACCTTTTCTTCTTTGTCTTTGTTGTTGGGCTCCTGCAGCTCCCTGTGTGTGTGTGTGTGTGTGTGTGAGTGTGTGTGTGTGTGTGTGTGTGTGTGTGTGTGTGTGTGTGTGTTTTACAGTATGTTCAGATGAAACACACTATTGTATCTTAGAAGATAATATAAGATAGATAAGAGTAGATTATGTTGATTTCATTTTGGTTTTCAGACATCCACGTCTGAATCCTCTGACGCCAAAACAAACATTGTTTGTTTGATTTTTAAATGCAGACTATTGGCAGAAACTGTAACTTACAGGTGTCCCCTAAACACCTCACATACGAGTTACACTTTACATGTTCCTTTAACACCTCATATGCAGGCTCTGTTAGACAGTGAAATTAACAGATGTTCCCTGAACGACATCATCAGGGACCAGCAGCTGTGGTTCACTGTATAGAGTTAGTGTTGGAGGTTTAAGGGGGTTTATAGTTGTAAATGCAAAATGTGCCAGTATGAGGGGCCATCAGGGGCCCCCTTTTGCCCTTAAGGGGGCCCTAAACATTTTCCCTGGCGCTGCGCCTCTGCTTATATTTATGATTTACATCACGGCTCAGTGTTATTACACACATAGCAACATAATACTGTCGTAAAAAGCAAATGAAATGTGATTAAAGTTTCTCACATGTGCAGCAGCTGCAGCTCTGTGGGACGTTTTTGGGACATCAGCATGAATTTTAAAGTTGGGGTGAAAACTGATGATGTCGTGTTTCCTGCTCCAGATGAGAATGAGATAATAACTAAACCCTTAAATATAATGAATACAGAGAAGTGAATTACCATCCTGTCTTCTGACTCCTTCTTTCCCTCCTCCGTTTTGTCATTAATTTATTTTGGCACTCTTTTTCCTAAATTACACTCACACATTTTGCAGTTTAATTTGATTAAATAATAAAGATTTAATTACATTTTGCACATTTCTACATCAAAGAGGTGACTCATCGATCTTTGAATTAAAATGATCACTGGAACGAGTCTTAGTTCTGTTTTCTGAGAAAGACTTGAAGAAGTATTTTATTTTAAAGATACGGAATAACAAGTCAGTTTTGTTTTTCTCTTAATTACTGATTACATTTTTCATTTTGTGTGCTTTTGTTTGACAGTTGAGTTTTATTAGTTTTTAATCGGCTATTAACTTAAAACAAAAACCCAAAACACAAGTTCTGTGTTTTCAAATGATTAGTTAAATACTATTACTACAATTACTACAATATTTATGATCTCTGATCCAAACGTAAATGAAACGGTCACATTGCCACCATGATTTGAAATATGGCATTTCATTAATAAATTATTATTATTGACTGACAGATCTTAATATGAGCTCATTATGTTTTATAATCTAATATATCTGCAGTTTTTAAAGGTTTGTAAAGGAAGGATGAAAACAAGCTAATTCTTTCAATTATGATCAAAATGGCTTTTTAATTAGAAATGTAACTGTAAATCACAAGAAAAACTAATTTAGCTGCTGAATATTTTATTAATTAACATGTTTCCTGTTTGACAAAGTAAAATCAATGCAGCAGTTTTATGATTTTCTCTCACTTTACTCATAAAACCTTCATGTGTGTGAGTGAATGATTGATTGTCCTGTCAGTTCACTCGTCAGTATCGGCAGGGAAATGCAAATGAATCATATTGATGAATTTGCAAAGAAACATATTGATTATGACTCTGACACCGAGGGGAGAAAACGACACCTGTCTGCTCTCTCAGTAACGCCGAGGGAGGAAGGAGTTGTTGCTGTAAACTCACTGTCTGACACTGTGTCACAAGACGAGAGAGAATCTGTTGCTTTTTGGGTAAAATTACAAGTTAAACGAATCATTTGATAAAAATGTGAATATGTGAGTTTCAGATTAAAAGCAGACGCCTGTAGAAACCTCAGTGGAGAGGAGAAAAGAAGAGTCAGTTTGTACCTGGTTAAAACATATCTCCAGAGGATGTATGTACTGTATGTGATGATGCTATAGGTGACACATACATATATATATGTATATGTCACCTATGTCACTCATGTACTGCAGTTCTGTATGAAGTTATTTCTCTGCCTCTCGTTTTACTCTGTCGATAAATTGTTAATTAATAAATTTGATGTTAATTATTTCTGCCTCACCTGTAGCTCTGTTTCACAAGAATATTTCTATAAGTAGAATCACACATTCACCATCTGTGTCTCATATCTCCATCGAAACAAGCAGTGGTCTCAGTTTCCTCGTCCACTAATATGCATCTTAAATGTATTTCCACGTGTTTGTTTCAGACTCAACGTCCGTCGTGAAAATAAATAAATGAAATAAAGCTCGTTAAAAACAGCGCTTTAATCAGTTAACAGTGACAGCTTTCTGTAAACGTACTGTCTCTGCATCGCACCAGATCAATACCACCTGACCTTTAAAGTATCTCTATTAGAGGTTGTGATATACTGGAGATATTCTATTAGTGGAACGGTTTTATTCTTAGTACTGTCTGATCAAACACAGTGCAGCCATGTGGGAAAAACAAGTGTTATTTATTGCACAAAGCAGCAAAGTCTTTAACTCTGATGAAAACTGCCAAAGCCACAAAACCAAAGATCTGACAGCGAGAGTCGATACAGGCGAAGGTGTCGTCGTCCTTTACAGCTCAGTCAGAGAATAACAGCTTGTTTTTCAGCTCTGTACAAAAGTAAACATCTTGTTTCACGGCTGTGTTTATTCATTCATGTCTGTTGTCTTGTATCAGAACAGGAAGTCCACACAGGAAACGAGGTATTCCCACTGAAAGAAGTCACATGACCTGAATCAGACCCGTTTCATCAGCTGTATTTAATGATTCATCTGAGCAAGTGATGTCGCTCACCACTCAGATAAACAGATAGACTGCACAGGAAACACATATTTACATTGGAAACAGCAGGATTTGAATGTTTCATGGGACATGAGGTCATAAAACTTTATTTAAAAAAACAAAAAGACTGCAGTTCAAGTAAACATGTGAGTGTCACCATGACAACAGCAGCAGCATTAGCTTACAGCCTCGTCCACAGGAATTTGTGATGCTGGTAATTATACAGGAGACGTACAAGTTCTAGTTGATCATATCATAGTTTAAAATAAAACCTCATTTGTTTCCTTCAACTACTTTTCAGTGTTTTCTTCCTGGTTGTATCCAGTCCTGTGTCCAGAAACGTTTTACCATATTTCTTAGCAACTGCCACCCATTCACGATCCCGTGAATTAGGCGTCCCGATAGCCGAGTGGCTGAGGCGCATGCCAAGTGGGCGCAGTGAGCTCCTGATTCGACTCCCAGTCTCTGATTCTGCTTCCTTTTTCTTTCTAGAGACAAAATATAAAAACATTTGTAGTCTAACGTCTATCGTGAGGTCAAACACTGCACCAACTCCCTGTCGTTTTCAAGATGTTTACTCAGACAAAACCAAACTCAGTCAATCATCATCTGATTAATCACTATAGATAATAGATCCAATGATAAATCCACAACTAATTAGTTAGAATTGTAATACAAATCATAAATTAGAGGGATTTACATCAGCTCAATGAATAAGCTAATTTGTGAAAACATAATTTTTGATTTTCAGCTTATTGTGGGTTATGGTTTCCATCAACTGCCGCACTTCCAGAGCAGCTATCAGCAGCTAGAGAACATGCAGTTTAATCAATGTCTGAAATATTGAATATCCAGGATGAAAATGAATCTCAATCTTTTGTTTTATCCTTTTGAAATAAAATAATTTTTCTTTAGACCTTTCACATCTTTAGTCTGACACCCATCAGGTCTGTGCCCTACAACCTTTTTGACCTGTGACCCCTTTGATCCATCAAATATCTATAAAGTCAATAAAATGCGTGATCAGAATTGATCCTCTCCCACAGCTTCATCTGAGGAAATGAGGAAAATGAATTTTGTAACGGAGGTTTTCTAGTTGCAGCAGCTCGATCTGGCGGAATATAAACAGGAAGCAGGTGAAGGAGAGTGAAACCTAAAAAACACTTTGTTCAGTTTGATGCTGTTATCAGTGAAGTTTGATCAGACATATCTATCTGACCACTGGAGAGTTTGAGGGGCTGCTTGGCTGAGATAGTGCGGCTGGAGAGAACGGCGTCAGTCTGTCTGACGACCAGTGAATGCCACAGTACAGGTACAATTCTACCTTTCAATTCAGTCTGCCGGCCAGCGCCTGGATGGTCTGAAACACTGTGATTTATAGAAGACAAACTGGGTTTAGTTCTTGTTTTTTTTTTTGTAAAACTGTCATGATCGCTTTTATTTTGAAACCATTTACCTTGTGTGTCCACTGTTGTTTGACTTCCTGTCTCTGTCTTGTTTTCCCTCCATCGTGATTGTCTGCCCCGCCCCATTGTGTTACACCTGTGTCTTGTTACCTGCTCCCCCGGTGTGTGTTTAGTCTCTGGGCTCCCAGTTGTCATTTTTGCTCCTGTTGAGTTTTCTAGCATCTCCTGCTGCTTCTGGTTTCTCTTCCGCTGGTGTTGCCTGCTTTTTGGATCGGTTTGGTAAGTCACCTTTATGTTGTCTGCAACAAAAACCTGGAAATCAGTTTTATCACTTCCTGTTCCCTCGTCCTGAAGGCTCTGGGTTTTTGGTTCGATGACTGAAATAAAGTCTGTGGTTGTTTTATTCTACAACATGAAATACGTTGGTAAAAACTCCTGATTCTTTGAGCTTTTACATCTTGGTTGCTAAGTGGTGTCAGAATGAGACTACAAACGTATTCGCAGTCCACCTTTACAGCCTGGTTAACTCACCAGTCCACCTTTACAGCCTGGTTAACTCACCAGTCCACCTTTACAGCCTGGTTAACTCACCAGTCCACCTTTACAGCCTGGTTAACTCACCAGTCCACCTTTACAGCCTGGTTAACTCACCAGTCCACCTTTACAGCCTGGTTAACTCACCAGTCCACCTTTACAGCCTGGTTAACTCACCAGTCCACCTTTACAGCCTGGTTAACTCACCAGTCCACCTTTACAGCCTGGTTAACTCACCAGTCCACCTTTACAGCCTGGTTAACTCACCAGTCCACCTTTACAGCCTGGTTAACTCACCAGTCCACCTTTACAGCCTGGTTAACTCACCAGTCCACCTTTACAGCCTGGTTAACTCACCAGTCCACCTTTACAGCCTGGTTATGTCACCAGTCCACCTTTACAGCCTGGTTAACTCACCAGTCCACCTTTACAGCCTGGTTGTGTTTCTACAAACTGTCTCTAACTGTGTCGGAGGAAAAGCTTCAGTACAAGAGTCAGAGCTGAATCAAACTACAGGTTGAAGTTTAGTGATGGAGACGCTGAAGTCATGTGACCCTGGTGTTGAAGTCATGTGACCCTAGTGTTGAAGTCATGTGACCCTGGTGTTGAAGTCATGTGACCGCGGTGTTGAAGTCATGTGACTGCGGTGTTGAAGTCGTGGTGTTGCAGTCATGTGACCGCGGTGTAGCTGGTTTATAACCTTGCCTGTCTGGATCAAAAGCAGTTGTTTTATTTTCTGTAATAATCCAAAAGACAATGTAAAAATCTCATTGGCTTGTTGTGGAGGGAACCAGGGTGACGCTAACATCTGTGTTGGCTACAATAACACATTTTCCCTGCGGCACAGATTCCACCAGTGAGAATATGTGAAAGTGTCAATATAACTTCCTGTCTCCACTGGTTTGTGTAGAACTCTGTTCCTCAGATATTCTGCTGCTCAGGTCCACCGGCGGCCCGCTCTCCGTAGACTGCGTGACAGGAAATGGCGCCGCGCCACGGTGGCAGCGAGCCCAGATCGAGCACAGTTCAGTGCTTCTGCACCTTTTCCGGCTCGCGGCTCACAGCGTGAACTAATTCCTTTACGTACATCACTGAGGGCTTTAACGTGCACAGCCCTGAACTGTCACAGCCAAAGATCTATTCACCACTTTCAGCCTGAGTTACTGCAGGAAGATTCACCAGGTCGTGACCCCAGAAGGTTCCAGCTGTTTTCTACCCACTCATCCTTGTTCTCCGACCTGATCCCAAATGAGATTTAAAATAAACCAGTGTTCTCTGTGGCTGAACTTGAAGCAGACAGTGTGCGTGTTGTTCTTCAGTTGGTGCTTTACAGCATGAACGCCATGATCAAAGCCGCTGCAGCGTTTCATTTTGCCGAAGCGGGTGAACGTACAGCGTCTGTGCTGCGGTCGCTCTCCGTCATTAAGGCTCAGAAACTGCGTGTGTTTGTTTTTGTATTAAAAAAAAACAAAAGAAAACTTGCAGAGTGCAGCTTTAATGAGTGATCAGAAAGAGGCTTTACAGTGTTCACACTTCCTCGGTAAAAAGATTCTTCTGCCATCTGTTGTTCCTCCTCAGCAAGTTGCTGCACAGATTCAAGTTAATGAGGACAAATGTTCAGCAGCACTGATACTGGCGGGGCAGTGAAAAGTCCATCACATAACCTGTAAGTACTGACAACACAACAACAACAACAACAACAACAACAACAACAACAACAACACTGCAGTCCTAAAAGGAATAAGAGTTAGAGCCTGTAATGGCTGTACACAAGAAAAACACATAATTAAAACGCTGGCAGAAACGGCACGAAGCTCGTCCAGCTGTGGTGTTCAGGGAACTCCTCGTACTGTAATCGTAAAGTGCGAACACAGTGTGTGAACTCTGACCTGTGCCTAAGATAATGAAGCTCTAACATGAGGCTCCCAGTCTCTGTGGGACATCAATGAAACACCTGTCGCTCACTGTACGGCTGCAGGTGATGAACAGGTGAGAGATATGATGCTTGTTCCTAAAGGTTTGACACCTTGGAAGATTAATGTTGATGAAGATGAACTAATTAATCAAAAGGGAATTGATTGGCAATTATATTAATATTTGATTAAGTGTTTAAAGGCCCTGAAAACCTGTTGTCTCTAATTAAACATAATGTGATTGAACATTAAAATTGTGTTTCGTTATTTCATAATCCACGCACCAATTAGGGTAGGGCATTTTTCCTCAATCAAATCTGATCAATAAATCCAATATTACAGAGAAATACTTAAGAAACGTTAAAGCTCCTCCAGTGTAAAGGTGTGTGTCCATGTGTAGTGTGATTATAGATCAGGTCTAGCTTCTATATTAATACTGTGAAAGTATCAAAGCCTCAGTCCACAGAGAAATGCACACAGCCTGTATTCAGAAACTGAGCCTTAAAACCAGCCGTCAGGACTTCTGGAACTTTGTGATGTCACAACAAAGCAGTCACCAAGCCCCGCCCACCTGGACCCACCATCCAAACCTTGCAGGATTTGGTTTCTCTGAGTGTTTTTACCTGAAATCTGCTTTATTTTTATTGGATCACTCAGAAAACAGTCAGCCAATCAGAAGAGAGGCTCAGAGCCTCCTCTCTGATAAATGATAAATATTAATTAAGAATGTTTTTTCAGAGGATCTTAAGTCATTCATCAAACATGTCTTAATTTGCAGGTGACCAGTTGGTTTTGTCATTTATGTTCATTTATTTACTATTTTCTAACATGTTTTTAGATCAGTGTTTCTCAAAGTGTGGTCCGGGGACCCTCAGTGGTCCTTGAGTGGGTTCCTGAGGGTCCTCAGATTATAATTTCATCTATAAGTAACACAATCCGTATGAATGGAGACGTTGTTCACACTGTTTTAGACTGTTTGAACTCCTTTTTTCACGTTGTGATCTCTGTTTTAGACCAAACAATTAACTGCAAAAACAATCAACTGTTAGACTCATAATGAGTTAAAGAAAAAGTCCTGGACTCGGTTTCAATGAAAAAATAATATTGTACAAGAATAAAAGTGGACCCTCCGTTGACGCCTGTTTCATGAGGTATTGAGTGACGTACTGAGCGACATTATGATGCTGTATCCTCTGTCTTTGCTTCCTCGTCCATCATCTCTAAAGTTTATATCTATCTAACGTTGCTAAAGCTGAGCCATGAAGAGCTTGGCTCACACTCTGAGTCACAGATACAACACCAGGTGCAGTTTGAAACCTTTTGAAGGTAACTGAAGAAGAGGCGCGGTCACATTCAGGTCTTTACCTCCCGCTCGTTAGTCTCCGTACCGTCATGTACTCGACCTTCACGGCGTCTCCTGGGCGAGTGAGCTGTCTGATTATCAAACAGATGGATCGATGAGTTGTTTTCATGTGGAGGCCCGAGGAGTTGTGACACATTCAACAGAGTGATACAGAGAAAACAGAAACAGGCATCTGTAAAAGATGTGAACTCATGAAGTCGCATCAGGCAGAACGGACCATCAGAGAGGAGAACTCTGGACCAGCTATTTGTGTACAAGACTTTTTACATGTTTGTTTCATCCACTCGCTTCGAAGCTCGTCCACCGACGCAACATTTACAGTCACTGTGATAATTACAGACGCTTGGTGTTTCAGCCTCCTGGGCTCCAACAACTCCTCCGTTTATTTTCTTTTCAGTGAGGAAAAGTTTCCCTTGAGTTAGAAAGTTTCGAGAGGCGGAGTGTAACTCCAGCAGCTTTTGGAACGTTCAAAAGACTACGGAGCTTCATTCCAGGTGTTGGACTGTAGTGACGTTCAGGGGCCGTGAGTTCCACCTCCACGCCGTTTGTCTCGGTCCTCAGAAGAATAACCTTCCAGCCAATGACAGGCCTGAACTGCCTCCCCACGCCGCAGCATCATCACACACGTTATGAGAGAAATAACCAGAGTGATGGAGTGGCGGTCTCTGAGTATCACTGGGTGTCCCCCCCCCCCCCATCGCAGTCTGCAGCAGCTTTACACATCAGTGTCTGGTTTCTCCACCAGTTTCAACGCCTCGTGCATCCCCGCCGCCGACAGCTTCCTGTTGATGTTCCTGTAGCGGCAGCGCAGGAGGTTGCTGTACGTCGTCCTCAGGTCGCGGTTGAAAAAAGCGTAAATAAAGGGGTTAATGAGGGAGTTGGCGTAACCGAGCCACAACAGCGTCCTCTCCAGCCAGAGCGGCACGCAGCTGCACTCCACGCCGCAGACGAACGGCCGGGCGGTGGACACCAAGAAGAACGGCAGCCAGCAGAAGCTGAAGGCGCCGACCACGATGCCCAGAGTGGCGGCGGCCTTCTGCTCCCGTTTGAAGATGGACTGGTTTTTCTGTTTCCGGCGCTGGTGGTGCTCGCCGGTCTTGAGGAGGCGGGAGACGCGTGAGCTGCACTCCTCCTCCACCTCGCGCTGGAGCTTCAACGCCGCCGCCACGCAGTCCAAGCTCTCCTCCTCCTCCGCCTCCTCCTCCTGCTCAGCCTCTGTCCCTTCCACACTTCCTGTTTCTCCTGACTCCGTCGGCCGGTGAGGCCCGTGCCCCCCTCGCCCCCCTCTCGGAGCCACCCCTGCTCCGTACTCCCTTTCCCTGGGGAAGCCGGTGATTGTGTGCTTGGCGGCGCTGAGTTTGGCAGCGCGGTAAATCCTGTAGTACATGATCAGCATCACCGACATGGGGATGTAGAACGCCACGGCGGTGGAGTAGACGGTGTAGCCGAAGTCCTGACTGATGAGGCAGACCCTGCCGTCGTTGACGTTCTGCGCCCAGCCGAACAGAGGGGGGAGGGTGATGGAGGCGGAGAGCAGCCACACCGACACGATCATCTTGGCCATGCAGCAGCCGTTCTGCCGGACGGGGTAGGTCAGAGGTTTGGTGATGCCCAAATACCTGCAGGGAGAAACGCAGTCAGAAAAGGCGGGAAAAAAATTCTCCCGCTTTGTTCGACCCTGAGTAACTGATGCTGCCCCCACCCTCATTAATCAAGGTGCCCCCCCCCCCAGGTGGAGAACTGGGCGAAGAGATGAAGAGAGACACCCAACCTTTAAGCCTCAGAGATCCAGACACATGCCCCCCCCCCCCCCCCACCCCCCCCCCCCCCCCACACACACACAACACACACACACACACACACCAGAGCATGTGTGCTCCTACATGATGCCATAACTTTATTAATCATTAGTCATTTCAGCACGTGCCCTCTGAATGTTTTAACCCTTTATGTGAGCGAAGAACTCAGCCGGAAGGTCACAGGTTCGATTCCCACATCAGTCTCTTTGTCTCACCAGTTTTGCCCTTGAGCGGCACCTGAGCCTCAGTGTGCCTCCGCGCTCTGACCTCACTCACTCAAAGCCCGTGTTCCAGCGTCGCGGAGGGTTGAGCGACAAAATAGGCCTTCGGCTGCGGAAAGGGATTTTTGCAGGAACGTCACGTGTCTGGTTAAGATGATGATGATGATGATGATGATGATGCCAAAATGTTTTTACTTCTACATGTGTGTAAAAGTTTAATGAATCATTGATATAAGATAAAGGTATTTTATGGTTTTACATCTTCTCTGGTGATTTCTTTGTCTCGTCTAATTAATGCTGATGAATTAATGAAGTGACGTCAGTGACTGTGGCTGTTGGAGGGTTTTCTGCTTCAGGATAAAAAGCTAAACTTTGTTTGAGGCTGAAAGGAAGTTGGTCTCACCGGTCGATGCTGATGACACACAGAGTCATGATGGACGCGGTGCAGCACATCACATCCATGGCGATAAAAACGTTACAGAAGAACTGTCCGAATATCCACTGACCGCCGATCAGGTCCGTGATACTGACGAACGGCATCACGGCCAGAGCCACCGACAGGTCGGCCACGGCCAGAGACACGATCAGGTAGTTGGACGGCTGGCGCAGCTTCTTGACGAAGCACACGGAGATGACCACCAGCAGGTTCCCGCAGATGGTGGACAGCGTGAGCATGGTGAGCACCCCTCCGATCAGGACCTTCTCCACCCGGCCGTAGCTCAGGATCTGCTCGCCGCACCGCGTCCCGTTCGTCTCCATGACCAGCGGTTGACTGGAGGTGGACGGAGAAGTCGCTGCCGCCGCCGCCGCTGCCGCCTCTGCGGCGCCCTGCGCAATCTTCAGCAGCCGGGGTGCGAGAGCCTCCGAGATCATCATGGTGGTGGAGCCCCCGGGATCTCCACCGCCGACTCTGTCCTCTATCATGAACGACGACCTCATGTTGCCGCCGCCGAAGGTTCCGTTACTCGCTCCCGCAACAACCATTGTGCTGCCCCCGGTTCCTTTTCATCCATGGACATGGAGAGCGGTCCGGGGGTGACATAGACGCGCACAGATGTGCCGGTGCTGATGTGAGAAATGAGTAATTCCTTTCCACAGCCCCCCCTCAGGGTGAACTACTCTGACATGCCGTCTTTCCCTCCATAAAGCCTCGACGCCTCAATTCTTCTATTTAGAGCCACACTCGTCATTACGCACGTGGCGCGCCGCAGGCATATTCCCAAAATACCTGACCTATAAAATACCATTTGATTTCCTGTTGTCTGTGGACACTCTGGATTCCATCACGCGCTTCAGCCCTGATGTGCACGAAAGCTGAAACTTAAAAACCGCAGTGCGCGCACATATATCACGAAAAAAGTTGATGTGTGACGTCAGAAGACGCGTTGGGTAGCCTATAGGCTGCCGGGTACCGTGTGTCTGAACGTGCAACACAAACAAAAATCTCATGGAGTTCTTTCTGCTGCAAATATCTTGGCAAGGACAGAGCGCATGTCCATGGATGACCGTGCGTAATTACGCAGAATGAAGAAATGTTCTGTCGATTTCAAATGCGTTTTGGCATCTTCTGTGTTCTTGAGGGTTTCTCTCTTTCTCTACACACGCGCGCGCGCACACACACACACGCGCGCACATGCACAGGAGAGAGAGGGAGAGAGACAAAGGGTGAGATTACATAGAATGTGAATGGACAATAAATGAAGGTGAAAGAGCGGGAAAAAATAATTCAAATAATCCATCCAGACAATCAGTGGAAGCTTCTGTCATATTTCTGGATGATAACTGTTGTTGTTGTTGTTGTTGTTGTTGTTGTTGTTGTTGTTGTTGTTTGTGTCGTTCCACTTTGATCGGAAAAGACAGAGATGGAGAAGTGACTTTTCTTTTCCTTCATGAGCTTTGATTTAAAGATCTGTTGCTCCCTCTGTGACCCAGGAGAGAGGGAGTGCCTTCAATCACTGTTGTTATTTACAGTTCAGGCGGAGACGTTAAATCACGGGTGTAAAGACTCGATGTGCGGCCGCCTTCATCTCGCTCCTAAGACCGATGAGATTTATGGACGTGGAGGTGAGAGCGGGAACTCAAACTGTTCCCGGAGACTTTTCATCATTTTCTAATCTGAACTCAATTATTCCATGAAAAGGCCATGCGTGGCTGTGATGCTAATGCCACTGGTAGCCTTGGATAGCAGCGCCCCCAAGTGGCCGCGCGCCTCTAGTGCAGGTTGGACTGATGGAATTCCCATAAGAGATGATATGTTTTTATAATTGTCATTGTTATAATTTCAGTTTTCAAACTGGAGAGAAACTGTACAGTTTATTTTTTTAATTTTAATTTAATCTGGATTTAATCAGGAAGTTTCGCTGAGATTAAAATGTCTTTTCCAAGAGAGACCTGCACTGTAAAAAAGAAATCGTGAAAAAAAACGATCAAATGAAACAAAAAACATAAAATTAAAGTAAAATGTCCTAATTCCAATAAAGTGTAAAAACAATAACTTTACAGAAAGTTTCATTAATATTTCTACAGAGAAAAACTGTTATTTTACAGATTTTTCCTAAATGATTATGATCAAACTCCTTCAATAAAGTGACGCCACTAAAGTTTCTGCAGAGAAACTTTTTCCTAATAATAAAATTAAGTGTCAATCAATGAAATATTAACACAAGCTTCATATTGTAAAGTAAACCTTTTGTTTTGAAGACAAAGTAAAAAATACTGTGTAAAACAGATTAAATCATCTCAAACTTCAACTTGCAGTATTTGTGTCAACATTGAATCTTTAAGTGTAAAGTAATGTTAAAACCTGTAGAAGCTCAATCTAAATACAATATTTACTGATTCAGATTCAGATCAATTTTCTTACATTTCTCATAAAATATAATAAACTGAAGAAATGCTAATTAAACTGTTAAGTCTCTGTATGTAGTCTTTCAACTAAAGTGGGGTTGGAAACTTAATTACAAATAACATACGCACCACTATTGACTTTATAACACTTTTATTTAATATATTCAGATGTAAATTTACAATATCAACCAATTATTCACAAATAGTTCTTCAGAGCCCCGGGATGATCTGAAGAACTAAAACTGGCATTTCTCCATTGGTCTATCTGACCTGTTAAGGTTCCTATAATGAGGAGGTGATGATGTCACCTCTGAAAGAGGGGGGGCTGTGGAGCTGAGGGGGGGTGGTCTGTTGTTTTTTAGCTTGTATCTTCCAATTCAGTTTTATTTTGAGCGTACTGCCAAGCTCCTGGCAACACCTGCCTGACAGAGCAGGAGGAAGAGCGAGGTGTCTTCCCTCCCAGAGACCAGGAGAGGCAGCCCAGGTGACAGCTCAAGGCAGCGACGGGGAAGAACACCTCCTGTCCTGGGAAGGAGAGTCTCCAGAGGTGAGAGTCACTTCAGATATCACTGTTTCCTCTCATGAATATCAGATACTGCAAACTTTTTTTGTTTGAAGTTTGAAGTTTGATGTGATGAAAGAAAGTTTGTTACATTTCATCCAGAATCACAAAGTTTGAATGTAGAAGTCACATTAATGTAAAACTAATAAGATTCACCCTGAAATTACAGAGAAGATCTTTAAATTGTTCATATGGACATTAACCTTTATAATAACAAGCTACATTTTTAATTACAGATAATTACNTGTGGAGCTGAGGGGGGGTGGTCTGTTGTTTTTTAGCTTGTATCTTCCAATTCAGTTTTATTTTGAGCGTACTTCCAAGCTCCTGGCAACACCTGCCAGACAGAGCAGGAGGAAGAGCGAGGTGTCTTCCCTCCCAGAGACCAGGAGAGGCAGCCCAGGTGACAGTTCAAGGCAGTGACGGGGAAGAACGCCTCCTGTCCTGGGAAGGAGAGTCTCCAGAGGTGAGAGTCACTTCAGATATCACTGTTTCCTCTCTTGAATATCAGATACTGCAAACTTTTTAGTTTGAAGTTTGAAGTTTGATGTGATGAAAGAAAGTTTGTTACATTTCATCCAGAATCACAAAGTTTGAATGTAGAAGTCACATTAATGTAAAACTAATAAGATTCACCCTGAAATTACAGAGAAGATCTTTAAATTGTTCATATGGACATTAACCTTTATAATAACAAGCTACATTTTTAATTACAGATAATTACTGTCATGTTACATAGATTTGTATGTGATTTAAGAAAGAAGAAAAAATATTGTATAAATAATACAATCATTTGTCTTTACAGAAATGGGAAATAAATGTAATTCATTATTATTGGCATGATGCTTAAAACAGAAGTTTGGCTGTTAATTCACATCATCTCTGTCATTTTACAGACTTTTGTTCACACTTTTAAAAAACTGAAAATTACTGTCAGAAAATTGAGTTATTTTCCGTAAAATTAGAATTTTTTTTACGGTGTGAGAACAAGAAGCAGACACACGAGAAGATCAACAACTAAGAAACAAAGAATTAACAAAAACATTCACTATAATCATAAAATACATCAAATAATAAAGATTTAAAATCTCCTAGGGAAATGTAAGACCCGATCACCAACCCATTCAAATGGTGCAAGGCACCTGAAACCAGTTCTGCCAGTGTTAGTGTGAACCTGAGGGATGTCGAGGGTGAAGTAGTGACTGGATCGTGTTCTGTGGATTATATAAGATAATAATGTATTAAGGCCTATAATAGATGTAAGTTTACATTTACAGGTCATTAAAGGTTGACCTGGGCGCTCCTGTCAAACTGTTGTTCACTGTTGTTCCTTTTTGGCCTGTGACTCATTAAAATAAAACAATATCATTATTTATTAAATAACAAGAAATGTATAATGTTTCATTGACGTTAACTGACACAATAAACTTCAAATAAAGCAAAACAATATCACCTGATGAGCACAGATCACAGGTTATAGCAGGTCAACCAACGAGTGACCTTCATTGTTTTGGAATGACATGCAGCAGCAGATCAGGATGTAAAGTAGGTGTCCACATACTTTTGGCCATATAAGCGATCGCTAAGTCTGAATCCTTTATTGTAATATTAGAGAAACGTGTCTTGCAGACATTAAAGCTTCATATTTCAAACACAAATCAGCAGAAATATAAAGCATCTTGGGACATTAGCAGCTCACGTTACAACAAACATGGAAGAATGTGTCTCCGGTTGTTTTTGCCTCGACACTCAGACACGCCTTTAACTGGAATCACGTCCGTTCTGTCCTGTTTAAATCAAAGATATTTATCTGTAACTTCCTCTTAAAAACTTTAGAATAAGAGAAACTTCCTGCTCTGTTGTCGTCTTTGCAAGAATCTCATTAATTTCATAATTAAAGTCATGTTTGGAAGAACTGTACCAGAGTAAAACCTGTCATGTTCATCACTCTCAGACCTCAGTTCTTCAAGCCTTTATATTCTTCTTCAGTTTTTATACACCTGCTGGGATTTAACATAATGACCTTTGATACCTGTTGTTCACCGACCATCTGTGACTCCTGCATTCATTTTATTATATTTCCTTCCCTTAGTTTCCATACGAATAGGTGAGGTGAAGCCATGAATATATGAATACATAAACTCATAAATGACTGAATATTAATCATCTGCCTCATTCTCACACAAATTGTTTACCGAGCACATTACAGCTGTTTATGAAGGTTGTGTTTTTGTTGCCGTGGTATTGGAAATCTTTTTGTTATGAAATTTTGATTTATATTGTTGTCTTGCAAGTAATTAGAAAATATTAACCAATAATATCAAAAAAACATTTTAGGATAAAGTTGTGATTTATTAAAGAATGCAGCACAGATATCATCACAGGCACTGGCCGTAAGGTGTTAGGTGTTATCTTTACTTTGTGATTGTCATATATGACTGGTGCCATTAGCAGCTCATGCCGGGTCAATGCTTTAAAGGTGCAATTAGAGATGTGGCCAGAATTTCACTTTAAAATGTTCAATAATGAATTAACACAATCGACAGTGTGTGAAGGAGCCACAGTGATGATGTCATGATCAAGACCTCCATCTGTTGTATTTCAGAGTCATCTACTGAAATGAGCATGCTAACCAACTAGCCGCAACCCGGGCCGTGTTGTAATACCACTTTGTGACACTAGATGCTGTGAGTCAGTGGAGCGTCACGTCTGCCCTCAGTCCCACGAAGAAGAAGAGCTTCCTCCAGAGCTTGAAGTTACGCTGCAGCTCCCGACTAAAAAACAACAATTCCTGACTGACATGATAGAAACGCAGAGATGTCTGAAGCTCCTAGAGAACGATCTTTATTTCCATCCTGAAGAACCGCTCCGACATGAAACCACGTTCAACGGCAAAGAGGCAAAACACGGTGAATGCTGGTGTGTTTTTCCACCGGCAGCTCCGGGTGAAGAGATGAGACTTCTCTGTTAGACTGATGACTGACATCTAATGTTGGTCTGTAGCTTAAACTATCATCAATGCAAATGACAAACCGCACTGACGAACACTTCATAAATGTATGGTTGATGATGTCGACAGATGTTTTAGTGATGTAATAGAATTCAGCCTGTTCCTGCAGCTGTTGTCCAGAACCAGCAGGTTCAGGATCCACTGTCTAATACTGTATTTATTTTATCATATTCATATCCATCCTCACAATTTATTATACTCACACAACAGACCTGACAACATGTTTGAACATAAAGAACTTGTATGATCTAAAGGAATTGTCCTATCACATGTTTGTCTGTATCAGGACCAGAAGTCCAGTCCAACCACCAATGATGGTCCGGCACCTGCCTTTTCTTCTGCATCTGTCATCAATCATCAACCACATCACATCAACACCTTGAGGTATGATCCCTGCACGTGACAGATATTGTCTGTACTGTGACATGTTGCACATCCTGTTCAGCAGGAGTTTTGTCAACACTTTTGTACACAGTTTTTTTCATAGTTTTATTTTTTGAATACGTGTATCTATGTATATTAATCTTTTTGACTGTTGCAGTATTTTACCTTTTTATTGTTATTTCCTGTTAATATGTTTATTGGATACTGCACCAAACACCGAGCCAAATATCTTCCTGGCAATAAACCTTATTACTGATTCTGCCTTTGTGATGATGTCATCATCCCTTCCTCATGCTGCTGTAGCCCGACACCCATGTGTCCTGCAGGATCCCCTTGGCTTCATATTTATATAGGTAAATAAAAACATAGTGTTTGTGCTACTAGTTCTTTCTTTCAGTGCTATAAACAATTTTAGCTATTAACAGTAAATGCAAATATAAATAATAAATTAAGAGGAACATGAGGAAAACAACAACATGACAGCATTAAAACATAAAAAATAAATAAATGACAGAATTTTAAAGAATGTGAAAATAAAGTTTTTTATTAAGAATTTTATTTTATAAAATGATCTTGGTGTGAAAAGGCTTTTATTGTGAAGGCAGCTCCGTGTGAGCTTCCTCCACCTGTCGCCCCGCTGAGAGGAAATCCCGTTCCAGTGACTCCACTCATCCCTGCCGCAGTTTGAAGCTCCCCCGCAGGGACACGGTGTAAATACTGTGTTGCCAGGTTGGAGTGAAATCCTCCTTTCAGCGGGCGGCTCTCTTCATGTGGCGCTGCCGCGTGTTGCCTTCGTGTGCGGGACGGAAGGAACCGGATCTGGACTCCGTGAGGAGCTGGAGTATCAGCTGGACCGGATTTTGAAAACACGGTAGTGCAGAGGAGTAAACGACAGGCGGCAGAGGAAGAGAAGGGCGTTTGTTGAGTGAATCCACCCGCCGCCGGAGCGGTGACAGTTCATGTTGATCACCTGTCGGGTGTCAGGTGATCTTCGCTGACCCGCCTGGAGGCCACGGCGGCGGATTGAAGCTGAAACCGCGGACGCTTCCTCCCTCCACCTTCAGAGGGACTGACGGCTGCTGGCCTGACATCATCGGCTGCTCGTTGGGAATGAATCATCGCCTTCATCAGGGGGGGTTAAGAGATGCTGTCACTGTCCCTGCACCCTTAAACCACAACACACAGACCCGCACTAACCCGCCCAGCGCCTGAGATCATTCCGCGCTTCACTCCGGGAGCCGGGATGGAGGAAATCCTGAGAAAGCTGCAGAAAGACGCGTCCGGCCACAAGCACAAAGGCATCCGAGACGCCTGCGTCTACGCCTGCGGTGAGTGCACAGCAGTGGGGGGGCGTTTAGGGGGGGGGGCTGTATTCACCTGCTAGCTTCTGGGAACCAGAGCAGCTACACTATAATCCCACAGGCCCAGAGATATTAACAGACACCGCGAGATCTGGAGGAAAATCAGTGTTTCTCTAAGAATTGATTTTAGGTGATCAATAATTAAAGGGGGGTTTGTGTCCATATGGTGGTGGGAAGCACCGTCATCCAAATCAGGAATCAGCTGCACCTGCTTTATTTATGTACAGAGAGTGAAACCAAGTCGTTTTCATTTCACTTGTTTTTCTTTATTTTATTTCCTTTTAATCAATTTTTAAGAATTTCGCCACTTTCTCAATGCAAGATGACTTCCTGTAAGGAAAGTCTTATTTTCTGCTGGGCACTTAAATGCATCATTTTTGAACACTTTCACCTGCTCAGAATATAATTTCACTAACTTGTAGTTTCTGTTAGAAAACATCCGTCAAACATCTTAAATATGTAAATGTGTAATATTTGTACCTATAATGTACATACCTGCTACCACCTACTTTATTCTATTGTTATACTTGTTGTTTTCTTCCACCTCGTTTTCCTTTGCTGCTGTAGCAAGTGAATTTCCTGCGTGTGGGAATAATAAAGGATTATCTTTTCTTTCTTTTCTTTCTTTTCTTTTCTTTTCTTTTCATTTTAAGAAACTGTAATTTCATGGGAAAATGTTGATTTTTTTACTGTAGGAGAAAGTTTTTTTATTAAACCTTTTTTATTTAATCAAATTTAACGGCAGCGTGACGAGAATAAACCAGGTTCAGGAAGATTTCCCTCTCCGTCACCATGACGTCAGTTACCTGAGGACAGGTAGCACAGTGAGACACAGACACATCACAGAACAGCAGGAGCACTAAGTCATGCAGCGCCATGTTTCTGAAGTCTAATGAGGATTTCTAAATATAGAGCTTTATGTGTCGTGGTATGATGACGTCACACAACAGCTCACTCTGGTGTTTGAGCGGTTTGAGCTTTAGTGTGTGTGAATGTTTTAAAAGAAGGTGAGACGGATGAAAGAGAGGACGAGAGGCTGTTTGTCTTTGTAATCACAGGCTCAGTTCACAGCAGCAGAACAACAGTCATCAACACTGATGTGTGCTGACTCACCACGCTTCGTCCTCTGCTGACGGACAGTGTGGAAACCAAGAGGAGCTTTTCAGACGCTCCACAGTTCAGTGCTTCCTCTGAAACCTCCTGTCGTTCGTGACGAGCTGAGACTCCATAGAAAAGATGATTTAAAGACGTGGGAAAAAGCAGTTTCCACTGACGTCAGTGCTGATATTAATGCTGATGATGGTCAGTCTGACCTTTAGCTCTGCGAGGAGAGAGCGGCTTCAGATTGTGCTGATGGAGGGAGAATCATGCCGTTACACACACACACACACACACACACACACACACACACACACACACAATTCAAGGGCATGTTTAAACCCTAATTGGCCAATCACCAAACTGGACTGCAGAACTTGAACTCATGCACGTGGCAGCAAAAGCCTCACCCTCTTCAGCATAAAAGTCATTTTAATTGTTTAAAATAATATTTAACTGACTTTAACACAATGCAGTATTGAGGGGAGAATACAGAGTAATGTAATAATAGTTACACATTCATTTATTGTTATAGTCATTTTATGACACACTTGGACACAAAAGGCAGCGTTTAGGAACATGCTATTTAGCGTTAGCATGTGCTAAAAATATTGGAAACTCATAGTCGTCTCTTAATGTGAAAGATGCCCACCTCACACACACACACACACACACACACATGGAAATATATAGTGCATGGTGACAGGCTGAGCAGAGTAGCTCTCATATTTCAACTTCCTGTTAAGAGAAATGCTGCAGTTCGTCCCTTTTTAGTTGTAAAGATGAGACCGAGGGGAAAGCTCTGGACTGTTCACAGTCTGACTTTATGTTTGATATTTAGCGCCGTTAAAGGATTCAGCTGCAGCTTTCAGACGTAAATCTTTAAAGAACGAGTTGTTAATTCATACTTTGATTTTTAAAACAGACTCAGTAGTTTCTATGACACAGCTGCTCCCTGTAGTTTCTGTTAAGTAGTTACTCCAACAGTTTGTCGGGGCAGCAGGACGGTGTGTTCATGGTCACCCAGTGCAACAGTGGGGCTCACTGATGTTTTCCTCTTCTTCTGTGTTTTTTTTGAAGTGTTGATCCATGAGAAGATATATTTGTACATTTGAAATGCAGCTAATGCTCTGTGCTAACCAGCTCTGCTAACAGTGTTGTGTTGGGAGCTCAACAAACAGAATAAATGTTTTCTTATGGTTTCCGTGAATGTAATCACACACATCTGTTTGTATCTTATAAATCACAGTGTCTCTTTTTCTTCTTTTAAATGACAGAAACCCTCGAGTCTCAGAATGGATCCGCCAAGATTTCTCCTTCTCAGCTTCGGTGAGTTAAATGACGGATTTATTTTCATTTCAACTCAAAGTTTCAAAGGCAGGAAGTTAAACTTGTTTTAATCTCTGTAGCAGAAGCCGACTGAACAGAACCTGAAACACTAATGTTGAACTGATGGAGTGTGATTATTGTATAATTACTGAACACAATAATCATAAAACCAGCAGCTGATCGTTGGCTGCAGAGTTTCAGTCAGAGCAGTTGAAAAGCTGTTAATGAGTCAGTTTGTTCGTACAGCTGCTGTTCACACTCCCTCTTTGCATTTACTCAACCAGGGAACTGATAAGCTCTCTGAACCCTTCACACAGTGTGTGTGTGTGTGTGTGTGTGTGTGTGTGTGTGTGTGTGTGTGTGTGTGTGTGTGTGTGTGTGATTTGAATGAATTTAAATGATTCCTGGGTTGATGATGTGATAATGCAAATGTTGAACTTAACCAGTGAACTCAGGCTGCACAGGCCCTTTAAAGCTTAAACAACGACGACAGTTAAACATATAATATATAATATATATATATAATATATATGTATATATATATATATAATATAATATAATATATATGAATGTAGACGACAGGAGCTGGAGACAGAAACGTCTTCTGTCTCAGACTAATACAACAATCCTGTAACAAACACTGACTTTGTGAAGCTTAAACAGCTGTTGATCACAGCTGTGGGGATTCACCTGACAGCAACAGCCCATAATATTTAAATTATTATTTTCAGTTTTAGGTTCTTTTTTTTAAGTTTTTGGGGCATTTTTCTGAGAAGAGAGACAGGAAACGTGGGGACAGAGAGCAGGGTCAGAGTCCGGACCAGTAGCTGCTCAGGGAGTTTGTCGCCCTCCGTCTGCAGGATTTAAAAAGAAGCAGATTTTCACTCTGTTACTAGTTTACAGTGAATGAGGCTCCAGGGCAACATTCACACCTCATAAAATAGAAATACTAATAGAAAAGAAAAGAAATGGGCTCCACTGGGACCAATGACAGAGAGACACTGATGGAGCAGGTAAAAACTTTATGGAGCCAGTAGTCCTCATGGTACAGAAGCCCTGAGAGGCAAGTGATTTTTATTATCTGTATGAACAAACTCCAAGAGGCAAGTGCTGTTTTTGGGGAGAAAGAAAGAAAGAAAGAAAGAAAGAAAGATTGTGGCCGGTTGCTTTCACCTGAACGCTGTACTGTCTCACCTGTGGGCGGTCCCTGTAAATGTGGGCGGAGCCAGCAGTTTACAAGCACATGGCCAGATATATTTTGGCCAGATACCAAAACAAAGACCAGAGAAGCTCAGATTACATCACACACAGAGGGGGCGTGGCTTCGCTCTCTGCTCTGGACGCCATCACTCCACTGTATCTTTACATTTGTTAACTGCTGTTTTATTCTTTAAAATCTCACATATATGTATAATATATATAACCTTTAAACTACAGTTTGTGCCAGTTTCACCTTTACACTCAATACAGTCATTAAACCTAAACAAACAAACAGTGTCAACAACTCGTGTGAGAAACTCCTGAAAATCAGATTTGATTTAAAAATGATTGTTCACAGTGTCTGTCGCCAGAGAGCTGTTGATTTCCAATATGGCTGCCAGGAGCTGTACTTAAAGTTAAAGTCCACTCCCACTCAACATCCCAGAGTGTCACTGTAGGAACACAGGAACATGTTTCATCATGTAAGATTCTCCCACTTTGTACAGAGCTGAAGCTTCCTTTAGTTTCTCCACATGTTCAGAGTTTAAATGTGAAATAAATGGAGATCTGCTGCCGGACTGTGATGAAGGAGCCATAAATATTCTGGAGGCTGTCGCAGCTCAACGCTCCATAAATAATTCACCCAATAACCTCTTTTGTTTTATTAGAGATTATTAGATGAAATATTGATGCTAATGTCTTTGTGATGTTGTGCGATGGTTGTCGACCAGCGCGCTCCTCCGTCTCTCCAAAAAGGATTTCAGACCACTTACTACGAAATGAGCTCTCAGCCACTCGAACACTCGTACAAACTGAGTGACAGAACAAAACAGGATGAAGTGATGGTTCTCTGTGGAGATCGGCTGGGATGGGACGTCCTTGATTGACAGAATGATGACAGTGTTGATCATGAAAATGCAGAATTAACTTGAAAATGAATGTTTTTTTATTAATTCTGCCTTAGAAATCATTTGAAAAACAACAGTTTTGGTGGTTTTATGAACATTTCTGAGCAGCTGATGAATAAGTTTGAAGTTGTTTTAGATTCCGGATTAATTTTCTATTTATTTTCAAGGTTTCTTATATTTATTTGAGGCTGGATGTGTGTGTCGTCTCTTTGTCGTTTTCTGTCGTGCTCATGAATAAAGTCTCAGCTCAGTGATACTGTTGGAGCTGCCGTGCGGCCGTTGGAAACAGCGTGGTTGTGACAGCTCGGAGACGAAGCTCAGTCGCCTGTTATCAGCAGCCGAGCGGCTGTGACTCAGACCACTACAAATAATAGGAGGGCGAGAGAGAGCAGGAGAAAACAAGGGCAGGAAAGGGTGAAGAACGTTTCAGCTACAGTTAAATGTATTGTGGAAATCCCTTGTAGCTTTCTGAATTTTATATATTTAAGTTATTGGTTGTATAATGTGTTTTTCTGTTGCTGCTTCAGTCCCCTCTGCAGGGATCTTTCTTCTTTAGCTCTTCATTTTGTTCCCTGTGAAGCGTCCTACCTTCATCTGAACATGTCTAAGACTAAAGATCTGATAATTGATTTCAGAAGACGAGCCAACACACATGAAGTCACATCAGTTAAAGGTCAAACAGTCACTGTGTACAATCCTACAAACACAAGTTGTTAAACTGTGAAGCTGTGTGCTTGTTGTGTCTGAGAAAACTGTCCCATTTCCACATTGACAAGACCGTGATGATTTTATTCTGCCGTGCTTTTATTGAATCGATTTGAATCTGTCTCTCTGCTTTGGGAATCTGTCTTTAAAGAGCAGGAATTCTCTGAATCAAGTCATAGTTTAACGCAGCGTCCCTGTGCACTACAGCTACAGCAGCTGGCTCCATTTTACACGACAACTCCCGACCTTTGAACAGTGAATTTCAGCTTTTTCCTTCTGGATAAAGGTTCATCGTCCCCAAAGTGTAGAAGAAATTGGTACAAAGAGCTTTGAAAAAAGGAAAAACCCCTATGATGATGTGATTTTTACTGCAATACCAAGCAATAATGTTCCCTCACGTCTGGAGAATATGATCTACAGGCCGGGGCGACTTGGATATGGATTTGGATAATAATTTTGATTAATGGTGCAGCTTTACTTTTAATACAAGTTCTAAACTGATAAACTGACAGTCCAAACTTCTCAGGGAATCTCAGGTGGTCAGGTAGATGTTCTGTGTGAGTTCAGGAATGAAATATTGAATCCTGAATCTTGACAACTTGGAATTTGGGCTTTTGGGGATTTTGGGCTTCATAAATGAACTTTAGTGGAGAGCAGAGAAATTCTTTAGTTATTACTGGAGATTAGTTTTTAGTTTTACAGTCACTTTCTCTCTTGCTCGTGCCAGTAAAGTGTGTTTTGTACTGGAGGCAGTGACGAGGGAAGCTTCTCACATCAGCTGATCATTGTGATCCAGACAGTGATGATCAAGGAGAGACAAGAGCTGGGAAGGAGACGGAGATACAGAGATACAGAGAGACAGAGATACAGAGATACAGAGAGACAGAGATACAGAGAGTCATAGATACAAAAAGAGAGAAACAAAGAGACAGAACCAGATAGAAAAATACAGTCAGATAAAAAGAGACTGAGAGACACAGAGAGTCAGAGATACAAAGACAGAGAGTCAGAGATACAAAGATACAGAGAGTCAGAGATACAGGGAGACAGAGTCAGATAGAGACAGAGAGACAGATTCAGAGAGTCAAAGATACAGAGAGACAGATTCAGACCTCAATTAGAGAAGCTCTGTTTGACTCTGTGGTGGATGAAATGTGAAGCTCGTGCAGCTCGTTGTGTAAATGAGGTTGTGAACTTGAAGTATTTACGGGATCTCAGAGCAGGAGTTTATGGTTGGTGATGAAGGTGGAGACTGAGACCTGATCGGTTTTCCCTCCACTCTTCCAAAACCTCACTTCCTATTAAATATTGAAGCGGTGGGACGACAGCGGCTCTCTCAGATTCAAACAGCAGGTAAACACTTCCTGCAGCTCGCTCTGCAGAGGTGAGCCGAGGTTTGTTTTATACTGTAGCACATACTGTATCTGGATGAAAACAGGTCGCTGCTGTTTTTACTGTTATATTTCAAATCTGGTCTGAGCTTGTGATGCGCCTGCTCATTGGTCGGTGGGTCGTTTCCTGACTGACAGGATCAACAGTGTTTGAGAGCACAACTCGAATGAACGAGCAATTTGAAAACAAATAAAGGAGCGTGGCTCTTTGTCTGTGAAATCTGATCTGAACTAAACCACTCAGATTATCTCTCCCTAATGGTGGATATGATAAAAACCCCGGTGGCACCTCGGCGGCTCGCCTGGTCCTAACTGCAGCGGCCACGGGTTCGAGTCCGTCCTTCTCATCCCTTCTCTCTCTCTCTCTCTCTCTCTCTCTCTCACTGTCAGATGGTTTTTAAGGCAAACATCCAAAAAATAACTTGAAATGGAATATAATATTTATAAAAATGCTACTGTAACACAGTTGTTTGTGTGTTTCCAGAGAGCGCTGCCTGCTTCCTCTACAGATGGCTCTGGAGTCCAAAAACACCAAACTGGGCCAGACGGCGCTCACTGGGATGCAGGTACCAGAAGATACAGCAAGAAAATTGAACCCTTGTTCTTTCTTTTATTCTTCTTTACTTTCAAAACGTCTGGTTCTGCAAAGAATCAGTGGAACACAGAAACTCTGAGGGGCGAGGGAAAACAAAACTTTTGCCAGTATCAGTTTTTTTTTCTTCATCTGTGTAGACAAACCCCCCGAGAGGCAAGTGAATAGTGTTTTTCACGTTTGATCGCCCGATGTTTTGACCTAATGCCGTCTTTCCCCTGGACAGAAGCTCCTGTGTGAGGACAGGTTTGTGGGCGGTGTTGGCGTGGAGGTGGAGGTCCTGGAGAAGCAGCTGCTGAGCCAGATGTTGGAGGCCATCAGAATCACCCCGTCTCTGCATGAAGACCTGCAGGTGGAAGTCATGAAGGTAAGAAGATGAGCTGATTTCCTCCAGATCTCTGCAGCGTCGGCCACTGGAGACTGAACCGATGTGTGTTAAAATGTTTTTCTGCAGAATACCTCGGTGCACGCTCAGTCTGCAGCAGACACACACTAACATGAGGAAAGGAATGTAAATGCACTTTGAGCTGAACTGCTCTGCATGAAGAAAACACTTCCTGCATCGCAGCTCTTCCTGTTTTGTGTCCTCTCGTCTTCATACCTCTTGCTGCTTTGTGTCTCTTCTATCTATGTCCATCTCACTGCAGAGAATAATAGACACCTTGTGTTCCTGTGTCCTGTGTGCAGGTCCTGCTGTGTATCACCTACTCACCAAACTTTGACATTAATGGAGACTCCATCCTGCGGATCGCTGAGGTAGGACGGCCCGAGTCTGTGTGACACACATCAGACTCAGAGACAGTTGTATTTGGAAATGCATCTGAGATGTTTAATCACTGATCTTTCTGTTGATTTATATGGATGTGAAAGTATCAAAGCCTCAGTCCAC